>NC_072882.1:836024-1136024 GCF_028858705.1 Grus americana
CTGGGGGGCACAGGGGATGCTGAGGGGTGAGGGATGCTGGGGGGTACGGGGGGTGCTGGGGGGTGAGGGGTGCTGAGGGGTACGGGGGTTGCTGGGGGGTACGGGGGGTGCTGGGGGGTACGGGGGGTGCTGGGGGGTGAGGGATGCTGGGGGGTATGGGGGGTGCTGGGGGGTACGGGGGGGTGCTGAGGGGTACGGGGGTTGCTGGGGGGTACGGGGGGTGCTGGGGGGTATGGGGGGTGCTGGGGGGTGAGGGATGCTGCGACATGGGAGACGCTGGGACCAAGGGGTTGCTGGGGCACGGGGGATGCTGGGACACGGGGGACCTCCCCCACCCCCCAGCCCCTTCTTCAGGTCACCCCCCCCCGGGGACGCGTTGCAGCGAGCCAGCCTGGAGACGGCCATCGCGGAGGCGGAGGAGCGCGGGGAGCTGGCGCTGAAGGACGCCAAGGGGAAGCTGGCGGAGCTGGAGGCCGCCCTGCAGAAGGCGAAGCAGGACATGGCCCGGCAGCTCCGCGAGTACCAGGAGCTCATGAACGTCAAGCTGGCCCTGGACATTGAGATCGCGACCTACAGGAAGCTGCTGGAGGGAGAGGAGAGCAGGTGGGGGCACCCTGCTCTGCTGGCACCCATGGCGGGTGGCACGATGGGACCTGCATCCCGTGGGCATCCCGTGGACATCCCGTGGGCATCCCGTGGGCATCCCCCATCCCGTGGGCATCCCGTGGGCATCCCGTGGGCATCCCGTGGGCATCCCGTGGGCATCCCCCATCCCGTGGGCATCCCCCATCCCATGGGCATCCCGTGGGCATCCCGTGGGCATCCCGTGGGCATCCCCCATCCCGTGGGCATCCCCCATCCCATGGGCATCCCGTGGGCATCGCGGAGCCCCACGCCGGGTACCCACGGCTCAAGGCTGCGGCCACGAGCGGCAGGACGCTGTGTCCCTCTGCCACCGCCTCGCTGCCTGGCCTCGGGCATGTCCCTTAGCCCCCACCCCGACACTCAGGGTGTCCCCCCCCCGCTCCCCCCCCCCCCCCCCCAATTCCTCCTGGCAGGCTGGAGTCGGGCATGCAAAACCTGAGCATCCACACCAAGACGACGGGGTACTCGGGTAAGGTGGGGGGGTGGCCGGGACCCCCCCCCCCTCCTCTTGGGTGCCACCACCGGGTGCCACCGCGCTCACGGCCGGTCCCTCTCCCGCAGCGGCCGGCTTCGGGGGGGGCTTCAGCGGGGGCTTCGGGGGGGGCTTTGGCACCTCCTTCGCCAGCTCCGGCTACGCCGTGCCCCCCCCCCGCCCTGGAGAGCTCGTCTGTCCCCAAGTCCCGCGCCATCGTCATCAAGAAGATCGAGACCCGCGACGGCAAGCTGGTGTCCGAGTCCTCCGACGTCCTGGCCAGCTGAGCCCCCCCTCCCCGGGGGGGTCCCTCTGCAGGAGCAGACGGACGGGACCCCCCGCGCCCCCTCCCCCCCCAGGCTAACCTGAGCCAGTGCCCCCCCGAGGGCTCCCCCCTCCCCCCATGGTCCCCAACCCCCCTCATCCGTCCTGGCCCCCCCCCACGTCCCCATCGGAGCTGTGGGGTGGGAAATGGGGGGGGGACGCCCCCAGTTTTTGCCCCGCGGGGGGGTCCCGCCGGCTTCGCTGCTGGAATAAAGCCTTCGAAACGCGGCGCGGGTTTGGCAAACGCCGGTGCCGAGAGCCGCTGCCCGCGGGGCCGGGGGGGCCGGGGTCACCCACACTGGGGGGGTCGGGGGTGCTGGGGTCCATCCTGGGGTGCTGGGGTCTGTCGTGGGGTCCCACATGCCAGGATTCACACCTGGGGTGCCGGGTCCCATCTCGGGGTGCAAAGGTCCATCTCGGGGTGCCAGGGTCCGTCTGGAGAGCCAGGTCCCATCCTGGGGTGCTGGGTCCCATCTCGGGGTGCCAGGGTCCCTGCTGGGGTGCCAGGGTCCGTCTGGAGAGCCAGGTCCCATTTCGGGGTGCCAGGTCCCATTCTGGGGTGCTGGGTCCCATTCTGGGGTGCCAGGCTCCACCCCGGGGTGCTGGGTCCCATCCTGGGGTGCCAGGGTCCCTCCCGGGGTGCCGGGTCCCACCCCGGGGTGCTGGGTCCCATCCTGGGGTGCCAGGGTCCCTCCCGGGGTGCCGGGTCCCACCCCGGGGTGCCGGGTCCCATCCTGGGGTGCCAGGGTCCCTCCCGGGGTGCCAGGTCCCATCCCGGGGTGCTGGGTCCCATCCTGGGGTGCCAGGTCCCATCCCGGGGTGCCGGGTCCCATCCTGGGGTGCCAGGTCCCATTCTGGGGTGCCAGGTCCCATCCTGGGGTGCTGGGTCCCATCCTGGGGTGCCAGGGTCCCTCCCAGCTTGCCCATCCCACTGCCGCCCCGTGCCCCGCGATGCGCTGTGGGGTGTCTTCGGGTGCCCAGCGCCAGCCCGTCCGGGCGTTAATTACGGCCCTCGTTAGCGCTGGCTGTAACGAGGCCGCGGCCGGCGGCGTTCAAAACCCAACTGGCCAAATCTGGGGGTGTTTTTCCCCAAACCAAGGTTCCCTCCGGGATCCAAGTGACGTCACGTCTGTCTGACATCACCCGGACGCGGGAGCTGCCCCAGGCCCGGACCAGCCCCGTGGGATTCTCCAGTGTCTCGTATCAGGGTTGAGCCCTGGGGTGCTGCCGGGAGGAAAATTGTGGGAGCCTTTTATTTTTGGCTGCCTCTGCACCCCGAAAAGCCGTGGGATCGCCCTGCCCGTGGGGTTTGCTGTACCAAATGTGGGGTGCTGTGGTCCAGGTCACCAGTGGGTGTCCACGGCCACCCATGTCCCCCCTTTCCCCCCCGATCTGGCTTCACAAGGAGGGGATGAAACAGCCCAGTTTGGGGGTCCCAGCACCCCAATGAGACCCAGCCCTGGGAATAGTGGGGGGTGTGGGGGGGTGTTTAATGGGATTTCCCACCCTGACCCCCGTGGAGGTGACGGGGGGCGTGAGCGGGGCCGTCGGAGCTGCTGGTGGGGTGCAGGCGGGATGGGGACCCCGTCCCCGGGGTGTCTGCGGGGGACGGCGGGATGAGGGGCCCAGGCTCGAGGACTTTGCCCCGTGGTTAATCATTAGCAGCACCGGCTCGCCTGGGCCGGGGCCGGATCCTGCTCACACGGGGACGTGGCGGGGAGTGGGATTTGGGGTGGGCTGCGGGTGGCTTTGGGGGGCCCGTGCAATAGGGGTGGGGGGGCTCAGCATCCCCCCAGACACCGGTGGAGCCCCTGGTGACCCCTTAGTGGCAGTGGGGGGCTGCGATGGGGGGCTGGGGGGGGGGGGGCAGGGTTTGGGGGTGCTCCAGAAGTTGGGGTGCAACCTCCCACCTCCCATTCCCGGTCCGGAGGTGACACCTGCCGTCTGCACAGTCAGCCTGCGCCGCAATTACCGCTCGCAGCTAATTAACGCTCTCTGGGACCCGTGGGGTCCCCTGTTCCCCCCCCCCCCCCCCCGGCCCCCCCTCCCCGTGCAATGCACGATGCCCCCAGCCCTGCCAGCTGTGCACCCCAAGGGCTGGGGGGTCCCCCCCAGTTTTGGGCACCATGCGCAGGGGGGAGCTGGGAGCCCCAGCAGCCGCCAGAGGCTCCCCGAGAGCCGCACTGACACCCCCCCCTATTCCTGGGGGGGCCCTGAGCATCTGGGGGGGCCCTTGGGCCAAAGCAGGGCTGGTGCTGGGGTGTGGGGGTGACACAGCTGACCCCCCCCCCCCGCCCCCCTATAAGGGGGGGTGGGAGCAGCTGCGGTGCCCCAGCCCCCCCCCGCCCTGGGGGGGGGGATTAAAGTGGGGCCACAGTCCTGCACCCCCTTTTCTGACCCCCCCCCCCCCGACTTAACACGCCCCTGCCCCGGGGCTTCGCTTTGGTGGGGGTCGTGTCCCCCCCCCCCCCCGGGTGTATCCACCCCCCCGGGTCTCACCCTGCTTTTGGGGGGCTGGGAGCTAGTGGGGGGGTCACCGGGGTGCTCGGGCGAAGGGGGGGTGGGGACCCCCCCCAGGGGCTTGGCCTCCAGCCCCAGTGGCAGCCCCGCCCCCCCCCGGTGGTTTTGGGGTTCGCGGGGACGCTGGAGGGCGGCAGAGGAGCGGGGATGGGCGGCCGCTGCCTGGGAGCACCTGGGGGGGGGGCAGGATGCTGGGGTGCCCCGGGGGGGCTGAGCCGGGCCCGCGGGGTCCCAGCCCCGCCCTGCCCCCCGGCTCCGAACCCCACTGTGGGGCTGGGGGTGTCCGGGTCCGGCCGGGGCTGGGGGGGGGGGCACGGTCCCGGTGCAGCCGGTGGGGCTGAGCCCGGAGGGGCCCCATGGACCTCCCCCCCCCCCCCCCCCGTGGGGAAATGCCGGGGCTCACGGAGCCGCGACCTTGCGGGGGAAACTGAGGCACGGGGCGGGCTGGCCAACCCAGGCGTCCTTGGGGGGGGGGGCTGAGCCCCCCAAGGGTGGCAGCTCGGTGGGACCCCCGGGACGCAACCTCGTGCCACCCGCGGTGCCATCTGGAACCAGGGGGGATCTGGAGGGGACCCCCCCCCCCCGAAGCAGCACCCCAACTTGGTGCCAGCACCCCTGCTCTGCATAACCCCCTTCCCCGGGGGGGGGCGCCCCAGAACCCGGGGTGCTGGGCACCCATGGGTGCTGGCACAGCCAGATCCCGGCGGGCAGGACCGGGCAGGCCCCGGCAGTGCTGGGACAGGCTGGGGGGGGGGGGGTGGGTGGGTGCAGGCAGGGTGCCGTGTCACCCCCGGGGTGCAGTGTCACCTCACCCTGCTGGGACCGGGGGTGGGGGGGAACTCGAGGGTCCCTGGCATCACCCCGCGGCTTTGTGGGACCCAGGGGCACCCAGAGGGTCCCAAGGGGGAGTTAAAACCACCCGTCACCTCCGAAAAAGGTTCCAGGGCTGGAGCTGGGCAGGTGATGCCCTGCGTGGGGAAACTGAGGCACGATAGAGGTTGGGGCCCCCCCAGGCAGGATTTAACCCTAGAACCCCCCTGGGGGTCCATCCCCGGGGACTCGGGCCTGCTGCGGCCCCCCCAGGGCTGGGGGGGGGATGGCAGGGCAGGCTGACGCCTGACTCAGCTCGTCTCACGGGTGGAGCCGTGACTCACCGGGACGGATGTGCCGGGGCCCCGTGGGCTGCCCACGTGTTTTTCGGGTGTACCGGGGCTGTGTGGGGTTTGGGGGGGTCCCTGCTCCTTTTGGGGTGTCTTGGGGTCAGGGGGCAGCTGGGAGGGAGGAGCCGGATGCCTGGGTTCCTCTTGGGCTGTGGGGGGAGCGGGGTGATGGATTTGGGGGTCCTGAGCCCATGGAGGGGGGCGTTAGGGGCTCGTGGTGGGCGTCGGAGGGGACAAGGGGACCCTGTCCGGTGGGGGTCCCCCGGGGTGAGGACCCAGGCGTCCGAGGATGGAGCCGAGCTACCAGCTCAGGCGCTACGTGCCCCCCCCCAAACTTTCTGAACCCCCATTTCTGCCTCTGCAGGACCCTCCCAGCCTGGCCCCCCCCAAATCCACCACCAGAAAGGGGTCCTTGACCCCCAAACCCCCCCCGGATCCCCACACCCCCAAGCGTTTTGGGGTCCCTTTTGTGGGCGAACGGAGGTGATGCTGCAGCGGGGAGGTGGAAACGAGCAGCACCCCCATTTGGGGGGGGGGGGGCACCCAAAATGTTTGAGTGGGCATCTCCAGGCGTGCGCCCGTCCTGTCACGCGCGTGTGCACGGGGTGTCGCACGGGGTCCCTGCCCCATAGCGGGGGGCTCGTCCCCCCCCTCCGCTGCCGAAGCCCAGGCGTGGTTCGGGGTGCAGCAGCAAGACCGGGCTTGTCGGGGAGCGTGAGGCCCGTAATTAGCGGCGGGGCAGGATCCGCCCGAAGCTCACCTCTTCATATTTTCACACGCACACCCCTGCGCCCTTCCCGCGGTGCTGCCCTCCCCCCGTGGAGCCCCCAAACGCCCCGTGACCCCCAGCATCCCCCCCCCCCCCCGCCACGGCCCCATCCATCCCTTTTGGCCGCTTCCCCCCCGTCCCGTGGGGGTGAAGCATCCCCGGACCCAGCACCTTCTGGGGTGGGTGTTGCCTTTTTTATTTTATTTTTGGGGAAATACACCCTGGGATCGGGTGTGGGGCGGCCCCCAGGTGCCGGTGAACCCCCGGGCGGGGGAAACGGGGGCGAGATGGGGTAGTGGGGAGGGATAGACTCATTTTTAGGGGGTTGGGGCGGCCGGTTGGGCTTCCCGGCGTGTCACTGCCTTTTAGAGGGTCCCCCACGGTTACTCACCCCCCCCCTCCCCGTGCACCCAAAGGACAGCGGGGCGGCTGGCGTGGGGCGGACGGACGGATGCGGGGGCACCCCACGGGGTGCAGCACCCTCGGCTCCCTCCTCCATCGCCCCACATCTGCCTTCCCCCCCCTCCCTGTGACCCCAGCGATTTGGGGAGGGGGTGATGCTGCAGCAAAGCCCCGTGCCCTCCGCACCGGGAGGCTGTTGGGTCCCAAATCCCCCCACCCCGATCCCGAGTGCTTTAACCCCGCCGGTCCGGCAGCAGCTCCCAAATCCTGGGCTCTAATTTTGCTGAAGGGAGGGATGCTCTCCCACCCGTTTCGCCTGTTTTCTTCCCCAAAATGCTCCTTTTCCGATCACTTCGTGTAAGAGCCAGAGAGTTCATCAGTCTCCTTCCCACCCCCCAGCTTAGGAGGTACGAGGGGACCTTTGGACGGGGGAAAATCCTCTCCGTCCTCCTGCCAAATCTGCAAGAAATTTTTCCATTTCCGCGAGGCTCTGAGGCTTCAAAACCATTTTTCCTCATCTTTTTTTCACTAAAAATGAATATTCCGGCCCCAAGAGATGCTGTCAGGGTGAGGAAACGGGCTGGGGGAGATGCTCTGCCCTGCAAACGCTCCTCGACCGCCCGGAGGTGTGCAAAGGTGCGATTCCGCACCCTCGGCGCCGTCGCAGGTGTATTCAGCGTGACCCTTTCCGCTCTAAATTTGCCCCGTTTCGGTGTCCCTGCCGGTGCGGGCAAAGGATGCTCGGTGCCGGGTTTCCTCCAGCGTGGGAGGAAACGGGGGGAAACGGGTGTGCGGCGGGTCCGTGCTCCCACGGGATGGGGCCGTACGGCTCCGCGCTGGCCTGGCGTGGGCTGCCACCTCCCCCCCCGTCCCCTCCCCCGGGGCCAACCCTGCCCCTACGTGGGGTAAATCCCCGTCCCGCATCCCTCAGAGCCGGTCCCCATCTCCCCGGGGTGGGGGGGGTCTGCCCGGCTTCCCCCTTCCAGTCCAAGCGGATGCTGCTCCCGGCTATGTCCGAGATGATCCCGACGACGCGGTTCATGGCGGACCGGGCTCCGTTTTGCCCCTGGGATGCAGGGCTGGGAAGAGCCCTCCCCCGCGGTGGGGAAAGATGCTCGGCCGACTTCCCCGCGCCCAGCGGGATGGCGGGGGGGGGGGGGACAGCGGGGAGAGGTGACACCCCGACAGAGGTGCCGATGCTGCACGGGGGGAAAGCGTTTCATGGCATCGGCACAATGATAAGAAGGATCGCTGTTGTTAACGCCACTTCGAGAGGGCTGCAGATTCCCAGGAGAAGGGGCTGCCCGTGAGCTATGTGTTAGCAGCAGCATTTATTGCAAGGAGGCTCCGCCGCGAGCGCCCGGGGCTCTTTGCTCTCTGCAATTGCAGCTCTGACGGGAGCGGGGGTGCCGCCCGTCTTCTGCAACACCCCGCTTTGATCTCTCTCGGGACCCACCTTGTTATTTCTGCTTTTATGATTCCCAGCTCACGTCCCGGCCTTGCAATTTGCCTGGTTAGTAATTGCCGGTTGAGCAGCCGGGAGTCTCCTGCTCCTTTACTGTTCGACAAAACGGGGGTTTTCTCGGTTAAACGCAGCTTTGGGGTGAAACCGGGTACATTTGGGCTCTTTGGTTTTGCTCTGCTTTCCCCCGGTTGAGGTTACGGGCGCCGCGGATGCTGCCCGTGCTGCGAGCCCCTATCAGTGGTCCCCTCTCCCGTGCGTGGGGGGGGTACGAGGGACACCCGTGGGTAGGGATATCCCGGGTTTCCAGCTCCGGGACTGATGCACGGGGTTGTCCAGAGTCTTTTTTAACCCCCAACGAGGAGACACCCCCTCTCCCCACCCCTCTCTGCTGGGAGAGGAGCCGTCCCGTGGGGTGCACCATCAAAGAGCTCCGCGGGACTCACCTGCCCGCCCTGATTTCTTTTCTCTTTTTCTTTCCTCTGCTTTGCACGTGGGACCTGGCCCCTGGGGACCACAAGCAGCGAGACCGGGGAGCCCAGCGTCAGCCTTCGGCGAGGGCTGCGCTTGCCACCGTGGGCTTCGATGCCCATCGATGGCTTTGAGAAGGTTCCCTGGCTCTGAAATACTCCCGGTACAAACCGGTGTTGCAGCCAAGGGACTGTGCTGCTTCCAGCATCGTGATCCCTACGATCCTAATAAGAGATGCTGAGCACCAGCAGCTCCCGGCAGGATAAATCCCAGTTTCTGTCCGGGCACGGTGCAGGAAAGGGTTCCCTCTTGCCACGGGACCCGCAGACCCTCGTGCCCCCGTGCGGGAACCTGCCAGCCGATGAGGGAGGGAGGGATGACCCACGGCAGATGAACCGGCTGCCCCGGTGCCAGCGGGGACCGAGCCTACGCGTCCCACAGCTGCCACCCCACGGCGGCGGGGACCTGCAGGAAGATGCTCGGGCTGCACCTCCGCAGGGGGTGTGCGTGCGCCCAACTTTCCTGCCGTGGCCTTGCGGAACCCCGAGCGAGTCTCGGAAGCTCATTAAAGAAACGCGGCCGTACGCGTTCGTGGAGCTGCGAAACCTCTTGGGATCAGGTTTCACCTCTGGGCTAGGGTTAGGACACGAAGAACTTGGTTATTTATATCTTTCCATGGGAAGAACCTGCTTTCTCTTTCCAGCATCTCATTCAAGCCTGGCCTAGCAAAGCTCTCGGGCGTGCGTGTAAGGCTGGGGCTTTGTCCGCTGTTCTTAGGGAAGGGAGAAACCCCTCGGAAGGTGGACGTGGGTGTGGGCGTTGCTGGAGAGCAATGGGGATGGACGAGCTCTTGGACATGTCCGGTGGGGTGTCCGGGTCCTTAGTGATGGAGCCGCGTGGATTTAAACCCATCCGTAACCCGCTGTTGAGATTTTATCTGGATTTCAGGGAGCCTGAGCTACGAGCTGGTATTTGAGAGGAGGGTTGGTGTCTTCTGCGTTTGGAAACGTATAATCCCTGCCGCACGCTACGTCAGCTTCGCTACCGTCGCAGCTCTTGCGAGGAGAGAGGAGTTGCTGGAATTCGGTCTCTCCTCCCAGCCCGCCGTGGGGGAGGCAGGACAGGAGGTGCCGGCAATTAACGCGGGGCCGGGTTATCCCGTGGGCTCTGTCTCCACTCCTCACCCCATGGATTTGGGAGGAAGGTCATCTGCAGGGCGTGCTTCCCACCCCGGGATGCTCAACCCAAAATTTTGCTGCTGCTGCCGGGTCACTCCGTCCTGGTGCTGGGTGGGTGACGGTGGCCAACGTTGGGTCCCCAGGAGACACTGCCGTCACCGGCACTTTGATCCCGGCAAGCTGCTGGAGCATCCGAGATGCTCAGCTTTGGGATGCGGGATGGATTTAGGAGGGAGCCCCAGTGTCCCAGCAAGGTTTTCCCACCCTACCGTGGTGGGGCAGGACTTCATGGGTGTAGCAGGGTGGTTTGGCCCAACAGTTGGCTTCTTGGGCAAGCGGCCGGCGGGGAGCCAGGAGCCGTGCCAGGAGCCGGTGGCGGAGCCACCCTGGGAACTCCCAGCAGCTACGCTCTCCGCCTGCGCTCGAACAGGTTCATTCGGTTTCTCGGCAGATCTGCCGGTTGCGTAAGGTCGGGGAGATGCAGCCGCCGCCTCCTTTTCCCCCGGCCAGAGCTGGGTTCAAGCCGCTTCCCTTCTCGCCCCGATCACGTCCTCACCGCGAGCTGGAAAATCAGGGATCCCAGAGCCCCGGGGTGGGAGAGGGTTTCCAGGTGGGACCGGAGCGTGCGGGATGCTGGTTGCCAAAGGGGAGCGTGAGTTTCCCTGTTCCCTGCGATGCAAATCCCCCCTGGGCTGAAAATCCTGCAGTTCAACGAATGCCCGATGAAGTTCAGGAGGAAAAGTCCTCCCTTCCTGCAGAGATGCACCCAGACCCAGATTTGCATGTTTGCAGGGGAAAAAAAAAAAAAAAAAAAAGCTAGGGGTGAATAGGGTCGGAGCTGAAACCGGTTCCCCAAACCTCTCTGACGAGCGTCTCCAATAAAAGGGATAATTACACAGTTGGCTTTTATTGTCACGGCTTCAGCTGCAGCTTGTGGTTTGGGGGGGAAGTTTTACGGCTTTTTAGTTTTTTGTAACGGTGGGATAAACGTGGATCCTCGGTCGGAAGGCATCTTCAGACACCTCCGCTCATTAAAATATAAATTAAAAGCGGTTAAGCAATTGTGTTTTTTTTTTTTTTTTTTAAACAACGCGAGCTCGCTAATGGGTCGTAGCGCGGCTTCGCCAAGCGCCACGTGCTGCGGAGGGGGCTCGTGGTTGGAGACCCTGCGAGGATAATTGGGAAATATCCCGGCAATGCCTGGAAGGATTCCAGCCTGGGAGGGATCCGGACCCGCCAACACGGCCGTGGAGCAGAGCTCTGCGGGCTGGTGATGGCATCTCCACCCTGGCGAAGGGCGTGCGACGCGGAAAATTCAAGATATTTCGGTCTCTGTAAACCCCTCCGCGTCCCTCCCGGCTCAACGGACTACTCAGAGTGATCTAAAATGACTTTAAAACCTTCTTAAAAGCGTTTCTAAGTCATCTTTATTGACATAAAACTAATTTTATAACCCTGCCAAGTACTAATGCTCTCTTGTTGTGAAACAGTTTTGGACAACCCAAGTCAAACCTCTTCTGAAGGAGGAGGTTGAACGCGAGTGCATCTGAGGGTGTGATTGAGAAATCACATTTTTGTTGGAATTCAGTGAACCAAGCACCTGCCATCAGGCTCAAAATGAATGATTTAGCTAAAACAAGGGTCTCCCTTGAGGGTGTAATATGTCAAGGAATTTGTAGCGCTTTGTCTTCACCGTAAGAGGCTCAGAAAGGTCCGTGATGGGTTGACAGTTGCAGCTAAGGGAATTTGATTTGGAGTTGTGCTTCCAACACCAACAATACCTTTGTTTTTCTTAGCTCTCGAGGGAGTGTTTTGAGGCAGGTCATGGTGGTGGCAAAGAGAAGAGGGCATCCTTCCAAGCCCTAAAACAATGAATAGAATAATAATAAAAAAAAAAAAGAAGACATCTCCACTCCCCTGACACCCGGCCAACTCCTTGAGCACATAAAAAGGGGCGCACAGCCACGGCACCCACAGGACTCACCTCCTCTTGCCTCCGAAGCTCCTGTGCACCGCACCGCTCGGCTCTTCTCTCTTCACGGGTTGACTTTTTGGGACCCATCACCATGTCTCGCCAGTCCTGTGGTCTCAGCAAGGGATTCAGCTCCAGCTCCGCTTGCTTTGGAGGGAGGAACAAGGTCACGTTCAGCTCTGTGTCCCGTGGAGGATGTAGGGGACCTGGAAACGCTGGCGGCTTCAGCAGCAGGAGCCTCTATTGCTTGGGAGGGAGTAAAAGCACCTCTCTGGGAGGATTCGGTGGAGGTGGTGGTGTCTGCAGAGGTTTTGGGGCTGGTGGCCAAGGAGGCTTTGGCTACGGCTACGGTGCTGGGGCAGGATTTGGTGGCGGCTATGGTGGTGGGGCCGGAGGTGGCTTCGGTGGAGGCCTCGGTGGTGGTTTTGGTGGAGGCCTTGGTGGTGGTTTTGGTGGCTTTGGTGGAGGATTTGATGGCGGGATGGGAGGGCAAGGCTTTCCCCCTTGCCCGCCGGGTGGCATCAGGGAAGTGACCATCAACCAGAGCCTGCTGGCCCCGCTCAACCTTGAAATAGACCCTGAGATCCAGAAGGTGCGAACACATGAGCGGGAGGAGATGAAGCAGCTGAACAACAAATTTGCTTCCTTCATTGACAAGGTGAGAGCGGCTTCAACCCGGGGCTGGGAGGTGGAGGGTTGAGCTCACCACTGCTCGTGCTGGTTGCAATTACTGGGAGATACCCATCCAATAATACCCAGAGAGCCAGGCATTGCCCAGATTACCCCAAAGAACCCCTGCAGACAGAGAGGTGGCAGCTGGAAAAGTGGCTTTCCCAAGGTTATGGAGAAACCCAGGAACAGGATCCTTGGTTCTTAAGACCGTGGTGCTGGTACTAAGCTGTGGGACAGAGCATCCTCAGAGGGGTCTCTGCTGGTGGACTCTGTCCATCCGTGGGCTGAAGGACTTTGGGTCTTTTGGCCTGTTTTTAAGGAGAAGATGCCAAAGCTATGAAGTTCACTGTGTTTCCCCTGTTTAGAGGCTGTGAGATTGGAGAAGGAAGGTGACCCACCTTTGCCCACTCATCCTAGAGCTGTGGTGTCATCTGTCTAGTGGGACCGCGGAGTTATTGCTCCCTGGAGATGAGAACGGGCAGGAAGGTTAAACACAATGGGAAAAAATTATGGAAAATGTGGAGAGAAAAATCGATAAAAAGATGCTTTTGGGAATAGTCTGACTCTTTTTTTACCCACCCCTGTGATCACTTAGGTCCGGTTCCTGGAGCAGCAGAACCGAGTCCTGGAGACCAAGTGGAAGCTCCTTCAGGAGCAGGGTGGCACAGGGACGGGTGGCAGGAACCTGGACCCCTATTTTGAAACCTACATCAGTGGGCTGAGGAAGCAGCTAGACCTCTTGTCCAGCGAGAAACATCAGCTGGAGTCAGAGCTGAAGAGCTTCCAAGATATGGTGGAAGACTTCAAGACCAAGTATGTTGTCCTCGGTGTAGTCACGGTTGGGTTTTCTGGTGGTGAAAAAATAAGGGATTAAAAACTCACTTTGAACGGTCAGGAAATTCAAGGGATCATAAGAAATGGCAATATTTCACTTGTTTCGATGATTAGAAAATGTAAAGGGTTTTGGGGAAATTTTCATCAACGGGGTTTTGACAATAGGCAGTGATTTTTCAAGGTATTTCTCAAGAGGTATTGCTGTTTGAGTTATGCTTCTCACTACAGCAGGATACTGTTTGTCTTCCTCACTTAAGAATCCATGACATTATGATTTAATGAACTAATTAGATCAGTTGCTAAATCCTACTATAATTTCCTCACGGATTTCCTCATGGATTCCTTCCCATAATATGCTTCATGATTTGAAGCTTAGAGCTTTCTTTGGAAAGGTGATGTGGGGGTGGAAAAAAAAAAAAGGAAAAAAAAAAAGAAAGGATTCTTTTCCTGCTATTATTTATTAGATTAATTTGTCCAGTCAGAAGAGAACAAAGCCTGGAGAAATGCTTCCACTGATGGAGTTACAGAAATTGGTGGGAAAGCTAGTCTGGGACTCATCGGGATCAACCAGATCCCGTGCAATACCGAGGCTGCAGGTTGAAAAATGACTTCGCTTTGGGGAGCGTCTCCACCACTCAACGCTCTGCAGCAATTACCTGCCCCAACGAGCAGTTGGAAATGGCCCATGTTGAGGACCTGAAGGTCCTTGGGTCTTGTAGAAGGAGTTGGAGTGGCCACAGCCACAGGGACTCGGTTTAGGCAGAGATAGGATTCCTCTTCGCAGGCTTTCCTCAGCAAGGCATCGGAGATGGCAGAGGCCAGGACTCGTCTCGAAAGGCGAAGTGCCGTTGCTTGTCCATCAATCCCGCTCGTGGCAGCTCTATTTTTGCTGCGTTCGTTAGTCTGAGGCCAACAGCGTCTAGTTGCCAGCAGCAGCTGGAGCCAAATTAAGCAGACAGATTCAATCTACCTCGTTATAATCAACAGGTATGAAGAGGAAATAAACAAAAGGACAGCTGCGGAGAACGATTTTGTGCTCCTAAAAAAGGTAAAGTACTTTTCTTTTTTTTTTTTAACACAAAGACACATCTTGGTTCAGAGGATGTCTTGCTTCCATCAGCACTGATTCAGCACCAAAGGGCTCACATCTAAACGTTGGATAAAACGGTGTGTGTCAGGCAGAAGCTTTTCACTCCCCATTTCTCCTGCAGGACGTGGATGCAGTCTATATGACCAAGGTGGAACTTCAGGCAAAATTAGATTCTCTGGCAGATGAGATTAACTTCTTGAAGTATCTTTACGAAGCGGTAAGTGGTCCGGCTGCTCTCCGGAGGGGGGTGCCGGGGTGGAGAAGGGTTGTGATGCTGTGAGGAAATGATGGCAGGGCTAAAGCCAGATCTGGTGTGAATTACAGGAGCTGTCTCAGATGCAGAAGACCGTTTCCGACACCTCCGTGGTTCTGTCCATGGACAATAACCGAAACCTGGACCTGGACAGCATCATCGCAGAGGTCAAAGCCCAATACGAGGAGATCGCCAACCGGAGCCGAGTGGAGGCTGAGTCTTGGTACCGAGGCAAGGTGAGTGCTCCACACCTTGCTTGTGATCACGGATGGCTGCAGAGGTGGAGGAGTTACCGGTGGTAGCTCAGATGATGCTGAGACCCGGGATATCGCTAGTACTGGACCTAGCCAGACTGGAGCTGGCATATGCATGCTCACCTTGGCTTGCATGGGGTGGGATGGAGAGTCATTGTGAGGAACCGTTTGTGGTGGACCTAACGTGCTCCTCTTGCTTCTGCCTACCAGTATGAAGAGCTGCAGGCTACCGCAGGCAAACACGGAGACAGTCTTAAGGACACAAAGACCGAGATCTCTGAGCTCAACCGCATGATCCAGAGGATACGGGCTGAGATCGACAGTGTGAAGAAACAGGTAGGGGTTGCATTTTTTTTTTTGAGAAATGGGTGTGAGCTCTTGGTAATGCCCTTCAGAGCTTCCCAAAAAGCAAATAGTCTGGTAACAGTCATCGTAAGTGGGAGAGAACCTGCTGTATTTGTGAACAGCTGAGCCCAAGAGATCTGGGATCATGGCTTCATCTCCCACCGGCTGCCCCTGCCTCACTCATCACACCCACGTCTTGTCCTCCAGTGTGAAACGCTGCAGAGCTCCATTGCGGATGCTGAGGAACGCGGGGAGATGGCCCTCAAGGATGCCAGGGCCAAACTGTCTGACCTGGAGTCAGCCCTGCAGAAAGCCAAGGCAGACATGGCCCGGCAGCTCCGCGAGTACCAGGAGCTCATGAACGTCAAGCTGGCCCTGGACGTTGAGATTGCGACCTACAGGAAGCTCCTGGAAGGAGAGGAGTGCAGGTGGGTGAGGATACAGCAAGAGCTTGATTGAATCCTGCTAAATCAATGGGAAGAGCGTGGCACGTCACTTCTCCTCTACTAAAATACCAACGGTTTTCCATTAGCTATGGGCTACGGTCCTATAGCTGCCGTTATTGGTCTGATGGACCAAGCCTGGCTTCATGGAGCTGGACCAGTCCAGATGTTCTGGCTGGAGCTGACGCTCCGTCTCTTTTTCCTTGCAGGATGTCTGGAGAGTGTCAGAGCGCCGTCAGCATCTGTAAGTAGTACTCCCCGCTCCCGAGGGAGCACGGTGGGCTGGGATTGATGCTCCAAAACTTTATGGTGACATCAGCGGTAACCTTGTGCCTTCTGCTCTTCTCTGCAGCCGTGGTGGGAGGCGGCAGCAGCTCTGTGGGAGGTGGATACGGCGGAGGACTGTGCCTTGGAGGAGGAGGAGGAGGAGGAATCGGATTCGGTGCTGGAAGTGGGAGAGGCGGCTGTAACACAGGCGGTGCTGGCTTCTGCTACAGCCTGGGGGGGAGCGGATTTGGCTCCGGGGGAGGATTCGGTGCCGGGGGGGGATTTGGCTCCGGTGGGGCAGGATTCTGCTCTATGGGCGGAGGGTGTAACTCAGTGGTGGTGGGGTCTGGCACCATCCTGAAGAAGACCACCAGCTCTACGTCTGTCAAGCGGAGTGTCTAGGAAAGCGAGCGATCTCACCCCTCCCCGGCACCCAAAGGAGAAAGGAAACAAATTTCACGATGGCCACAACCACCCCTTCCTTGCCAAGGTGGCAACCATCTATTTCATTTTAAATCTCCGCCGTCCTTCAGAAACCGCACAGAAAAGTAAAATACAGCTATATTCACCGGCTAACGACTGAGATTCTCAACAGCGCGCGAGAACGGCTCGTTTCCCCTCGAGACGCTGCAAAGCTGCTGGTCATCGGGCTGCTGGGACTCATTTGGAAACAGGACCTGCCCATCCCCTGGGAAGCCCCAAACGCGGCTGGGATAAGGTTATAAAGCAGCGTGGTCCAAGTGAGAGGGCAGAGGGGACCGGTCCCTGTGGTGCTCAGAGACCTCGCGTCTCGTGACGCCTGTGGAAAGGCTTGACTTCTTTCAAGATCTTGTGCTGGATCCAGACGTGGTGCAATTTTTAATGGGTGCTACTCATCAGCCAGGGCTCAAACTCCAAAACAAGAATTTCCTAATGGTGACTAGTCCCAGCTGAAGACATTTCTTACCCTGCTGCAGTTTGGTTTTGGTTTTCTTTTTTTTTTCCCCCCCCCTAAGCAAGAGACTGGCAGTTTCACCCGTGTTCTTTAGAACCTGTTGTAAAATGTTTAGTTTTGCTCAGGGTTTACCTTTTCATTGTGACCATGGGAACAATTGTGCTTGTTTCCTTAAGCCTTTCTCCTTTGGCATGTGGCATACCCTAATAAACACTAGAGGCAGTAAGCTTGTGTGGTTTTCTCTCTGACCAAAGAGTTTCGTGTTGCAACAAGACTCCTCTTTTGCTGAGATCTGAAAGTGTTGCCTGACTTTGTCTTGCCCTTTGAAGTTTGCGTTTAAAGGAACCAAAGCGAATGTGTAGCCCGGCCTCCCGTCCTTCTCACCCCTCTCTCTCGAAAAATTGGATGAGTTTGTAAGTTTGGCAGGAGGGTGGAGGAGGTCTTGTGGGGGTGAGGTGGTTGGGATGGTAAAATTGTTGGGTTGGGCTCAGTGTGATGGTCTGATCCAGCTGAGTCTGTGGAACACACGGGGTTTTCTTGAATGACACCCGTGGGAACGAGCCCATTCCTGGTGGTGGGGCAGGAGAGGAAGAGGCACCTGGGTTGAACTTGGGTGCTCTTCTTCTCTGTCCTTCTGCTGGCTCTCCTGGGGTGACAGAGGCAGCTGGCCCCGTTAGAGCAGAGCACGCTTTTGGACTCAGTTGATGTCAGGAGACCGTTCCCTTCCCCTTTCTCTTCCGAAGCCCTTTCCTTGCTCACGTTGGCCAACTTGGGGTATTTCCTACCTAGCCCACCTCTGTTCCAAGCACGCCACTGGCCTCCACCTCTGCTTCCCCGTCCTCCAAGGTGGTCCCAATGCTGTGGTCCCCACAGCTGGTGCTGTCATGCCAAGGACATTGCACAGCCCTAAGTGCTTTTGGAGCATCCTTTAAGGGACGGTGTGGAAGAAGGAAGGGTGATCATCACCCCACCAGCTAATTCAGAGCTAATTCCTCAGTATCCATGATGCTGGAGCCAGCCCTGCAGCTTTTGCTGTTGTCTGGACTGGCCAGGGATCTATAGGTTGCTTTTAAGGCACCTCCAAAAGGTAACTGAGACCATGGGAAGAGCAAGATCTCAACCCCCTGTCA
This sequence comes from Grus americana, assembly GCF_028858705.1. Classification (NCBI taxonomy): domain Eukaryota; kingdom Metazoa; phylum Chordata; class Aves; order Gruiformes; family Gruidae; genus Grus; species Grus americana. The sequence continues at coordinate 853,622 of NC_072882.1, forward strand.
AGCCCTACCTCTCCACAAAAGTAGAATATTTTTGATGACCTGTAAATTTAGAACCAAAAACTCCCAGTGTGGTTTGACCTCTTGCTCAGGAGACCTTGAATCACGTCCCTGGTCAACCGCAGACTCGTTCTGTGATCCGGATGAGTCATTTCATTTATCCCATGCTCCGTTCCCTGTTTGTAAATGCTGGAGACATAAACCGGCGACTGTGGAATGTCACAACGCTGCCAGCAAAGGCATGTAGCTACTTGGATGGGGAGATGTTTTGGGCAATGGTTAAATATTCTAGTGAGTTGTAAAGGGACCTGAGATGGCGTTGAATGAAAAGACATCTACTTCCCTCAGAGTCACCCCAATCCAGCTGCCTCTGTGTAAACTTGCCTCCAGCAAACGACTCCTGACATCAGGGCAGCTCGATGAAGAGACAAAAGGCTCCTAGATGTGTACAAACGCCGTAATTAAAACCAACAGGCACCAAAAAGCCTTTGCCTTTTGTTCCTATGATCGCACCAGCAATTAGGGGAAAATTCTCCTGGGCTGGACCCAGATGTGACATGATTTCTGCCATTTGTTGAAGGAGGGAAAACATTTTACCTGACCTGAAATAAGTTTCCTTAAGTTTCTTCATGATTTCCCACTCTGCCCCGTTTTAAAAGCACAGTGAAAACACTTAGATGTCAAGTGTTTTACAAAAAGTGTGGGAATTAAAAGCTTTGTTTTCTGTTTTCCCCAGAAATTCTCCCTTTCTGGGGTTGAAGATTTCTCCTAACTTCAGTGCACGACAGCGTCGCTGCTGAAATGAGCCTTTTCCCCCCAATTATTCAAGGCTTGAGCAGCTTTTCCTGTATTCCTGCCCATTTATTTTCATAGACTCACGGAACACTTTGGCTTGGAAGGGACCTTTAAAAGTAATTTTTCTTCATTAGGGCTTTGGGTACAACGATGCTGTCTGAGATCCCCGCGGTCTAAAGCTGCCTGTTGCGTTTGAACCTGGCGATGATGCTGATATCCAAATCCCGGTTTGATTTCCTAAACTTGGCTGGAGACGCAGCCGTGACTCAACGAGCGCGTTATCTAAATACGGGGTGCTCGGGACTCGAGCGTTGTGCTGACTTAACGCATCTCCTCCCAGCGCGGCTGGGAACGTGAAAACTTTCTGATCACGTCGTCCCGCCCACAGAAAAGAAAAAAAAAAAACCAACAACAAAAAAAATCCCCCAGAAAAAAATAACCACGTATTTGGTAAAGCAGAGGGAGGCAAGGGGAGGCATCGTTAACTGCGTGTGCGTCTGTGCATGCGCATATACGTGATTATATCTACAGCAGCTATAAACCCACGGCACCCTCCTGAACCTTGCGGTGTGGCAGGCGGCGGTGGAATGTATTTGAGTGATACATCAGAAGCGGAGCGTGTTCGCAGCCCGGGTCCGCAGAGACGGCGCTGCCGGGTCTTGCCTGCGATTTGCCTCTCCTCTAGACGGGAAGGGGTGTCCGGAGACGGCTCTTGCCTTCGCCCAGGGGAGGGGGTCAGATATTTGTCAAGTCTTTTGGCTCACGGTCGCAGCGATGCTTGAGGTTGTGCTGCAGAACCTCCCAGGCTGGGCAGGCGTTTGTCCCAACTGTGGCATTTAGGAGACAAAGTCTTGCTGAAGACCAACCAGCCGTACGGGACCTCCTCAGCCCACGTGTTCATTGTCTGTAAACCAAGCTGTACAACCACCAAACCCCCTGTCCTCCCCATCCCTTTGGTCTCACAGTGACTTGTTGGTATATTTTTTTTTTTTTAGCCCTATCGATCCCCTGATCCGCTTCCCCGCGTGCTCACGAACCCACGCTGGTGCTGGGGAGGGACAGTCGTGCTTTTCAGTGGAAATGCCAGTTTAGCTGCACGTTACGCCACAGTCCAGGTCTCTAGGCACTTTTGGAAACAGGTGTCTGGGCGATATTTTTAGAGGTATTTAAACATCTGAAGATACCAAGAGTTGCTAGTGTAGATTTTCAAGAAGCACTTAATTGCCTGTGTCCTATGGGAACGTCTGAGAACCTTGCTAGACAGCCACCAGCACAGTTAGATACCTCAATAATCATAAAGATTTCTGAACCTCAAAACTTCTTAGCTGGCCTTTAAAAAGTTGAAAACGAATTAAAAAAATGGATCTTCTCAATAAATAATTTTAAAACGAGGCAGTAATTGTTATTTGATTAGCAGGCTTCTGCAAGACAAAAGGATGAATGCATGATGGGTCATAGTCTTACTCTTGCAAGTTTAACTCATAAGCTAATCCTTACTCAGTGCGGCATCAAACCCAGAGCGTTCTGATAAACTTCTGCCTTTCTAAAATCTGGTGATTGCTTTCAAACAAGCTTAAAAAGGATTCCTGCCCGTGCTCTTGAAGGAGGGCTCAACGCAGCTTACAAGTGTGTCTGCCTGCCAAAAATATATTTGCATATAAATACTGAAGTAAGCCAGGCAGCTGAAAAACATGCATTTCCTCGAGTGAAAGTTATTGTGCCCTCTGTTCTCCTCATTTCTATGTGTCTCTACAAACGAGCTGAGCTCTCCAGCATCCTCTGCCTAGCTAATTGCATTTAAATAGTTACAGGATTTATTATGCGGGCAGCATGAGTTTGCATGCCTCCTTCTCTCAGTCTATTCTCAGAGCCGTCCGTCCGTCCGTCCGTCCTCACTTCCCACCGTAGCAGCTGGGTTCCCGATGTCTCCTCTGGCTCTTCTCATGGTCTTGCAGCCTTCAGAAAATCTTAAAGGGATTTCCCATCTGTGATGTTCGCGGCATTTCTTCACTGGTGCTGAGACTATCTTGGCTATCTGTCAGTAAGAGTTTGGTCCAACAATAAATGAATTTGCAGTGCCAATCATTGCTCCGGTATCTCATTTCTGGTAAGGTTTTATTTATCGAAAAGACGCAGAGCCTCATCAAAATGCAATTTGCTGAGCTCTGGCTCTAGATTGAGAAACTACTGCTCAAAGCCAAAGGCAATTTTCCATGTAAAAAGAAGACTAAGGGTGTAACATAGGTGTGTTTTGGGAATTGTGAAAGCCGTGCTACAACTTGGCATGAACTACTGCGCTTGCCTGCCATGGGGCTTTGGAGTGAAAGATCAAAATAAAGATAAACATAAGCAGGGAAACAACCACAATGGATGAAAGGTGAAAAAAAGAGGCTAGTATATCTTAGGGAGACTGTTACTATACCACAAAAGCATAAGACTTCTTAGTCATTGAGTGCTGCCATTTGGTAGACACGGTTGTATCTTTTTTAATTTTCTCCTGCATTATAGGGTGTGTTTCTGGGTAGGGTCAATGTTTGGCAAATTGAAGATGAAAATCTATAAACCACGCCACGCTGATGAAGACAGTAACTGTCTCCTCCTTCACGCCCATGCAAACCCAGCCCACCTCCAGAAACAGATAAAAGAGAGCATCTACTGCCTTCCAGTCAGAGGGACTTACTTCCCTTCTCTTCGCACTCATCTCCTTGCAGCACAACTCCATTGATCTTTCTTATCTTCTTGATTTTTGACTCTGCTTGGAAGAAACAGCCATGTCTCGGCAATCTGTCTGCAGAAGCTTTGGAGGCGGGAGTAGAAGGGGCTACAGCTCTTGCTCTGCCATCGGTGGTGGCTTTGGAGGAGGTGGCGGCAGAAGCAGGAGCAGCTACAGCTCGTTCTCTATGTCCAGGGGATTTGGAGGTGGCGGACGTTGTGGAGGGTTTAGCAGCAGAAGTCTCCATAACATAGGTGGCAGTGGAAGGATTTCCATGGGTGGATGTTATGGTGGTGGAGGATACGGAGGCAGAATGGGTGGCTTTGGTGGAGGCTACGGAGGAGGAATGGGTGGCTTTGGTGGAGGAATGGGCGGAGGAGGAATGTGTGGCTTTGGAGGAATGGGTGGTGGTGGAGGAATGGGTGGCTTTGGTGGAGGAATGGGTGGTTATGGTGGAGGAATGGGTGGTGGAGGAATGGGTGGTGGAGGAATGGGCGGCTTTGGTGGACCAGGCTTTGGCATGCCAGGCTTTGGTGGCCCCGGTAGAGGTGGCCCTGGAATCCAGCCAGTGCAAGTTGACTCAACCCTCCTACAGCCAGTCCATGTTGAGATTGATCCCCAGATCCAGCAAGTCAAAAACCAGGAGAAGGAACAGATCAAGACTCTTAACAATCAATTTGCCTCTTTCATTGATAAGGTGAGATGGTGGGATTGTGTCTAATCAAGGGTCAAAATTGGGAGGAACTTGCAAGTTCTGCAGAAATGTTGTTCTTGTTGAGCTAAATATCAGCAGGCTGAGAAGCTTGAGCAGAGTCTTTTATTAAGTACTGCTAGGGAAGAGATGAGAATGTCTCTTCCACATGAGATCAAAGCCATGTCTGCAGGGCTTTAATCCAGCCTGTTGCACCAGGCTCAACTAATAGGTTATTCTTGCAAGCAGGCTCAACACCTCCAAACATCTGCAGGTTTCAGGCACAAATTTTCCCTCCTGTACCATTACCTTTCCAAATACCCTCCCATTTAAGTATTCACTGATATACTTTTTTTTTTTTTTCCCTCTTTGTTTTCAAATGTCCAGGCTTTTAAATCTAGACTAGAAATCTAAGATTTGTACACTACCTGTAATGGGAATGTACTTAGAGCTGGTGCTACACTGAAAAGCTCCTTTGACTTAAATATCACTTAGAAATTTCCTCCTTTTTCTGATCTTGCGGTTTAGGCAACAACAGAAATAATAATAATAGCAATAATAACAATTAAAAAGTTAACTGATTCTCTCATAGTCATGCAAAGGAGAATCTTTTTACGTGACGAAAGAGGTGTCTTGGCTGCTCCTGCTGCTCCCCATGTGATGGTGGATACCCCATGTGCTTTCAGGTGCGCTTCCTGGAGCAACAGAACAAGGTCCTCTCCACCAAGTGGGAGCTCCTCCAACAGCAAGGGCCTTCGGGGCCAAGGAAGAACCTGGATGTCATCTTTGAAAATTACATCCAGAACCTGAGGAGGCAGCTGGAATCAATCCTGGCACAGAGGGGACAGCTGGAGTCGGAGCTGCAGAACATGCAGCAATACGTGGAGGATTACAAAACCAAGTAAGTGCAGTGACGGTCTAACCCAGAAGGTAACTCAAGCAGCTTGGTAGTCATTTTTCTTCACACACATGCTTTTTATGGCAATTGGAGATGTATTTTTTTCAGTCTAAATATTTTATTCTGTTTTTTTTTTCTTTATTTTGTTTAGTGTGGCCTTAGGCAGGTAAATTCAGGAAACTCAGCTTGTATTTTCACTCTCCATAGGTATGAGGAAGAGATCAACAGGCGCACAACTGCCGAGAACGAGTTTGTGGTGCTTAAGAAGGTGAGTCACACGCACTACAAAACGATTGCTTGAATATCGGTCTTTATCTCCTCTTTGAGGGGACTCCCTCTTGAATGGGAATTTGGAGAGACTGTAGGATCTGCGGGCTGATATTTGAAGTCCTTTGTGTTTAATTTCGTAATTGAATAACACAATCAGAGCTGTTACCCTCAGCACAGACTGTAATTTCCACGGTCCTGAAGGATTTCCAAGGGGAAATGAAACCATTCCCTGCGATCTTTCCTTTAGGATGTGGACTGTGCCTACATGACTAAAGTAGAGTTGGAAGCCAAGGTGGGAGCTCTGACCGACGAAATCAACTTCCTGAGGTGCATCTACGAGGAGGTAAGAGCTCTCCCTTCCCCTGGGATGGATGGAGTTGCAATGAGGTGTGCGGTGGCCAAAGACACTGAGGTTGTACTGGATATCCATATGGATTGAGGTTTGAGAATCACTTGAGCTGCCTGTCTTGTTGCAGGAACTGTCTCAGATGCAGACAATCAGCCGGGACCTGTCCGTGGTGGTGTCCATGGACAACAACCGTCACCTGGATCTGGAGAGCATCATCGAGGAGGTCAGGCGTCAGTACGAGCAGATTGCTCAGAGCAGCAGAGCTGAAGCTGAGGCTTGGTACCAGAGCCAGGTGAGTTGGGAAGCAATTAAGGAACTCTTGGTGATGTCTAGAGTTTGCAGATAATTTATGACAGTGTGAGACATCTCTTCAAGCTAACGGTGCTGGAGCTCATGCAAGGAAGTCTCAAGAGGAATTGAGTTGCTTTTGAAGGATCTGACGCACTGTTTTCAAGGTGTACCAAATCTCACTTTGGTGCACCATACAAGCCTCTCAAAAATGATGGCCAAAAATGTACCTGAACTACAAAATGCCTGCCCAAAGTAGTTTGTCAGAAACAAAGGGATGCTTACTAGTGTCGCTAAGATCTATTTCAAAGTTCGAAACCAATAATTGAGTCTCAGAACTATCTTTTACATTGAGTTGGGCATCCATGACCAATGTGATAGGGGTTTGTAGCAGCACGTGAGCTATGAAGCTGTTGATGAATCTTGTCTAGGCATCAGGAATGTTTCACTGAAGGTTTGCTTTGTCTTGGTGCCATCAGTACGAACAGCTGCAGAACGCTGCTGGAAGGCATGGGGACAGCCTACGCAACACGAAGATAGAGATCCAAGAGTTGACCAGGAACATCCAGAGGCTGCGGGCTGAGATTGAAAACGTGAAGAAGCAGGTAGGAGTTGGGTAGAGTCTCATGGGATGCTGGCATCAGGTTGCATCACAAATGACCACGTGTGGGGCAGAAATGGTTTCTTCAACCACCCCTTGTTTACTTTTTGTAAATGTTACCCTTTTTTTCCCCTTGACTCCTCTGCTTAGGGGTTGAGGGCTGATCCTAAATGACCAAATGAGACCTGAGAAAATTCCCTTTTTTTCCTTCCTCAGAACCAGCAGCTGCAGGCAGCTATTGCTGAGGCCGAGGAGCGGGGTGAGATGGCCCTCAAGGATGCCAGGTTAAAACTGGAAGAGCTGGAAAGTGCTCTGCAGAAAGACAAGGAGGAACTGGCTCGCTTGCTGAAGGAGTACCAGGAGCTGCTGAACATCAAGATTGCCCTGGATGTTGAGATTGCCATGTACAGGAAGCTGCTGGAGGGAGAGGAGAACAGGTAAACACTTGAGCTTTGATTTGAGAGGGGTGTTGTGATCTGGGCTGGACACCTGGAGGTTTGACGTTAATAGCGTAGTCTCAAATCATCTCAAATGCGTAGAGAAGGCTGCTGGCACTCTGGATGACACTTTGGGTGGTCAGGACTGATAACTGGCATATCGTGTTCACTATAGGTGGTATAGCTACCATTTCATTTCTGTTATGTGCAAATTTTTTAATGAACCTGAAGTCTGGAAGAACCTCATTGTAAAGAGGAGGTTCAATGCCTTCCCTTCTTAAAGATTTTAGTGATACCAAAGTTGCTGATAAGTATGAAACAGGAAAATAATTTGATAACAAAAATACAGTTCTCAGATTTTACGATGTCTCTTTTGTTGGATAACTAAAATTTACCAATTTCCCTTTGCAGGCTGTGCAACGATGGCATGTCCAACGTCAATGTCTGTAAGTATCTGCATTCGTTTCCTTGTGAAGTAGTAGCAGACCATGTCGTCTTGGAGATACAACCTGCCAGTATGTTACAGGTATGTAATGGGTGTGTAACCTGTGCTTCTCTTCCAGCTGTGGTAGGCAGGACCACCATCTCTGGAGGCAGAGGAGGCATGGGCGGAGGCTTCGGAGGCGGCAGCGGCATGGGCGGAGGCTTCGGAGGCGGCAGCGGCATGGGAGGAGGCTTCGGAGGTGGCAGCGGCATGGGAGGAGGAATGGGAGGAGGCGTATGTGGAGTAGGAGGAAGCTTTGGAGGAGGAAGCATGGGCGGCAGCTGTGGCATGGGAGGAGGAATGTACGGCGGTGGCTTCTCTTCTGGAAGCGGAAGGTTGTGCGGCTCTGGAGGCGGCAACTTCAGCTCTGGTGGGGGATCGTCCTCCGTACGGAGATGTGTCACGACCACCTCCGTCAAATCTTCTGGCGTGAAATTCTGAGCCCCGAGGCCAGCTTGAACAAGGAAAGAAGCATCTCCTACCTTCTCCCAGCAGCAGCCCAGCCTCCTTAAACCCAGCTCCGGTGTCCTGCAATGAAACAAACTGTGACCCTCACGGCCCGCCACGGACCAGCTCGTCTACCTGGCGCGGTCCGTGGCAATGCCACGTCCCAAGCCCAGTGATGAAATCGCCGATGGGCAAAGAAAGAAAAGTCTCACCTGGGGATGCCCAGCACGGAGAGCTGATTTGCAGGAGGGAAATGCTCTGCCTTTCTCGCTGTGTTGTACATTTCTGGCTGCCTCGTGGCAAACGTGTATAAAACTCCTCTTTCCCCCTCTGTCCTCGTGTCCCTTCCTCGATGGCCGTAGCCCTGGGGTGCTTCTGCATGCGGTACATCCTGCTGCTTCCATTCACTGGTGTTTGGGCTGAGGGTAGATGTGGGGCAAGCGGGACTCCTGCCTTGGCCGAGCCGGGCGGGAGCATCTTCTTGGCCAGTGGCCAGAGGGATTGCGTGCCCCAGGGTGGAGCATCTGGGCAGCTTTGCTCACCTGGGAGCCCCGGGTGTGCTGGAAGCAGGAGCTCTCTCTGGAGCAGCGGCTTCCAGTTCCACTCGTCCTTGCTCTCCGTCACACCTGATAAGACCTCACTCAGACGCGGACTTCTTCTAAGGAGAACAAAGCTTGCTCTTCAGTGCCAGGCCCCCTTGTGACATGGAACGAGATGTACTGTCCCCACCTCCCTTCCTCTTCTGTTTGTGGTATGCCCTACTTCCTTGGGATGTTGCCATTCTCAATAAATTGCAGAGAACATTCGTGATGTCTTTGTGTCGTTGCTTTGGGAGTGACTTGCAGGCAAGGTGGGTTTTGCTGTTGGGGAAGCAAGTTGGTAGGAAGGCGTGGGTTGTTCTTCTGTTCAGCGTGTTGTGGCTGTGCTTTGGGGGAACTGAACGGGTGTGCAAACCTAGTTCGGCACGTGCCCAAGCATGGGTGATGCCTCTTGACTCTTACCAGTCATGGCAGTGCCTGAAAACACAAGCCCGTACCTAGAATGGTGGGGTTCTGGATGCTCCAGTGAAGCAATGTGCAGCAGTTCAGATGAGGCAGAAGCACTGTCCTAGTATTCATACCTCAGCCATTGTACCAACCAACACAACTGAGCACCCTCTCATGACAGTCTGTTCTCATCATCTTCCAGTGGAGCAGACTTGGATATGTGTTAGGGGAAGAAGAGGACAATGCTCTTGTCTTGTCTTGGGCAGAGGTGGGAGGGCAGGTCTAACAGCTGCCTGCAGGCATGGATATGGATGTTGGCCAAGCACCTGCCCTCTGGTGTACCAGTAGGCTGTGGCCAGGCGCGCTGCACAGCTCGGCACCCTACGAGCACCAGGAGCGCTTGAGAACCATTAACTCATTCTCCCTTCGCTGGCCAGCAGTGGGAACATGTAGGGCTGTGAGGGCATGATTCATCCTGAACCCATGGATTCAGGAACCCATCAGTTCCCTGAAAAGTCAGCTCAGACCCCCCCGTGTCTGTTCTTTGCATTGAGAGCAAGAGGGAGAGATTGGGTCTGGCTGGAGGAGGGGGTATGGGAGCAAGACTGGGAGAAGAATGCTGATGTGTTTGATCCGTGCTTCAGTTCCGCCAACACAAGAAGAGATCAAAGAGACAGAAACCCGTAGCAGGTCAGGAAGCTGCAGATCGAGGAAGAGGTCCAGTCAAGGCAGTGTGGAATGGCTACAGAGCTCTCGGAAGAGGGACGTCTACACGCTTTGAAACCCAGAAGAAGTGTGCTGGGCAACATGGCTGGGTTTGGCCCAAACAGAAGATGATGAGAAGGCAATGCCTCTGAGAAGCTGAGGCTGTGCCAAGAGCACTTTGGGCTTTGGCTTGGGGCAAGAGTCATCTGTTTTGGTTCTTATTATTAGGACTGTGTTTCTCAGCTTTAAAATTTTAAACATGGTGTTGCAGGCATTGTTGTGAGGAGTCATTGCAACATCCTCCTCTATGCTGTCTCTTGAGTTTTGTGCCAGAATCTCTTTGCTGTGTGAGATCCAAAGCTGCAGCCTGGCTTGGTCTCCATCTACATTTTCTGCAGAGTTTACACTTTGCCTACTGTTGATGATTTTACTGCACAGCTCCTTGTGTAAGAGATCTGAAGGAAGGGCTGGAGCCCAGGCTTGGTATTGACTCTTACCTGGAGGAGGCTGAAGTGACTCCAGGTTTGGTATAATCTTCACATCTTGTCTGAAGACGTCAGAGTGACTCAATCTGGGCGTCTTATCTGTACGCGCTGAATGTGGTCAGCATCCAGGCATTTGGCTGACTTAGCAGGTCTTCCCCCTTGCCGTGGAGCCGCCATGTGGGATGTTACAACGAAGTCATGCTGCCTACCGAGAAAGGCAGCTACTGTGCGTTTGGCAATCTGGAGGGCGGCCGTGAGAAGAGACAACCTGTTTTCTCTAAGCAGAACCCGAGCTACCCAACACCTCCCTGGGATTGCTCATCACGAGCGAGAGCGCTGGACTGTGGAATGACCTGGAGTGCGTAGCTCTCCGTCTTGGGGACAACCACGGAGAATTAAGACCCTCTTCATTCGAGCCATTTTTGCAAGGGCGGGTGTCCCCTCCCTGCCGTAGGGATGGCTGCCCATCCTCCAGCTGCAACCTGTCGCAGGGGGCAGGCACTCACATCTGGACAACCCTTGGCCAACCGTTACTTGTGTCCCTCAAGGGGAACGTTCTCCAGTCCCCTACGCCCCGTTCTGTAGACGAGACCGTGGTGTCAAGCTGCCTCCGTCTCAGCGACAGTCAATGGCATTTATGGTTCGGATTCCTCTAGCGGCTTTTGAAAGTGATTCTCTGGGCTGGTTTTTCAAAAGCTTTGGAGTGTCTGTGCCTGAGGCTGATACCTAGTGATGCTTTCAGACAACATTTGGTTGCACAAGTCTTACAGGAGATTCTGAAAATTCCTTATGAATGTATATGTTTACATGTAGGTCTTTTGAATGACCTTAAATTAATATTCATTATTGTTTTAAACCTTTTGAAGGGCTGTAATGTATATTTTCTCTGTCACTTTTCGATTAGTTGTGCTGGCTATTATCTAGAGACAATGTGAAAAGTCATTGTGTATTTCACTCATTAACTTAAATATATATTTGATTGATAATATCCAGGCAGATAATACCTTCAGAACGCCTTTAAAATAGTATTTACAGATCTCAGTTTCCTTTTGACCAGCACCAATAATCTAGTTTCTTCAGAACACTGCACATCTGTATCATTGTATATTTTCTACCGTAATCTGGAACATTATGAGTAATTATTTAAAATTTCATTTACATGCAATAAAAAATGGGCTTCTTTATTTCAGTGACATCCTACAGAATACATTTCTAATATGTGTTCCTTTCCCAACAAAATATTTGAAATCAAGAGGATATACTATGCCTTAGAAGTTGTAATAGCTCCATTTCTCAATGGAGTTTTTCCACTTCAGTTGTCTCATCTTTGGAAATGACCAGGTAAACAAGAGGTCAGCAACATTCATCTGAGCAGTAGGAACCCCTCACCACCTCGAATTGCTCATCTCTCGTTCCGTTTCTACAGTGCTTGTCTGTCTGTCCCCAATTATTGTCACCGAAGCAGCTGCCCGACGTGTCCCTTCATTCTTCCACAGGTCGTCATTCCCCGTCGCCCTCAGCAGAGCACAGAGAAGGAGCCTGGTGATTCAAGTTATCTTGCTCACTCTGCTCCAGCATCATCCAAGGTCCCAGTTAGTTGTCACAGATTTGGGCAGGTACAGCTGGAGGGAATTTAATACACAGGGAGAAGACACTCCCATTCAAAGTGACACCACGTGCACTCCAAGGAGATGCAATTCCTTTCTAGCAGAATATGCTGAGTCTTTTCAAACTTTAGTGTCATGAGTTCTTGTTCAAGATTGGGAAACTTCTTCTAAAATGCCAAAGGCAATTTTACATATAAAAAGGGGATTTAGGGTGTGTTTAAGGAATTGTGAAAGCTATATTATAGCTGGGATTTCATCAAAACTTCTCCTTTCAGTGGAGCTTTGATTGGGAAGATCTATATCTGGAATTAGTCGGAACCATTAATGAAGGGTGGAAATCCAATGAGGGGCTGCAGAAAAGTGCATTATTGTAAAAGATGATTTCCAAGATGTCATAAAGATACGAGAGTCCACTTAGTCATTGAGACCTGTTTAGATGTTCTTGTTCTTTTATTCACTTCTATATTACAGGGTGTGTTTCTAGGCAGGCCCAAATATGGTAAAGCTCAACTGAGAATCTGTCAACAACACCATGCTGATGAAAATAATGAATTGGTTTCCACCTTCACGCCCATGCCGTCCCAGCCCACCTCCAGAAGCAGATAAAAAGGAGTGACTGAAGCCGGGGAAGCCAGAGAAGACTGTGCAGACTTCTCTCTGCATTCAGCCCTCAGCAGCACAGCTCCGTTGGTCTTTCTGCTCTTCTTGACTTTGACTCTGCTTGGAAGAAACAGCCATGTCTCGGCAATCTGTCTGCAGAAGCTTTGGAGGCGGGAGTAGAAGGGGCTACAGCTCTTGCTCTGCCATCGGTGGTGGCTTTGGAGGAGGTGGCGGCAGAAGCAGGATCAGTTACAGCTCGTACTCCTCATCCAGGGGAGGTGGAGGAGGTGGACATTGTGGAGGTTTTAGCAGCAGGAGCCTCCATAACATGGGTGGCAGCAGAAGAATTACCGTGGGTGGATGTTATGGCGGTGGAGGATACGGAGGAAGAATGGGTGGCTTTGGTGGAGGCTACGGAGGAGGAATGGGTGGCTTTGGTGGAGGAATGAGTTGTGGAGGAATGGGTGGCTTTGGTGGAGGAATGGGTGGCTTCGGTGGAGGAATGGGTGGTGGAGGCATGGGTGGTGGAGGAATGGGTGGCTTTGGTGGAGGAATGGGTGGTGGAGGAATGGGTGGCTTTGGTGGCCCTGGCTTCCCTGGAGGCATCCAACCCGTGCAAGTTGACTCAAGCCTCCTGCGGCCGGTCCATGTTGAGATTGACCCCCAAATCCAGCAAGTGAAAAACCAGGAGAAGGAACAGATCAAGACTCTTAACAATCAGTTTGCCTCCTTCATTGACAAGGTGAGAATTTAGGACTGTGCTTGTTTGGAGGTGGGTGTTTTAGACGACTTTCCTGTGGTAGGGAAAGGGAATGGTTTTTCTTACCAACAAGTACTTGTTGAAGTTTGCACGTCTGACGCCTTGGTAGCAAGGTATTATTAAGGTCTTATTAAGTAATATGGAACAATGGACAAGGTTTTCATGCTAACGGAAGACTAATACCAAGGTCTGCAGGATGTGCTGTGGATTCTCTTGCCCAGTCATCACTTCAGCCTAATTTCTAGTGATTCAGGGTAAAGTCATCATTGTGTATTTAGTTACCCTAAGAGTTCTCACTAATGTACTTTTAATTATGATGAAACTTTCTTTTCAAGGAACTGATTCTACAAACCTAAGAGTGTTAACTAGCTTTCTATTTTTACTTCAAATAGATAAACCCCCCCAAAACAGAATCCCTTGTAGGAGAATGTATGTATTTATGTATAGTTAGATGAAAAATATAATTGTTTTATTGATGCCACTACTGCAAAGAGGATAGCAATGTCCAAAGCTGATGCTATGGAAAATGAGGGTGGTGTTTTCTCTTGGCAACCCCTTTTTGTCCCCAAGTGAGAGGTTTAGAATGATTCAAAATTTAATGATGCTTGTCATGCACTTTAGGAGCTTGGATGTTTAAATGAGTCATAGTTGGGTATTTGGGAAATGATTCCTATGGCGTCCCAAAAAGCAGGAGGTTTGAGTAATGCGATTTCTCCCTGGGTGAATATCTCAGAACCCTCTTTGTGGGCTTTCAGGTGCGCTTCCTGGAGCAACAGAACAAGGTCCTCTCCACCAAGTGGGAGCTCCTCCAACAGCAAGGGCCTTCGGGGCCAAGGAAGAACCTGGATGTCATCTTTGAAAATTACATCCAGAACCTGAGGAGGAGGCTAGACTCTCTCCTGGGACAGAGGGGACAGCTGGAGTCGGAGCTGCAGAACATGCGTCAATACGTTGAGGAGTACAAAACCAAGTAAGTGCAGTGACAGAGTAAGGAAGAAGTGAGCACCAAGACTGGAGAGCTGAGCCAGCTTGGAGATTCCCACACTGCCTTCCCTCTGTAGAAGTGCCCTGGAGGGAAGCGGGGCTCTGCTGGCTGGCTGAGGAGCAGTCCAGGAGACTCATCTTGTCTTGTCCCCTTCAACAGGTACGAAGAGGAAATCAACAGGCGCACCGCTGCTGAGAACGAGTTTGTGGTGCTCAAGAAGGTGAGTCACAGAGGAACCAGGGGAGAGGGCTGCGAGGGGACAGGCTGCAAAGGTGTTGGAAGGAGGCAGCACCAAATGGGCAGCTTCCAACAGGAGGCACTGGGTGCCACCAGCTCTGCTGGGATGGGAGGAAGCCGTTGTCTACCCGTGTGATCTTTCCTTTAGGATGTGGACTGTGCCTACATGACTAAAGTAGAGTTGGAAGCCAAGGTGGGAGCTCTGACCGACGAAATCAACTTCCTGAGGTGCATCTACGAGGAGGTAAGAGCTCTCCCTTCCCCTGGGATGGATGGAGTTGCAATGAGGTGTGTGGTGGCCAAAGACACTGAGGTTGGACAGGGTGCCTGTGTGGTTTTGGTTTGGAGAGGCTACTTGGAGGTGCTGCTCTTTTTTTTCCCCTCCTCAGATGGTCAGGCTAACTCATGTCTTGGTTGTAGGAACTGGCTCAGATGCAGACAATCAGCCGGGACCTGTCCGTGGTGGTGTCCATGGACAACAACCGTCACCTGGATCTGGAGAGCATCATCGAGGAAGTCAGGCGTCAGTACGAGCAGATTGCTCAGAGCAGCCGGGCTGAAGCTGAGGCTTGGTACCAGAGCCGGGTGAGTTGGGAAGAAGTCAAGGCACTTGGGACAGATCGCTGCCTCCCTTGCCACAGGGCATGGGAACCGCCTGAGTTCTGCATAGGTTGTGTCATTGATGGGTGGCTTTGTCTCCATGCTGTCAGTATGAAGAGCTGCAGAGCACTGCTGGAAGGCATGGGGACAGCCTCCGCAACACCAAGATAGAGATCCAAGAGCTGACCAGGAACGTCCAGAGGCTGCGGGCTGAGATTGAGAACGTGAAGAAGCAGGTAGGGGTTCCTCAGCCTCTTGTTGGGTAACGGCATCAGGAGACTGGGTCACACCTGAGCTGGGTGGTGAACTAAGGATAGTGGGTGGGCAATGTATTGATCGAACATCAGGTCCTTTGGAGGAGATTGGTGGCTCCTGTCAATTTTCCACCCAGTTTGTGCCCTGAGGGCTGCTCCAGTGGAGGCTGTGCAGAAGGTAACTGAGAAACCACTTTTCTTTTTCTTTTTCTCAGAACCAGCAGCTGCAGTCAGCTATTGCCGAGGCCGAGGAGCGGGGTGAGATGGCCCTCAAGGATGCCAGAAGGAAACTGGAAGAGCTGGAGTGCGCCCTGAGCAAAGACAAGGAGGAGCTGGCTCGCTTGCTGAAGGAGTACCAGGAGCTGCTAAACATCAAGATTGCCCTGGACGTTGAGATTGCCATGTACAGGAAGCTGCTGGAGGGAGAGGAGAACAGGTATCTCACTTTCTTTGTATGTCTGACCAAATTCTTGACAGATTGTACTGTCTGTGAGTCAAATTTTTGCATGCACTCTAAAATTTCATACCACTCATGCTCTAATTCTGACCCTTAAGTAGAAATGATTTCCATATTTCTTCTAAGAATGTCAGGTTCAAGATTGTTGATTTCTTTTAAAGAATAATTGGGAAATTCAGAAAGAATAGAGAATATATAACTTGTAGAGAAGGAAGAAATTTTTTATGCTGAGGGTGGTGAAACACTGGCACAGGTTGCCCAGAGAAGTTGTAGATGCCCCGTCCCTGGAAAGATTCAAGGTCAGGTTGGATGGGACTCGAAGCAACCTGATCTGGTTGAAGTTGTCCCTGCTCATTGCAGGGCGTTGGACTGGACAGTCTTTAAAGGTCCCTTCCAACCGAAACCATTCTAAGATTCTATGAAAAAAAGGGAAATTCTCAGCTGAAGAAATGTGCACTTCTTGTAGGATTAACTGGTCCTGTTTTCCCTCACAGGCTGTGCAACGATGGCATGTCCAACGTCAATGTCTGTAAGTATCTGCATTCGTTTCCTCGTGAAGTAGTAGCAGACCATGTCGTCTTGGAGATACAACCTGCCAGTATGTTACGGGTATGTAATGGGTGTGTAACCTGTGCTTCTCTTCCAGCTGTGGTAGGCAGGACCACCATCTCTGGAGGCAGAGGAGGCATGGGAGGAGGCTTCGGAGGCGGCAGCGGCATGGGCGGAGGCTTCGGAGGCGGCAGCGGCATGGGAGGAGGCTTCGGAGGCGGCAGCGGCATGGGAGGAGGAATGGGAGGAGGCGTATGTGGAGTAGGAGGAAGCTTTGGAGGAGGAAGCATGGGCGGCAGCTGTGGCATGGGAGGAGGAATGTACGGCGGTGGCTTCTCTTCTGGAAGCGGAAGGTTGTGCGGCTCTGGAGGCGGCAACTTCAGCTCCGGTGGGGGATCGTCCTCCGTACGGAGATGTGTCACGACCACCTCCGTCAAATCTTCTGGCGTGAAATTCTGAGCCCCGAGGCCAGCTTGAACAAGGAAAGAAGCATCTCCTACCTTCTCCCAGCAGCAGCCCAGCCTCCTTAAACCCAGCTCCGGTGTCCTGCAATGAAACAAACTGTGACCCTCACGGCCCGCCACGGACCAGCTCGTCTACCTGGCGCGGTCCGTGGCAATGCCACGTCCCAAGCCCAGTGATGAAATCGCCGATGGGCAAAGAAAGAAAAGTCTCACCTGGGGATGCCCAGCACGGAGAGCTGATTTGCAGGAGGGAAATGCTCTGCCTTTCTCGCTGTGTTGTACATTTCTGGCTGCCTCGTGGCAAACGTGTATAAAACTCCTCTTTCCCCCTCTGTCCTCGTGTCCCTTCCTCGATGGCCGTAGCCCTGGGGTGCTTCTGCATGCGGTACATCCTGCTGCTTCCATTCACTGGTGTTTGGGCTGAGGGTAGATGTGGGGCAAGCGGGACTCCTGCCTTGGCCGAGCCGGGCGGGAGCATCTTCTTGGCCAGTGGCCAGAGGGATTGCGTGCCCCAGGGTGGAGCATCTGGGCAGCTTTGCTCACCTGGGAGCCCCGGGTGTGCTGGAAGCAGGAGCTCTCTCTGGAGCAGCGGCTTCCAGTTCCACTCGTCCTTGCTCTCCGTCACACCTGATAAGACCTCACTCAGACGCGGACTTCTTCTAAGGAGAACAAAGCTTGCTCTTCAGTGCCAGGCCCCCTTGTGACATGGAACGAGATGTACTGTCCCCACCTCCCTTCCTCTTCTGTTTGTGGTATGCCCTACTTCCTTGGAATGTTGCCATTCTCAATAAATTGCAGAGAACATTCGTGATGTCTTTGTGTCGTTGCTTTGGGAGTGACTTGCAGGCAAGGTGGGTTTTGCTGTTGGGGAAGCAAGTTGGTAGGAAGGCGTGGGTTGTTCTTCTGTTCAGCGTGTTGTGGCTGTGCTTTGGGGGAACTGAACGGGTGTGCAAACCTAGTTCGGCACGTGCCCAAGCATGGGTGATGCCTCTTGACTCTTACCAGTCATGGCAGTGCCTGAAAACACAAGCCCGTACCTAGAATGGTGGGGTTCTGGATGCCCAGTTCACACAACCTGCACTAAATGTGAGAGGGCAGGAGCACTGGAAGCCCAAACTGGAGGAATTCCGGAGGCTGCTAAATTTTTGGGCAGGTCCCCATATAGCCCCATCCTTGGAATCATGTGTAGTTGTTTCCACAGCAGATGTCTTCATTTGTTGTGTCTGGAAACCTCCAATACAGAGGGGTCCAGCACCTTCTGAATCAATGAGGATGCTACAGGCTGCCCCGTGCCAATATTTAGAGCTCAAACTAAGGCACTCGGTGCCCTGTTGCCCATGTCACATCTTATCATCGTGCTCTGGATGCAAACAAATTGCTGCTGCTCTAGGAAAGGGGTTTTATCAACCTCTCACTTGGATTTCAGATTTTTAGGGCAAGAAGCAGCTGTGCACAGCGTATGCTGAAATCACAATCAGAAAGTTATGGGATTTGTGCAGGAAAGCTGCCAGTGCACAGTGGCGAAACCAGTAGAGAGCCAAACAGGTTGATTGATGATGGAAATCGGCAGCGGCAGGGTGGGAGCAGACATCAGATCAGCCTTGCTGTTGTCTGTTCATCTGAGTTTCCTGCCTTGGAGTGGACTTTATTTTGTGGTAGGGGAAGGTGGCAAGGGTAGGAGTCTTGTGGGCAGAGGTGGGAGGGCAGGTCTAACAGCTGCCTGCAGGCATGGATATGGATGTTGGCCAAGCACCTGCCCTCTGGTGTACCAGTAGGCTGTGGCCAGGCGCGCTGCACAGCTCGGCACCCTACGAGCACCAGGAGCGCTTGAGAACCATTAACTCATCCTCCCCTTCGCTGGCCAGCAGTGGGAACATGTAGGGCTGTGAGGGCATGATTCATCCTGAACCCATGGATTCAGGAACCCATCAGTTCCCTGAAAAGTCAGCTCAGACCCCCCCGTGTCTGTTCTTTGCATTGAGAGCAAGAGGGAGAGATTGGGTCTGGCTGGAGGAGGGGGTATGGGAGCAAGACTGGGAGAAGAATGCTGATGTGTTTGATCCGTGCTTCAGTTCCGCCAACACAAGAAGAGATCAAAGAGACAGAAACCACTTTCAGTAGTGGTTCAGGAGTCCCACAACAAACTGTTGTGAGCTGCCAGTGTCCCCATAGCAGGTCAGGAAGCTGCAGATCGAGGAAGAGGTCCAGTCAAGGCAGTGTGGAATGGCTACAGAGCTTTCGGAAGAGGGACGTCTACACGCTTTGAAACCCAGAAGAAGTGAGCTAGGGCTGGGCAACGTGGCTGGGTTTGGCCCAAACAGAAGATGATGAGAAGGCAATGCCTCTGAGAAGCTGAGGCTGTGCCAAGAGCACTTTGGGCTTTGGCTTGGGGCAAGAGTCACCTGTTTTGGTTCTTAATTTTAAGACTATGTTTCTTCTCAGCTTTAAAATTTTAAACATGGTGTTGCAGGCATTGTTGTGAGGAGTCATTGCAACATCCTCCTCTATGCTACCAGAACCTCTTTGCTGCAGCCTGGCTTGGTCTCCATCTACATTTTCTGCAGAGTTTACACTTTGCCTACTGTTGATGATTTTGCTGTGCACAGCTCCTTGCGTAAGAGATCTGAAGGAAGGGCTGGAGCCCAGGCTTGGTATTGACTCTTACCTGGAGGAGGCTGAAGTGACTCCAGGTTTGGTATAATCTTCACATCTTGTCTGAAGACGTCAGAGTGACTCAATCTGGGCGTCTTATCTGTACGCGCTGAATGTGGTCAGCATCCAGGCATTTGGCTGACTTAGCAGATCTTCCCCCTTGCCGTGGAGCCGCCATGTGGGATGTTACAACGAAGTCATGCTGCCTACCGAGAAAGGCAGCTACCGTGTGTTTGGCAATCTGGAGGGCGGCCGTGAGAAGAGACAACCTGTTTTCTCTAAGCAGAACCCGAGCTACCCAACACCTCCCTGGGATTGCTCATCATGAGCGAGAGCGCTGGACTGTGGAATGACCTGGAGTGCGTAGCTCTCCGTCTTGGGGACAACCACGGAGAATTAAGACCCTCTTCATTCGAGCCATTTTTGCAAGGGCGGGTGTCCCCTCCCTGCCGTAGGGATGGCTGCCCATCCTCCAGCTGCAACCTGTCGCAGGGGGCAGGCACTCACATCTGGACAACCCTTGGCCAACCGTTACTTGTGTCCCTCAAGGGGAACGTTCTCCAGTCCCCTACGCCCCGTTCTGTAGACGAGACCGTGGTGTCAAGCTGCCTCCGTCTCAGCGACAGTCAATGGCATTTATGGTTCGGATTCCTCTAGCGGCTTTTGAAAGTGATTCTCTGGGCTGGTTTTTCAAAAGCTTTGGAGTGTCTGTGCCTGAGGCTGATACCTAGTGATGCTTTCAGACAACATTTGGTTGTACAAGTCTTATAGGTGATCGTGAAAATTCAAACACACGTTTGTATTCCACTTTGAAAGCTTAAATTCAATATGGAATTGTACTGCTGAAATGCTGAGAAGGCTCTAAACTGTGCTTCCTTTAACATTTACTGATGATCTTCAGGAGCTAAGCAGTAGGAAAAATATTTTTTCTCAGAGTTCATAAACGTAACTAAAAGTGTATATTTGATTAATAAGACCTAGAAGGCAGCTGCAAGATGTCTTTCAGGTGAATGTTCTACTTCGTAGTCTGGGCACAAAATTAAACATTATTGTTATCTAGTTTGAATCAGCAGTTGGTGTCCTAAAAATACATCTTTCTAAAGTGAAATTTTCAGCACCCTCTCTTCCCCCCACCCCAAATTTACAGCGGTCAAAGATGTGGTCAAAGATGCCATACCTCTCACAGCACACTTCATATGCGACAACTGTCATTACTTAGGAAAGCATCACAGAGCTTCTTCTACCTTTTAGTTGCCCTTTTTTTCAAAATGATCTAGTATGATGAACTCAACCTGACCATTTTCCTACCAACTTAAGTTAAAAAAAAATTAAAAAAAAAAAAATTAACAAGTCACTGTTATTCCTGCCTGCATTTCTCTGCTATTTGTCTGCCTTCAGTCATTGTTACCACATCTAGTGCCCGAAGCGTCCTTTCATTCCTCTGCAGGTTCGGCAACCCCTGTGGCCATCTGAAAAGCACAAGGAAGGAGCTTGGACATCCTCGTTCTCTCGCTCATTCCGCTCTGGTGCTCAGAGTCTCAGTACCTGGTTATCTCAGAGTCAGGGAGACACGTTTTGCAGGAATGTGCCCTAGAAGAAGGCACTCCCATCGCAACTGATGCTCTTAGGAGAGGAACTAAGCACCTCCTTTCCGGATAAAGAAGAAATGCTGACCGTTGTTAAATGTTAATGTGTGGTATTTTTGCTATACACTGGGAAACTGCCTCTTGGAAAGTCATCGGCAATTTTCTGCTTAAGAAGATTTGGGGCGTGCTTGGGGGAATTGTGAAAGTCTCATTCTAGTTGGTTTTCACCAAAATGCTTGCCCAACATTGAACGTCAGCGCAAAAGATCCAGATCCAGACAAACTGCGAAATTGTTAAGAACAGATAGAAAGGTGGGAGGAGGGAAGAACATGACTACATCCCTGTAAAACATATTTTTCCTGATGCCATAAAGATATGAGAGTCCACTTACTCATTAAGACCTGTTTCAGTGCTCTTGCTCTTTTATTCTCTTCTGCATTGCAAAGCGTATTTTTGGGTGGAGTCAACAATTTGGCAAAAATCTGTTAACCGCACCAAGCTGATGAAGACAGTAAATTTGTTTCCTCTTCACGCCCTTGTAGACCCAGCCCACCTCCAGAAACAGATAAAAGGGAATGCCTGAAGCTGCGAAGCCAGAGAAGACTGTGCAGACTTCTCTCTGCAGTCATCCCTCAGCAGCACAGCTCCGTTGGTCTTTCTGCTCTTCTTGACTTTGACTCTGCTTGGAAGAAACAGCCATGTCTCGGCAGTCAATCTGCAGAAGCTTCGGAGGCGGAAGCAAAAGGGGATACAGCTCTTGTTCTGCCATCGGTGGTGGCTTTGGAGGAAGTGGGGGCAGAAGCAGGATCAGCTATAGCTCGTTCTCCACATCCAGGGGAATTGGAGGCAGCGGACGTTGTGGAGGTTTTAGCAGCAGGAGCCTCCATAACATGGGTGGCAGCGGAAGAATTTCCATGGGTGGCTCTTATGGCGGTGGATACGGATGTAGAATTGGTGGCTTTGGTGGAGGCTATGGAGGAGGATTTGGCAGCATTGGAGGAGGTGTCATTGGTGGAGGAATAGGCTTTGGTGGTCCTGTGAGAGGTGGTCCTGGGTTCCCTGGAGGCATCCAACCAGTGCAGGTTGACCCAACCCTCCTGCGGCCGGTCCATGTTGATATTGATCCTCAGATCCAACAAGTGAAGTGCCAGGAGAAGGAACAGATCAAGACTCTTAACAATCAGTTTGCCTCCTTCATTGACAAGGTGAGAGGCTGGAACTGTATTTGCTTGGGAATGGGGAATCTGAGGAACGTTCCTGTGCGATGGAGAGGGAAATATTGTCCTTCTGAGCTCAGGGCTGGCAGGTCTGGAAGGCTATTAGTGTTTTCATTGAGTCCTCCTAATGAAATGTAAAAATTTTACAGCCGCAGAGAAACCAAAGGGCTTTCTCCAGGTTTGGTTGCTCCAAATTCTTCCTTAGCTTTCCTCTCTAGTGTTCTCTGTTCAGTCAAGCCAGAGCGATCATGATATGCTCGCTTATCCTAAGTGGTTCTTTACATCTGTCCTTTTTCAAGAATAGTTTCTTCTTGAGGAGCTTAGAACGTAGGAATGAGCTTTTGACTAATTCCTGGCAGTTCCTTATTTCAGTTAGAGTACAGATGAGTATTCTTTAGACTGTCTGCACTGGAGAACATGGCTTATAAAGGTTTTTAAAATATATGACATATGTATTGAATACTTTTTGTATCTGATGAGAGGAATGTTCTCTGATATTGAGACATTTGGGGTTTCATTCACTGGAAGGTAAAAAATGTCTGATGCTTCTGCAAATTAATGTGGGTCAAAATCTGCAATTGGAAATGACAATAATCTGTAAATCTGGAATGTAATAATTCCAATAGATAATTTAAAAAAAAAAAAGGACAGAAATGTAGGAGGAGAAAATAGGAGAGATTCAAGAATAATTGAAAAAAGAGGAGAAAGAAGGGAGGAATCTTTCTCTTGGAAAACTGGCTTTCAATTACCCATGGTCCTGTTGGGGATTTGGGAAATGATTCCTATGGCGTCCCAAAAAGCAGGAGGTTTGAGTAATGCGATTTCTCCCTGGGTGAATATCTCAGAACCCTCTTTGTGGGCTTTCAGGTGCGCTTCCTGGAGCAACAGAACAAGGTCCTCTCCACCAAGTGGGAGCTCCTCCAACAGCAAGGGCCTTCGGGGCCAAGGAAGAACCTGGATGTCATCTTTGAAAATTACATCCAGAACCTGAGGAGGAGGCTAGACTCTCTCCTGGGACAGAGGGGACAGCTGGAGTCGGAGCTGCAGAACATGCGTCAATACGTTGAGGAGTACAAAACCAAGTAAGTGCAGTGACAGAGTAAGGAAGAAGTGAGCACCAAGACTGGAGAGCTGAGCCAGCTTGGAGATTCCCACACTGCCTTCCCTCTGTAGAAGTGCCCTGGAGGGAAGCGGGGCTCTGCTGGCTGGCTGAGGAGCAGTCCAGGAGACTCATCTTGTCTTGTCCCCTTCAACAGGTACGAAGAGGAAATCAACAGGCGCACCGCTGCTGAGAACGAGTTTGTGGTGCTCAAGAAGGTGAGTCACAGAGGAACCAGGGGAGAGGGCTGCGAGGGGACAGGCTGCAAAGGTGTTGGAAGGAGGCAGCACCAAATGGGCAGCTTCCAACAGGAGGCACTGGGTGCCACCAGCTCTGCTGGGATGGGAGGAAGCCGTTGTCTACCCGTGTGATCTTTCCTTTAGGATGTGGACTGTGCCTACATGACTAAAGTAGAGTTGGAAGCCAAGGTGGGAGCTCTGACCGACGAAATCAACTTCCTGAGGTGCATCTACGAGGAGGTAAGAGCTCTCCCTTCCCCTGGGATGGATGGAGTTGCAATGAGGTGTGTGGTGGCCAAAGACACTGAGGTTGGACAGGGTGCCTGTGTGGTTTTGGTTTGGAGAGGCTACTTGGAGGTGCTGCTCTTTTTTTTCCCCTCCTCAGATGGTCAGGCTAACTCATGTCTTGGTTGTAGGAACTGGCTCAGATGCAGACAATCAGCCGGGACCTGTCCGTGGTGGTGTCCATGGACAACAACCGTCACCTGGATCTGGACAGCATCATTGAGGAGGTCAGGCGTCAGTACGAGCAGATTGCTCAGAACAGCCGGGCTGAAGCTGAGGCTTGGTACCAGAGCCGGGTGAGTTGGGAAGAAGTCAAGGCACTTGGGACAGATCGCTGCCTCCCTTGCCACAGGGCATGGGAACCGCCTGAGTTCTGCATAGGTTGTGTCATTGATGGGTGGCTTTGTCTCCATGCTGTCAGTATGAAGAGCTGCAGAGCACTGCTGGAAGGCATGGGGACAGCCTCCGCAACACCAAGATAGAGATCCAAGAGCTGACCAGGAACGTTCAGAGGCTGCGGGCTGAGATTGAGAACGTGAAGAAGCAGGTAGGGGTTCCTCAGCCTCTTGTTGGGTAATGGCATCAGGAGACTGGGTCACACCTGAGCTGGGTGGTGAACTAAGGATAGTGGGTGGGCAATGTATTGATCGAACATCAGGTCCTTTGGAGGAGATTGGTGGCTCCTGTCAATTTTCCACCCAGATTCCACCCAGGCTGCGCAGAAGGTAACTGAGAAACCGCTTTTCTTTTTCTCAGAATCATCAGCTGCAGTCAGCTATTGCCGAGGCCGAGGAGCGGGGTGAGATGGCCCTCAAGGATGCCAGAAGGAAACTGGAAGAGCTGGAGTGCGCCCTGAGCAAAGACAAGGAGGAGCTGGCTCGCTTGCTGAAGGAGTACCAGGAGCTGCTGAACATCAAGATTGCCCTGGACGTTGAGATTGCCATGTACAGGAAGCTGCTGGAGGGAGAGGAGAACAGGTGAGACCCGCTGTCAGGTTGGCCTGACCAAAGTACTGTCTCTCCTTGGGATCGACTGAGGTTTAATCATCTCTCACAACCCATTTAATGCTGGAATCTGATTGACTTCCATTTTTCTGCCCAAGTTTTTAAGCCCAAAATAGAAACAAGGTCCCCACCAGGCATATTTCTCAGTGGTTTTGACTGATGTTAAATGAAACAAGAAATAAAAGGAATACTTGGGAAACTGCATGGAGCTCAATTGCCTTCTGTGATATTAGATTTACAACTTGTGTTCCTTTCCCTGCACAGGCTCTGTGGAGACAACCCATCCAACGTAAATGTCTGTAAGTATCTGTTCATCGTCCTCTCTGCAGAATGGCTTTCACCCTGGGTTTCCTGAGGATTCCTGGGCTGTCACTTGACGTACAGTGAGCCTGTCCTTCTCTTGCAGCTGTGGTAGGCAGAACCACCATTGCTGGAGGCAGAGCTGGTGGCTTTGGAGCCAGCAGTGGAATGGGAGGAGGAGTATGTGCAGTCGGAGGAGGAAGCATCATTGGAGGCAGTTGTGGCATGGGAGGAGGAATACTCAGCGGTGGCTTCTCTTCTGGAAGTGGAAGAATGTGCAGCTCTGGAGGTGGCAACTTCGTCTCAGGGGGTGGATCCTCCTCTGTGCGGAGATGTGTCACCACCACAACGGTCAAATCTTCAGGTGTAAAATACTGAGCCCTGACCTCAGTCCCTCCAAGGAAAGAAGCATCTTTTCCTTTCTCCAGCCAGCAGCACAGCCCCTTCCATCCTGAACCACTATCCAGCAAAGAAATGAACTGTTTCCCTCCTGAAATCATCCCGCCCAAGGGGAGATTTGCAGCGAAACACCATCCTGTTGGCCGAGCCTGGCTCCTCTCTGAGCTCCACCAGTCTCCAGGGATGAAACATCTCCCTGGTGGGTACCAGGGTCTGCAGAGCTCATCCGAGCATCTTCCGCTGCGCTTCTTGCTGCTACCCCTGGCTGCTGCGCTGGCTGAGGAGGAGCGTGTATAAAACTGCTCTTTCCTTTCACTTTTTAAGGTCTCTTTTTCAATGGCCGTGTTTCCCTTGCATGTCCTGCATGTTACCCACATGCTTGTTTCAGCTATATCAGGAATTCACGTAAGCAGAAGAAACGTGATAATGTCTCATAGTCAGATTTAGGAGTGAAAAAAAGGTTTCTGGAGATATCCACCTTCCCTCGGTGGAGTAATTTGGCAGCTTTAATATTTTATAGATTCCTTTCCCTTTTCTCCTTCACATCTGACATATGTATGGCCTTATTGCAAACCTTCTGTTGCATGAACCCTACTGCATGGTTGCTTTCTACCAGCACCCCTTTCCTCCAAGTTCTTTCATTACCAATAAACTGCAGACAGATGAAAAGATATCTTTGTGTCGTCTTATCAATTAACAGTTGGCAGGGGAGGCAAAAACCACATTTTGTTCTTCACTGTAAGGAACGGCAATGCCCACGGTGCTCTGTCCTATGGTGCAAATCACTGAGCACCATGAACTGCCCAGCTGGGGTGAGGAGGAGGAAGATGGTCCTTCTCTCTCCTCTTAGGACGTGCCACCTTGCTCCTCCACAGTAGACTCTGCGTCTCTCTGCGGGGTGGGAGAGCCATGGCTGTGAGGAGTGTGGCACAGGAAGGGAATACGCGATGTCAACCTGGTGGCCATGAGGTGGGGGGATTGTGCTCATCCCAAGTGTAGCAGGATGAAGTGTCCAGCTCTCAGTTGATGGGCACCTCAGGAGCAAGGCAGGCAGGGCCACCAGCAGGGACGTTGTGGTTGGGACATGGCAATGAATGGCGGCAGGTGATACATGGTGGTCTGGATGTGATGGTTTGAACATGGTGGTTTGAACAGGGCAGTTGTGGCAGTTGGACTGGTGTGGTTTGACCACTGCCGTTGGGATGGGGCAGTTTGAACGTGGCCATTGGGATGTGGCAGGTAGCACCAGGACTCGGCACAGCTGTCATCCCAAGAGGACACACAGCCAACCCATCACCACCACGCTGTGGCTCGGTCCTGATGGCGCCTGGAGCTCCCACCCAGACACCCTGGAGGCCACGATGGGGGAGGACACCAGTGACAGGTCTGCAGCGGGTGGTTAATGCTCTGATGAAGAGTGGTTGTCCTCCACCCTTGGCTGGCACAAGGGCAAGCAGCTCCATCTATCTGACAAGCAGGGCTCTTACATGGGCACCGGCACCTCGTACGTGAGTGATGGGAAGGCCTGAAGATGATCCGTGGACACAAATTACTCATGAAAAAAAAGCAGCGTGAAAGTATGAGACAGAGCCTCAAACCTGCTATTATAACTCCAGATTGCCCAGCCAGGTTAGTCATTAGCCCTCTCTAAATAACATCCCATTGCAACCAAATTAATTTGATTAATGTTTGGCTGGATTCTTCTCCGGCATTGGGAGGAGCGAGAGCCGGAACGGTAGGTGAATCAACCCTGACTGTACTGTAGCGTGCGCGTTACCCTGGTGCGGTCTCGGCGTTTGTCAGATAGAAGTATGGAAATGGAGAAGATTTGTATTGCAGAGTCCTTGCCATCTGAGTGAACCAAACAAATGAGGAAGAAATGGTATTTCTTATTTGAACTGGTGTTACTTTCATGCCGCTTTTTTTTATTTTCCCCCAAATATTCTCTCAGTCGACGCACCTGATTTCTTAATCGGATGCTTATACCAGGCTATAATACGCCTTATTCTTTCGTTTGAATAAACAGTGACATTTCTGATCGTAAAATTTATAGGTTGGGATGGGAGAGACCAAGAAGCCATCTCCTACTTCCTCATCCCAACGAAGAGTCCAAGGACAGGCACAGACCAAGACGGTGCAAAGCCCTAGAGCATCCCTGGGGACTTCCTTGGGAGGACGGCAGAGAGGGTGATGATCTCCAGGGTGTTGAAACCCAGGAACCCAAAGCTGCAGGCTTCGTCCTGCAGAAAACCGCAGGCTTTTTATAAGTTCCCGGAGTTTTTCCTGGAGAGGGGCCAGGCAATAACACAGAGGTACCGGAGTTTATCTTTCCCATCTGCTGTGCTCATGAAAAAGGGAGTAATGCTAATTGCTCAAGGACATCGTGCTTGAATGAAAGATCGTAACAGCCCAGTGACTGGGCTTCGTTTCGTTTGCTCCATGGGGCACGGTGCTAGCTGCCAGCCCTAGTGTGAAAGTAGATCCATATTTGCAGCAACGGGGCTTGTTTTGCTTAAAACGAGTGAATTTACTTGTCAAACAGCCTCAGTGTGATCAAACAATGATAATTCTTCTGTACTTTTTGGTAGAGCTGTTGCTATTTTGGACACAGAGGATAAAAAATACAGAATAAATATATTTTTTTGTTGGTTTGTTAAGTTCTGGTTTTCTACAAAGACACGTGCTGTCTGTGCTAATACAAGATCCGCTTAGGTGCTCGCGAGAACCTGCCTGCATTTTCAGATCATTTTTGGCTTGAAAAGATTGGAGTTCAAAGTGAGATGGCAAACGCCTTGCTCCTAGGGTTTACCACTGAGTCTCCACCACTCAGAGTGACATGGGGTTATGAGACATGGGGTCTGGGACTGCTGGCCTCTCCAGTCACCAGCTGGTTTAGTGCAAGACCACCGGTGGCTAGATGCCCTGCGGCTCAGAGGACAGTTAGGTCTGAGCTGGTGGGGCTCAGAGCATTCTGCCTTGCACCAAGCATTGCTGAGGTGGAACAGAAAGGAGACCTCACCCTCAACAAAGCCAAAAGCAAACTGGATGAACGCTGCAGAGCCCTCAGTGGAGCCAAAGAAGAGTTTGGCCAGGCACTGAAGGACTTGTTGAGTGTGAAGGTAGCCCTGGACGTTGAGGTTCCCATGTGCAGGAAGCTGCTGGAAAGAGAGGAGAGCAGGTAGATGTCTATCGCAGAACCTGGTTCAGGGTGTGAGTGGTGCAATATTCTTTGCATTAGAACATGGAACGAAATATAATAGGTGCAATATTTTATGAGCTTATTGGGGAATGAATCCAGGTGGCATTATATTGGCTGTAATTAGAGCTGTAATGAGTTTTTAATTGTTACTAATCATGTTTATTATGGGAGGGCCTCAGAAGCTTCCAAGATTGCTTCCCTTGGGTTGGTCACTGTGCAAATATGGAGGAGACTCACCCACTTTGTAGTTGTATTGGATATGACAGTGACCAGCTGGTAAGCAGGAAACATTTGCTTTTAGGAGTGGCATTGCTTTGTGGGAAGGATGGGAACATTATCACCCGAGAGGTAATCTGCCTCTGCATCCTCGATACTGTTATTTACGTGGCACATACCTCCTCAGCAGCTGGAGTCCTTCAGGATCCTGAAGGATGAGATGTTCAGGGCAATGGAACCCACTCTGGCTTGGATGCTGGTGCTTCTCTGCCCTTCATTTTGCTTCCACGCTCATTAGCTCTGCCCTAAGAGTGGGCTGATATTCCTTTACATTTACACTCATGACCCCACAATTCACGTTTTCTGACCAGCTTTATTGCTGGTGCCCATCAGGCCTAGCTGAAAGTCTACCTGGCGTGGCATGGCATGGCATGGCATGGCGTGACACCATCCACTCTTAACTAGAAGTATGGGTTGAAGCAAGTCTACATCTCCCATAGCCTGGGGACCAGGGCTTGCTGGGCAGACGTGATGATGATAGGGTAGACACAGCCACAAAATGCCACTAGAGGGCTGTGCAAGGGACACTGCCCCGTTCTCACACACACCCAAACCTGCTGTTGTCCTCCAGGTTGATGACAAATTGACTTTCCCATAAATTATCGGTCGTGCTGAGATGGGAATTTCAGGTTATGTAGAAAACCACTACCTAAAGGAAGGACCAGCTCCATTCCTAGTGCAGTCACCGCTCACAAGTGACGGTCCGATGAAAGATGAAAGCGGTGTGTTGCGTTTGCCGATAACCATGTTTGTGGCAGATCTGTCCAAGCTGCAGGTCCTCTGCCTTGCTGGATCTTTACAGGGTTTTATATGGGGCCAGAATCAACTGAAACTGGAACCGATCCTTGTCTTAGACTTGGACAGTCACTTCATGCAGGTCGTGGAGGTCCTCAGACCAGCCTCCCTTCCTTCTCCCCCACAAAACTACTCTCTGAAGTCCCTAGAATAAGCATTCTAAATTTTTTTTTTGGTGCCTCCACAGGTGTTTGAAATGTGCTGGAGTAAAGGCTGGGCTGGCAGCCAGGGAACCAAGCCCTTCAGCTGGCTTGCATTGCTTTCTTTTCACCTCTCCGACCAAGCCCAGTTCCTTGCAGACATATAAAGAGGAAATATGCTGATCCTCTGTTAGAAAGGCTGTTTTTGTGCTACAGCCTTGTCTGTTTGAAGTAAAGCAGCTGAAAAAGAACAAGGTGTTATGATACCTGCTAGCAGCACAGCCTGCTGTGTTGGGTTTGCGTGGCAGGGTTTTGGTAGCGGGAGGGCTACAGGGGTGGCTTCTGTGAGAAGCTGCTAGAAGCTCCCCCTGTGTCTGACAGAGCCAATGCCAGCCGGCTCCAAGATGGACCTGCTGCTGGCCAAGGCCGAGCCCATCAGCGCCTCTGTGATAACATATTTAAGAAGAAGAAAAACACTCAGAGAGAGATATTTTTTGCAGCCGGAGAGAGGAGTGAGAAGATGTAAGAAACTCTGCAGACACCAAGGTCAGTGCAGATGGAGGGGGAGGAGGTGCTCCAGACACCAGAGCAGAGATCCCCCTGCAGCCCGTGGTGAAGGCCATGGTGAAGCAGGCTGTCCCCCTGCAGCCCATGGAGGAAGGATGAGGGGGTGTAGAGATTCCACCTGCAGCCTGTGGAGGACCCCACGCCGGAGCAGGTGGAGGCACCTGAAGGAGGCTGCGGCCCGTGGGAAGCCCACGCTGGAGCAAGTTCCAGGCCGGACCGGTGGGCCTGTGAAGAGGGGAGCCCACGCCAGGGCAGGTTTGCTGGCAGGACTTGTGACCCCGTGGGAGACCCGTGCTGGAGCAGTTTGCTCCTGAGGGCCTGCACCCTGTGAGAGGGACTCCATGCTGGAGCAGGGGAACGATGAGAGGAGTCCTCCCCCTGAGGATGAAGAAGCGGCAGAAACACCGTGAGATGAACTGACCGTAACCCCCACTCCCCGTCCCCCTGTGCCGCTGAGGGGGGGAAGGTTGAAGCCGGGAGTGAAGTTGAGCCCGGGAAGATGGAAGGGGTGGGGGGAGGTGTTTTAAGAGTTGATTTTATTTTCTCATTCCTCTACTCTGTTTTGCTTAGTAATAAATTAGATGAATTCCCTCTCTAAGTTTGGTCTGTTTTGCTCGTGACAACAATTAGTGAGTGATCTTTCCCTGTCCTTATCTCGACCCACAAGCATTTTGTTATACTTTTTCTCCCCTGTTTGGCAAACGAGGGGAGTGATAGAGTGGCTCTGGTGGGTGCCTGGCCTCCAGCCAGGGTCAACCCACCACACCTGCTTGAAAATTTTTGGGCTGAGAAAGAAATGGCTTCTGTGGCTTTGCAGTAGAAGTGTCTCCAGAAATGTTGGGAATAGAAGTGTTTCCTACAGGTTGGAAGTTCTCAGCTGGGAGGGTGCTATGGTGCTGAGTGCTCTTAAGGTCATGTGGCAAATCTCTTGGGTGAAATGGGGTTGTTTGGTGGAAAAAGATATGCTAGCTCCCCTCTGTCACATCTTCTGGCATCCAAGAAGTCACCCTGGACCAAGACTTCCTGGCACCTCTCAGTCTAGGTGTTGACCCTGAGGTCCAGAAGGTGCAAAGGCTTGAGAAGGAGCAAATCAAGACCTTCAATGAAAACATTTCCTCCTTTGTTGACAAGGTAGGATTTGTAATTTTTTTCACTGTTACACTTGTAAAGCCTTCTGGTGGGATATGGTGTTCAGGGATAGGTAGATGTGGGGAAAGAAAGATACCTTCAAGGATGGATTCTCTGGAGAGAGAATCACCTTTTGGAGGTGGTGGTTTCTCTTTATCAGCTTTGCAAAGAACCTAAATGGCTAGATTAGCCAAAATACTTACCTTCAGATTTGGGCATCACATGATGACTTTTCTTCAGACCCTTCCCTTGCTGGGCAGGAGGTCTAGTCAGAGAATAACCAAAGTTCAGGTGCTTTTTGTGTTGCTTTACCTTTTCTCCACCTGTTTTGTTGTCCTGTGGATGCTGTTATTGATGCTGCAGAGCTTATGACAGCAATTGAGGTTCCAATAACTCAAAAGAGTGATTTACTCAATTGATCACAAAGTATGACCTTGATTGGACTAATTATCAGCTCTAAGCCAATTGGGAGGCCAACCCAGGTGGTATGTAAGTGTGATTGGGTGTGGTGAACTTCCCAGATGTAATGACACTGCCTGGAGAAGGCAGCACTGGGACCCACTTCTTTTGTAGGCTGGTAATGACATTGTTTACTGGATCCTGAACATCTGCCAGAATTATTTCCAGCTGTTTCAACTTCCTGTGGGAAGAGATGTTATTAAAATTGTTCTTGATCATAAACAGTGTCTTTTGATGCCTGCCGGAGCTCTCTTAGCATGTTCTCTACCTCTACTCTCTGACCAAGTGAGCTATTGAGTCCCTGCCTACCTAGGGAAGACTGATCCACTGAGCATGAAAGGCTCTTCTTGTGTTTTCCTTAAATTTTGTAAAAGTGGAAAGGACTACTGGGATGTTTAATGCCTTTGGCTGCCGAAAGAAACCTTGCAAACAAGAGGAGGTGGCTCAGCTGAATGGGTTGAGTGTCACTCGGGGGAAGACCAGCCTCTTGTGGTTTCAGCAGCTCGGGTGTAGTGAAAGGAACCCCACCACGGCTGGTTGCTGTGGATCCTGGTTGAACCATGACTGGGTGAAGCTGTTTGTCCTGGGGTCCTCCTAGAACCAGTCCCCAAAGTCCCCAACTCTTAGCCCATTCCTGTGAGCTCTGATTGTTGGTGTCAATTGCTGAAGTTTCAATTGCTTATTCCCACTTAGAGCAGCTTTTCCTGATCAAGATCTAATATTATTCCTCTATTTAAACCATGGATGCCATTACATTGACTATTTTTCTGCTGGGGAGCAGCTGCACATAGAAATAAGTCATGTTTTCTCATGACACCTGGCACATTTAACCTAGAGTTCAACTCAGTTTCCTCTTCATCCTCATTTTTCTTTTTTCTTTTTTTTTTTTCCCCTGCAAACCGTATCTCTCCTCCTCCTGAAACCCTTTGGAGATTTCATCTCTGCCTTGCTCCAGCCCCACACACCCCAGCTCGAGGGCATCAGCTGCAGGTTTGTTGTGTGTGGAGGAACCAGGACTTGCTTAACCTTTAAGAGATCTCGGGGATCAGAGAGCATGGTATTTTGCATTAGGTTAGCCAGTAAAGTAAATAAAGTGATAAGCTTCTACTTCATCCACTCACTGTAGCTGTTAATAACAACAGCACTAGAAAAATTACTTCATTCTTTTCGCACATTATGTTAAATTGATGCTTTCACATTCTTGTAGGGGAAATAAAATATTAACAGATATAATAATTATGATTAGTATTTTCTGAATAGATAACTTAATATTATAGGTGGTTACAAGTAAGTTATTGACTTGTTTACCTTCCTGTTAACCCAGAATAATTAGCCATTTATTAAAATAGCCATTAGTCATTTGTTAACGGGATTGCAAGGTAAAGTAATACTTTGTTTTGTATTAGCAGAATACCTGCTGGTCCAGACTTGAGACTAAACCCAAGCATTAACGCAGCCCACCCCTCTCTCCATTCAAAGTGTCTCAAACAGGCAAGACCAAGATGGGCATTGACCTACCCCACACCAGGTAGAAGTCATCCTGCCTATCCCTGGCCTTCTCAAAGTCAGAGGTCTAATCTCAAGCCATCACGCAGGTCCCTGCACAGTCAAGGAGAGAGGTTTGTAGCTCCAGGGGCAGCTCTCCTTGCTCCTCATAGCTTTTCCACCACTTCCACGCCGTGTCTCCTCAGCTTGCCTTGCTGTCATTGTACTTATGAACTGGGCACTTGGTTCCGACCTCTTACGGGTTGGTCTGTGCTGCCCCTGACCTCTTGGTCTCCATCTTATTCTATTTGTTGTCCTTCCTCCACTCAAAAAGAAATCACTCGCATGCAAGCGGAGATGCACTGTTGCTTCTTACCATCTGAAACGCTGTGGTGCACCGGTTGTTTCCTTCTGTTGGTGTTATGGAGCAGCTCCTGATGGAGAAGCCAGTGATGGGTACTGTGCCAAGTTCCTCCTTATCTATCCATTGAGTTCACGTTGTTTGGAGTGGCTGGCTCTGCCCCCTCACTGTCAATCCTAGCCTCCACCCTGGTTCTGTGCGACCCAACCACAGCACTTCCACAACACGCTTCTGTTTACCAAAGATAAAAGAACATTTTCCCCCAAGAACCCACTCCCAACCAGCTGAACTCAGTACCCACATATATCAGTCTATGCAGGAGAGATCCCCCCCCCCATCTCGGGGGCTTCCCAGACCTCCTCTAATTATAGGTTCCTTGTCAGGAAGCTTCACTGTTTTACTGTGAAGGGTTGACAACCCATGTAATTCTGAACATGCGCTTATATAGGGCTTTTTTTTCCTGTGGTCTGATAGCAACTTTCAGTCCCACCCAGATGTAGGTCAGGCAAGGTGCTCTCCAAGCTGGGGAACCTCGGAATTAAAGTAGTATAAACCTTTGGTAGAATACCAGCATGTCACTTTTTTCCTGCCATTACAAGGTTTTTTTGACACTTCTCCTCCTTTTGTTCTCTCCTCAGAATCTCTTACCACCTGCATTGGCCACAGAAAAAGGTTCTTGTCAGTCCGTGTGATGGAAGGTGGGAGAAAATGAAAGTCTGTGGTATGAAAGGCATTTTTATTAGTGTGTCTATGTGATTGCAGCCCCATTTTCTAAGTGACTTAGGGCCCTACTTATGCAGGTATTTAGGCAACTAGTGATCAAGATCTACTAGTTCAATCCTGTGTGTGTCTACTTTATCTGGACAGCTAAGTACTGTATTTATTCATGTGCTACTGTACTACACTGCTGAGTGTCCACGGTACTGGTATGCAGTAGTTATTGAATAGGATTAAGTACAGTAATGTACTTATTTACCCTCTGCTCTG
The DNA here is from genome assembly GCF_028858705.1 of Grus americana. NCBI lineage: Eukaryota > Metazoa > Chordata > Aves > Gruiformes > Gruidae > Grus > Grus americana. The sequence continues at coordinate 888,459 of NC_072882.1, forward strand.
CCAAGATCACTAGTTTATGTTCAGCAGTGATGAAAAGTAGCTAGGTCTTTCTTCCAAGACATCTGCAGGATTTTAGTCATTTAGGCTTTCTGTTTTGAGCTGATGAAAATGGCTCTGCAAGAATGAAGAGGCATTTCCTTGAGTGTTAGTCTAAGTACTAGAATTTATTATTCCCATTTATTGTTTGGGATGACTGGGGGTGGACAGAGATGGATGTGGGTTGTGGAGGCTGGCAGGTTCCTGCATCAGTTGTGCTCAAAGAGCTAAAGCTTGAGTCTGCTTGTGAATTTGTGGTTTGAAAATGTCACTCCTTGGTGCAGCCTCTGTGACGTGGGTCTGACGGAGGATGGCTCGACTCGCATTACTGAAAGTCAAGAGCTGAGTGAGGTCCCCAGGCTCCCTTATGGGGAATTTCCCTAGGGAAATGAGACCATCCAGAAGGGCACGTCATGTCACTTGTCTCAGAGGCTTCTCCGGATGGGAGGAACATCATCACCTGCTTCACGGACTGTTCTGGGTGGGAGAAATAACACACGGATGATCTGTGTTTGCTCTGACAGCGGTGCAAGAAGCCCAACTGGTCAATTTTACATGAATAACTTCTGGGATGCAATTTAAATTTAATCTTTAAAATCCCCAACAACAAAGAGCTAGGTTGACCATGTGGCCATGTGAATAGCCCCTGAAGACTTCCATTCCCTGGAAGATTCTGTAATAACCCATCTCCATGGTAAGGATGTTTGTTGAAACTTTGGTCCTTCTGGTCCCTGCGCGTTGGGAACTGTTTTGCCGTTTCTTTTAAAGTTTCAGAGCAGAAGCTACCCAGGCATGTCCAAGAGTGATGCCAACTCAATGCAGGGAAGAGGAAGGTCTCACAGGAAGCTCACCCTTGATCTGCAGGATGCATGAACATCCTTCTGGATGCATTGCTGTTTCTGGAGCCAGCTCAACAGGTTCAGGTGTGGCTTGGTCTGTTGTGCCAAGGCTGAGCTGGTGCCAGCGATGATCACAACAGCAGCCTACACACCGTGCTCTGGATTATGTGGCACGTGGGGTAGGTTGGCTGCTCTTCTCATGCAAGGTTTGGAGGAGACCTTCTCAAGCAGGACACGGCTTCCTTGGAGATCAATGCAGTGGTTCTGTATGCATTATCACCTGGTTTGCTTCATGCAGCGTGTTGATGTATGTATTTAGGGCAGTGATTTTGGATAGACATCTCCCTAACCATTGTTCCACACGGAGCTGGCTTGTTTGGTCTGTGGGTGTTCCCTCCCCTAGGTCATAACGCTTCCTTCCGAGATCCATGTGGATGATCTAGAATATCGCCTGATGCAGCATGCATTGGAATGAGCCACTCTCAAAATTAAGAGTGGGAATGAAGATGAATTGCACCCAAAGTAGTCATTCATGGGCTCAACAGACAGGTGAACAGCAGCAACCCTTTAAAAATTCTTGTGCATATTTCTGAGGAATCGTTAGTTAAGACAAGCAAAAGCAATGTTTTAGCTCAGACCTCACCATGAAAATCATGGGTCATGTCCATGGAGTCTCACCTCCTCCTGATGGGAAGACACATGTTGTCCTCCTAATCTTTACCTGAGCTTAATAATGGCTCCAAAATCACCCAGGAGTTTCAGACGCAGTTTGTCCTACACAAGAGTTTTGCAGGGAGTGGATACGGTTCTGAAAGCATCTTTCAGCCTGACAGAAATATGGGAGTGAAGGAGGACAATTGACACTGGTTTCTCTTGAGATGCATCAGCATCTAGAAAATATTGAGCTCAACTAAAACAGAACAGGAAAGATTTTTGCGTAATATCCTAATGCTTCGGCAAACCTTACCCAGATGTGTTGAAATGGATCTGTTTCCAGATTTTCCCCCCACTCACTTTTAAAGTCATGGTCAATACACTTTTTTTTTTTCTGTTCACCATAATTATTCTTTCCAATGGGACACAGAATTCTCAGTCCAAGTCAGATTTTTATACAGGTATATAAAAAGGGGAAATTCAGTGGGAAATTTGGTTGAAATTGTCAGTAAAATGTAGGTAACTAGTAAAGTTTAATTACAAAAAAGTAGCACAAATGGAAGGTCTGGGTTACCAGTTGACCATTCCCGGTCTAAGGCCATAAGAGACAAAGTTTGGTGAGGAAAAGTAGTACTTCTCATCTGGTTGTCTGGAAAACACTGTGTCTACTTCTGGGAAAAGCCCTTCGCCTGGTCACTAAGCATGCAAAATCTTGTCCACTTCTAGATATATCAGCTGGTTTAGTAACAGCTGGTTTAATAACCTCTCCCTACAAACCTTTCATTTAGGGGATTGACAAGGCACTTTCCAAATGGAGCTGGAGCAAGGGTTGCAAAGCTCTGACCACGTAACCTCTATATCACCGAAGGGTTCACAGTGTGGCTTTATCCAGTCCCTTCGGAAGGAAGAACATCCCCCTCGGGTGAAGCCCAGCTCCTCCTAATGTTGTGTAGGGGACAAAGAGGAGGTGCTCGCCATGTGGAAATTGTTCTACCAGTGCTTTGGGGGACAGTGTATCAGATCTCAGCTGTCTTCTAGAGAGATTACCCGAGGCTGAAGACTCAGTGGCATTGTCAGCAGCTGGAGTTGGCTTCCAAATGCTTTTTAGTGAGTCCACAGCCTCATGGACTCAGTAGTCTTGCACTGGAGTGTGCTCAGACTGGAAAGGTGGAATCTTGCACAGAGATGAGGAGAGGAAAGGGATGGATCAGGCAGATGCTCAGTGGGAGAATCTGGGTAGAAAAGCTTGGAGCCCGGCTCCATGTTTGATATCTCAGATATCCAGTGGTGGAGCCTTTAAATAAACAACTACCCACAAACAAGTGGTTTCAGTTCATGGTCTAACTACTCCCACATGGAAGAGCAGGAGTAGCCAAGAGCAGAAGGGCCAAGAGTCCTAGTGTATGGAAGTGATGGGTCATCTGTTCCCTAAGGTGACCTCATCTTAATCTTTAATAGTTAAACTTTAATAAATTAAACCAAACATTTATCTCGGAGCTTTTTTTTCCATGCAAAACTCTGTATCCATTTGTTAAAAGCTAAAATTGACATAGATCCCAGTTTTTCTGTTTTCTGAATGCTATTTCAGTTGTATGAGCCAAAGGCATGTTTCTTTTTTTAATGCCATTAGCAAGACGACCAGATCTCAACACCTTCCCTCTCCCTGCAGCAGCAATGCCTGCTCATGGGTGGTTATACTGGGAACTAGGGAAAAGAGAGAGAATGGGAAGCTAAGAGAGCAGTAGTCTTTGCTTTCTGTGGTAGGTACTCCTGGTGATGCAGTGAAGCGAGGTGAGCCACCCCAAAGTCAATATGGGGACAATTATCATGGCCTTCTGTCTCATGAAATGAAATGCCAAAAGAGGTGGGAGAATTTGAGAACAAACCATGCTAATGTGCGTGGATAACTGTGCGAACTGTAATTAATGATGGAGGGCAGGCTAATGAGATAAGGAAATCTCATCTGAGCAAAGCTCATGAGTCAAGCAGGATTTGGGGAATTTCACAATTCTTCCATTGGTGTGTGGTGTTTACTCTGACCTCTCTTCAGGCAGCCATTAATTGCTGCCTAACGAACCAAACCCAATAACAACATTAACAGACCTGCTAATTACCACGGAATGGAGACTAACTCCTCCAGAAGGTATAAAGGAGAACTTCTGTCACCCCCACAAGAGCGGCTGAGGATCCTTCACTCTCATTTCTCCTCCTGTTTTACAACCTTCTCCACCTGCTCTCTCACCCTCACGCTCTGAAAGCGACGCTATGAGCCAACGTTTCTCCAGATTTGGGGATGGGAATTTCAGTTGTTCTTCTGCTCACTGTGGCACACTGGGTGGTGGGAGAAGTTCATCCACCTTAAGCTACTGTGAAGACAATAGAGAAGAAAGATACCGTGGTTATGGGTATGGTTATGGCAGCAGGAGTCTCCACAACCTTGGTGGGTTTTGGAATGTTTCTCCTGGTGGAGGCTACGGAGGAGAAGGAGTAGGGTATGGGAGATACCTGGGATTTGGTGGTAGGAGACATCTTGGCTTTGGTAGAAGAGGGTATTTTGTGGGAGCTTTTCAAGGTGGTGAAGCAGGGGTTGGTAACATGTGTGGAAGAAGTTCAGGCAGGGAGGTACTTGGAGGAGGCCTTGGTAGAAGCCCCTTTGGTGAACAAGGGGCTGGACAGAGTTTTGGGCAGGCTGGTGTTAGCAGAGGCATCGAGGAGGTCCGTGTCAATACCAACCTGCTGAGGCCAATACAAGTACAAGTCGACCCCGAGTTCCAGAGGGTGCGATCAGACGAGAAAGAGCAGATTAAGGCTCTCAACAACAAATTTGCGTCATTCATCGATAAGGTGAGTCCCTGTTCTCTTTTCCACCTGTTATCTGGGAAGGGGGAGATATGAGGGGTGCTGGTCTGCCTGTGTGCGTCATGGGGACGCCTTTACATTGCATCTTCTCCCCCAAAAATCACAGTGTTGGCTAGATTCCCTTGTGCCGGTGTGAAGTTCTTAATAGCTTGCTATAAACACCGCTGCGTGAATCACTCACATTTAGCCCTGGGATAAGTATCTCCGAGTTGCCTTTTGTGGCAGGACAATAACAAACTACCGGGATGTCACCGACACGTTAACTCACTTCTCTTTTGAGGAAATGGGTTTCTGCATGGCTAGTAATATTCTGGTGCCTGGGAATTCTTGATGCTATCAGGAAAACCAGGTGATGGACTTGGTCATCCTTGATGTGTTCTGTTTCTTTTTCTCAAGCGAAGCAAACTGTTGCATTTCTCCGAATTACAAAACAAATGACTTCTTTGCTCAGAGGTCCTAGCCTCTTTTAGGTGGCCAGTGGTCCACACATCTGTCGTCTTTACCTCTTTCTTGGTTGATACTAAATGCTTTCACCTCTGTCTGCAATCTTGTCTTCTCTTTCATTTGTACTCATAGACATGGGGAAAAAAAAACCAGCCACAGAACCACTTCCACCCACGCAGACCTGGCATGTGCCTTTGGGTGGTGACATGTGTCTCTGCGTAGGGTGGAAGCTTGTGTTATTTGTTACATGTGAGGACTTAAGGGTTTCTTGTACTACTCTACGGAAAAGGTGTTGGTTACACCCAGAAGTTTTAAGCATGCTCAGTCCTGAAAAATAGGAGTACCTTTGACTTTTTTTTTTTTAAACCTTCTGGATGTCAGGTTCCAGGTTAAAACCTGTTCAGTGTCCCAGCTGAAGAGATGCTATCCCTCTGGTTTTACAAAAATACCAGCTATGGATGTTATAGGTCTTTCTGACCTTCTTCTCTAAGGCAAGGTGTATGTAGAAGAGAGTGGTCCCACGTTGTCTTCTGAGAGGGAGCTAACTCTTCTCATGGGTTTGGGTGTCTAAGGTACTTCAGTCCCCCACTTCAGTCTAAGCAGTCTCGTGCATTGGTACCAGCGTTACTGCAGTTGGTCCCACCTGATGAAACATCTAGATGCTACTGTGTTGGAAATATTAATTAGGGTTTGTTCTGCTACAGGGACTAACGCTGATGTCGGTGTTTCCCCCGTGCTTTCCAGTGGCTGAGACGCTCTTCTGCTTTGCCTTTCAGGTTCAATGTCTTGAGCGGCAGAACCAGGCTCTGATCGCCAAATGGGAACTTCTGCAGCAGCAAAGTACCCGACCAGAAGAGAGCAGAAATATCTCCTCTTTCTTCCAATCTTACATCAGCAACCTGCAGAGGCAGCTCGAAACGCTCCAGGACCAGAAGGAGCAGCTGGATCCGGAAGCGTATAATATGCTTCAGCTTGTTGAAGATTATAAAAAGAGGTGAATGATCACAAGTTTGGGAAAAAACATGCTGGAATTTTCCAAGGCAATGCTAATCATGCCCTGGGATAGCATAGCTTAGCTTCACACCTTCGAGAGTTTTGTAGCCGTTATAGCACTACTCTGCAGTTGGTTTATTATGGGTCTTGGATGCGGGAAGACTAAAGTAGATTTGGGGAGGGAAGAACCCAGAAGAGTAAGAGGAAAATCGAAGGCTCTGTAGATCTATCCCATTCTTCTCTCCTCCTGTCCTCCTTCACGCCCTTCCTCCCCCAAGCAATGAGTAACCCAGGACTCCTTACTCCTGCTGGTAGTTGTGGAGTTGTGGTCAACCTGGACAGCAAGGAGGGATGGAGCTGAGCAGTGGGGTCAAGTTGAGAAGAGCTGTCACTTCTTCTGGCTTTGCTGCACCCAAAATATAACATATGTCTACAGCTCTGTAAAATGGGAAGCTTAGTTCAGAATTGCAGGGATGTTAGAACTGACCTATGTCACGTTTTGTTGTGTAATTACGCGATAGTTTTGCAGAGGGTTTGCAATTGCCTTGGCAGTTGCCAGAAATTGCAGTTAAACGAAAACTTGACTCCTTCCCTATTTTGGGTGATTCCCTTCAGTTTCTGATCCGCTTGACTGAAAAAGTAAGATAGGTGATGAGCTGCTTATTTCTCTTCTCTGCTGCGACAGATTCGAGGATGAGATCAACAAGCGAGCGTCTAAAGAGGAGGAGTTCGTGGAGCTTAAAAAGGTGAAGTAATCCAAGACACTGAGCTAAATCAAAGCCTCAGAAATAAAGCAACAACTGGATGGTTGCCAAGGATTTTGAAAGCAAGGTCTTTGCTTAACTTTGTCTAACTCTCCTCTAAACTGAAGTCATTGAAAACCTGAGCTTTTTACTGCAAGACTGCAGAGAAATAACTTCCTCTAGAGACTGAATTGGTCTTTTGTAAGATGAATATCTAAAAAAGTGCTGGCCTTTCTCTATTCACTCAATCACAGCCTCGGCGAGACATCGTTATTAGGGGTTAAATAATGTCTATAGATGGCTTAGAACAGAAATTTAGACAACTATTTATTAGAAGAATTAATGAAATTGATGTTTCTACATTTTGCATTTTCTCCGGGAACAGCTATTGCCGCAGCTATTTTGCTTATTTCCAAGCCATTCTTTTCTTCTAAGAATTAAAGGCTTTCTCTTTGTTCCAATTGCTTTTCAAATGAAAGGTGAGATTCGTGGAACATTATTTCACTCCAGGAATGAAGGCTTTAAAGAAATGTACCGTGTCTTGCAAGAATTGCACCTCAGTGGAGAGTTTGACATTAAAGAAATACAAATATGGCTTTTTTTTTTTTTTTTTTTTAACAGGAACTGGACCGTGCCTACATGGGAAAAACAGAGTTTGATATTCGGGTGGAAATACTGAGGCAGGAGCTCGAGTTCCTCAGATGCTTACATGAAGCTGTGAGTATGCTTCTCTGATTAAAAACTTACCCTCAGGTCTTGAAGGACATGTATCTTTTGGAGGTTCCCAGAAATTTCACCCGAACAGGACTTTGTAGAGTGTGTACAGGGTGGATCATCCTTGGCCTTTGATCTTACAAAGTCCTTTTTCATCTGCGTGACAAAGGGGGTCTGGTGTGTCACGAACGTTGGAAGAGACACTTGAAAATTAAAACTGGTGGTGGAATTATAGGACCTGGGGGAAGTTCCAGTGGGTAACTGGCCATTTCTGTCCTCATAACACAATCTGCACTGTGAAAATCCAAAATCCTGTCTTCCTTGCAGGAGCTCTCCCAGCTGCAAACTGTAGTTGGCGACACCAATGTCGTTCTGTCCATGGACAACCATAGAGAACTGAACATGGATGGCATCATCGAAGAAGTCAGGCAGGAGTACGAGACAATTGCTCAGAGAAGCAAAGCTGAAGTAGATGCCATGTATCAGGGCAGGGTGAGTAGACATCAACAAGATAGGGAGGCAAGTCTGCTCACTGGAAAAGAAACCAAAGATGTCTTTTCTCTTCCTTCTGCACATCAGTACCAGGACCTTCAGAACATGTGGGTGAATCAACGTGAGCAACTGAAGAACAGTTATCAGGAAATCCAGGAACTTACCAGGCAGATCCAAAGACTACAACCAGAAATTGAAATTGCAAGGAAAAAGGTAAAGCTGATATTTTCCAACATGACTAAACTATTAAAGTCGCTTTTACCTGGGAACTTAGTGCAGTATAATGTAGCCTCTCCTTTGGAGGCAAACCTAGACATGATGTTTTCTCTTCAAAATGAAGCAGATTTGATTTGGGTGTCTATATTGGGATTTAATTTGGGTTAATTTACCCAGTCTAATGTTGTATCTTTTGAGTTCTGTCATTGAGGCAGGTCTTTTAATTTCCAAAGGCTGTCAGAGGGTTTGACAATCCCAGTCCTATAGAAGAGAAATGGACACATGCTCTTTGTGCCCTCTGCAGAATGCCAGCCTCCAAGAAACCATTAAAGATGCTGAGCAGCGCGGGAGCTCTGCTATCAAAGATGGCCAGCAAAAGCTTCAGGAGTTGGAAAATGCCCTGCAGCAGGCCAAAGACGATCTGGCTCGCCTTCTCCTTGATTATCAGGAGCTCCTGAATGTGAAATTGGCCCTGGATATTGAAATTGCCATGTATAGATCACTCCTTGAAGAGGAGGAGACCAGGTATGTACAAACTAGTCATCCTGGATAGAAGCACCTGTACAAAGCAGTGTGTCCCATTATTCGATCTATGACTTAGATCTCCAGGATGAATTGCTGCCTGGAAGGAGCGACCTCTTTCATTGGCTTCCTCTTAGAGCCTAAACTGACTTTTATGTTTATTGGATGCATTACCTCAATGTCGTTTTTCCTTCACAGGATACAGGAAGGCTCACCAGCCACAATCTGTAAGTATCTCAAGGTTTTGCTTCACTTCTTAAGAGCGGTGTTACCATTATGTTGTCTGTGGTACTTAACACCTACCATCAGAACAACCTATCTTAGTTCCCATCCACGTTTCCTAGGGAAACGAAGCAAACTTGTGTGTGTAAATACATAGGTATATGTGTTAATAAGTCATTATTGAACTACCGATTCTGGAAATTATTGGCCAATTTCAACCAAATTTGTAGGAAGTAGGGAAACATCTCATTCTATAGGTCTATGTGGTGCATGTCAGAAGTGAAGAGGAAAAAAAAAATCTAGTCCTAAAACTTGTGGAAATAGGAGGCCAAGTAGAAGAGAGAGAAATATTTGCCTTCATAAAGGAAGGACTTCACAGAGTGTTCATGTAAGGAGTAAGACATAAGTCGTGTAAAAGATAAACTAATAAAGCCAGAACCACATAAGAAAACATTTCATAGGTACATCTACTAATGAAGATCCTTGTACCCCTTTTTGAAGATATTACTAAGACCATGAGAGTAGGTACAATGACGGCCGTACATCAGTAGTAATATCAACTGTGCTTATAATTTTTTTGGGTCAAAAGTATAAGGTGGACATAACTTCAATTTCTTGCAGGTGTCATTGACCACAATACGAGTGCTACTGGAGTCTTTGGAGTAAGACCAGGCGGCTCGAAAAGTGGGAAGGGAGGGATGAACTCTGGTACGGCCAGCAAAAACAGAAGGAAAGGATCTATCTCTGGAGGAGGAAAATGTGGAATAACTGGTGGATGGGGATCGAGCTCTGGCAGTGGTGGGTCCATCTGTGGAGGAGGAGGAGGAGGAAAAGGAGGAGGCTCAGGCAGTGGAGGCTCCATGTCGGGAGGTGGCCACAGCTCTGGAGGATGGGGATCCAGCTCTGGCAGTGGTGGGTCCATCTGTGGAGGAGGAGGAGGAGGAAAAGGAGGAGGCTCAGGCAGTGGAGGATCCATGTCTGGAGGATGGGGATCGAGCTCTGGCAGTGGTGGGTCCATCTGTGGAGGAGGAGGAGGAGGAGGAGGAAAAGGAGGAGGCTCAGGCAGTGGAGGCTCCATGTCGGGAGGTGGCCACAGCTCTGGAGGATGGGGATCCAGCTCTGGCAGTGGTGGGTCCATCTGTGGAGGAGGAGGAGGAGGAAAAGGAGGAGGCTCAGGCAGTGGAGGATCCATGTCTGGAGGATGGGGATCGAGCTCTGGCAGTGGTGGGTCCATCTGTGGAGGAGGAGGAGGAGGAGGAGGAGGCAAAGGAGGAGGCTCAGGCAGTGGAGGCTCCATGTCGGGAGGTGGCCACAGCTCTGGAGGATGGGGATCCAGCTCTGGCAGTGGTGGGTCCATCTGTGGAGGAGGAGGAGGAGGAAAAGGAGGAGGCTCAGGCAGTGGAGGATCCATGTCTGGAGGATGGGGATCGAGCTCTGGCAGTGGTGGGTCCATCTGTGGAGGAGGAGGAGGAGGAGGAGGAGGCAAAGGAGGAGGCTCAGGCAGTGGAGGCTCCATGTCGGGAGGTGGCCACAGCTCTGGAGGATGGGGATCCAGCTCTGGCAGTGGTGGGTCCATCTGTGGAGGAGGAGGAAAAGGAGGAGGCTCAGGCAGTGGAGGATCCATGTCTGGAGGATGGGGATCGAGCTCTGGCAGTGGTGGGTCCATCTGTGGAGGAGGAGGAGGAGGAAAAGGAGGAGGCTCAGGCAGTGGAGGCTCCATGTCGGGAGGTGGCCACAGCTCTGGAGGATGGGGATCGAGCTCCGGCAGTGGTGGTTCCATCTGTGGAGGAGGAGGAGGTAGCTCAGGCAGTGGAGGCTCCGTGTCTGGAGGTGGCCACAGCTCTGGAGGATGGGGATCGAGCTCCGGCAGTGGCAGATGCAGTCCCCACAGTGGAGGGATGAGCTCTGGTGGTGGCAGCAGCTCTGGCAGGAGAGGGTCCATCTCTGGAGGTGGTGGAGGAGGAAGCTCAGGTCATGGAGGATCGGGGTCTGGCAGTGGTGGCTCCATCTGTGGAGGAGGAGGTGGAGGCTCAGGGTATGGAGGAGGAGGAGGAGGTAGCTCAGGCAGTGGAGGCTCCGTGTCTGGAGGTGGCCACAGCTCTGGAGGATGGGGATCGAGCTCCGGCAGTGGCAGATGCAGTCCCCACAGTGGAGGGATGAGCTCTGGTGGTGGCAGCAGCTCTGGCAGGAGAGGGTCCATCTCTGGAGGTGGTGGAGGAGGAAGCTCAGGTCATGGAGGATCGGGGTCTGGCAGTGGTGGCTCCATCTGTGGAGGAGGAGGTGGAGGCTCAGGGTATGGAGGAGGAGGAGGTAGCTCAGGCAGTGGAGGCTCCGTGTCTGGAGGTGGCCACAGCTCTGGAGGATGGGGATCGAGCTCTGGCAGTGGTGGTTCCATCTGTGGAGGAGGAGGAGGAGGAGGTAGCTCAGGCGGTGGAGGCTCCGTGTCTGGAGGTGGCCACAGCTCTGGAGGATGGGGATCGAGCTCCGGCAGTGGCAGATGTAGTCCCCACAGTGGAGGGATGAGCTCTGGTGGTGGCAGCAGCTCTGGCAGGAGAGGGTCCATCTCTGGAGGTGGTGGAGGAGGAAGCTCAGGTCATGGAGGATCAGGCTCTGGCAGCGGTGGCTCCATCTGTGGAGGAGGAGGTGGAGGCTCAGGGTATGGAGGAGGAGGAGGAGGTAGCTCAGGCAGTGGAGGCTCCGTGTCTGGAGGTGGCCACAGCTCTGGAGGATGGGGATCAGGGTCTGGCAGTGGTGGTTCCATCTGTGGAGGAGGAGGAGGAGGTAGCTCAGGCAGTGGAGGCTCCGTGTCTGGAGGTGGCCACAGCTCTGGAGGATGGGGATCGAGCTCCGGCAGTGGCAGATGCAGTCCCCACAGTGGAGGGATGAGCTCTGGTGGTGGCAGCAGCTCTGGCAGGAGAGGGTCCATCTCTGGAGGTGGTGGAGGAGGAAGCTCAGGTCATGGAGGATCAGGCTCTGGCAGCGGTGGCTCCATGTGTGGAGGAGGAGGTGGAGGCTCAGGGTATGGAGGAGGAGGAGGAGGTAGCTCAGGCAGTGGAGGCTCCGTGTCTGGAGGTGGCCACAGCTCTGGAGGATGGGGATCGAGCTCTGGCAGTGGTGGTTCCATCTGTGGAGGAGGAGGAGGAGGAGGTAGCTCAGGCAGTGGAGGCTCCGTGTCTGGAGGTGGCCACAGCTCTGGAGGATGGGGATCGAGCTCCGGCAGTGGCAGATGCAGTCCCCACAGTGGAGGGATGAGCTCTAGTGGTGGCAGCAGCTCTGGCAGGAGAGGGTCCATCTCTGGAGGTGGTGGAGGAGGAAGCTCAGGTCATGGAGGATCAGGCTCTGGCAGTGGTGGCTCCATCTGTGGAGGAGGAGGTGGAGGCTCAGGGTATGGAGGAGGAGGAGGAGGTAGCTCAGGCAGTGGAGGCTCCGTGTCTGGAGGTGGCCACAGCTCTGGAGGATGGGGATCAGGGTCTGGCAGTGGTGGTTCCATCTGTGGAGGAGGAGGAGGAGGTAGCTCAGGCAGTGGAGGCTCCGTGTCTGGAGGTGGCCACAGCTCTGGAGGATGGGGATCGAGCTCCGGCAGTGGCAGATGCAGTCCCCACAGTGGAGGGATGAGCTCTGGTGGTGGCAGCAGCTCTGGCAGGAGAGGGTCCATCTCTGGAGGTGGTGGAGGAGGAAGCTCAGGTCATGGAGGATCAGGCTCTGGCAGCGGTGGCTCCATCTGTGGAGGAGGAGGTGGAGGCTCAGGGTATGGAGGAGGAGGAGGTAGCTCAGGCAGTGGAGGCTCCGTGTCTGGAGGTGGCCACAGCTCTGGAGGATGGGGATCGAGCTCCGGCAGTGGCAGATGCAGTCCCCACAGTGGAGGGATGAGCTCTGGTGGTGGCAGCAGCTCTGGCAGGAGAGGGTCCATCTCTGGAGGTGGTGGAGGAGGAAGCTCAGGTCATGGAGGATCAGGCTCTGGCAGCGGTGGCTCCATGTGTGGAGGAGGAGGTGGAGGCTCAGGGTATGGAGGAGGAGGAGGAGGTAGCTCAGGCAGTGGAGGCTCCGTGTCTGGAGGTGGCCACAGCTCTGGAGGATGGGGATCGAGCTCTGGCAGTGGTGGTTCCATCTGTGGAGGAGGAGGAGGAGGAGGTAGCTCAGGCAGTGGAGGCTCCGTGTCTGGAGGTGGCCACAGCTCTGGAGGATGGGGATCGAGCTCCGGCAGTGGCAGATGCAGTCCCCACAGTGGAGGGATGAGCTCTGGTGGTGGCAGCAGCTCTGGCAGGAGAGGGTCCATCTCTGGAGGTGGTGGAGGAGGAAGCTCAGGTCATGGAGGATCGGGGTCTGGCAGTGGTGGCTCCATCTGTGGAGGAGGAGGTGGAGGCTCAGGGTATGGAGGAGGGGGAGGAGGTAGCTCAGGCAGTGGAGGCTCCGTGTCTGGAGGTGGCCACAGCTCTGGAGGATGGGGATCGAGCTCTGGCAGTGGTGGTTCCATCTGTGGAGGAGGAGGAGGAGGTAGCTCAGGCAGTGGAGGCTCCGTGTCTGGAGGTGGCCACAGCTCTGGAGGATGGGGATCGAGCTCCGGCAGTGGCAGATGCAGTCCCCACAGTGGAGGGATGAGCTCTGGTGGTGGCAGCAGCTCTGGCAGGAGAGGGTCCATCTCTGGAGGTGGTGGAGGAGGAAGCTCAGGTCATGGAGGATCGGGGTCTGGCAGTGGTGGCTCCATCTGTGGAGGAGGAGGTGGAGGCTCAGGGTATGGAGGAGGAGGAGGAGGTAGCTCAGGCAGTGGAGGCTCCGTGTCTGGAGGTGGCCACAGCTCTGGAGGATGGGGATCGAGCTCCGGCAGTGGCAGATGCAGTCCCCACAGTGGAGGGATGAGCTCTGGTGGTGGCAGCAGCTCTGGCAGGAGAGGGTCCATCTCTGGAGGTGGTGGAGGAGGAAGCTCAGGTCATGGAGGATCAGGCTCTGGCAGTGGTGGCTCCATCTGTGGAGGAGGAGGTGGAGGCTCAGGGTATGGAGGAGGAGGAGGAGGTAGCTCAGGCAGTGGAGGCTCCGTGTCTGGAGGTGGCCACAGCTCTGGAGGATGGGGATCAGGGTCTGGCAGTGGTGGTTCCATCTGTGGAGGAGGAGGAGGAGGAGGTAGCTCAGGCAGTGGAGGCTCCGTGTCTGGAGGTGGCCACAGCTCTGGAGGATGGGGATCGAGCTCCGGCAGTGGCAGATGCAGTCCCCACAGTGGAGGGATGAGCTCTGGTGGTGGCAGCAGCTCTGGCAGGAGAGGGTCTATCTCTGGAGGTGGTGGAGGAGGAAGCTCAGGTCATGGAGGATCGGGGTCTGGCAGTGGTGGCTCCATCTGTGGAGGAGGAGGTGGAGGCTCAGGGTATGGAGGAGGAGGAGGAGGTAGCTCAGGCAGTGGAGGCTCCGTGTCTGGAGGTGGCCACAGCTCTGGAGGATGGGGATCGAGCTCCGGCAGTGGCAGATGCAGTCCCCACAGTGGAGGGATGAGCTCTGGTGGTGGCAGCAGCTCTGGCAGGAGAGGGTCCATCTCTGGAGGTGGTGGAGGAGGAAGCTCAGGTCATGGAGGATCAGGCTCTGGCAGCGGTGGCTCCATCTGTGGAGGAGGAGGTGGAGGCTCAGGGTATGGAGGAGGAGGAGGTAGCTCAGGCAGTGGAGGCTCCGTGTCTGGAGGTGGCCACAGCTCTGGAGGATGGGGATCGAGCTCCGGCAGTGGCAGATGCAGTCCCCACAGTGGAGGGATGAGCTCTGGTGGTGGCAGCAGCTCTGGCAGGAGAGGGTCCATCTCTGGAGGTGGTGGAGGAGGAAGCTCAGGTCATGGAGGATCAGGCTCTGGCAGTGGTGGCTCCATCTGTGGAGGAGGAGGTGGAGGCTCAGGGTATGGAGGAGGAGGAGGAGGTAGCTCAGGCAGTGGAGGCTCCATGTCTGGAGGTGGCCACAGCTCTGGAGGATGGGGATCGAGCTCTGGCAGTGGTGGTTCCATCTGTGGAGGAGGAGGAGGAGGTAGCTCAGGCAGTGGAGGCTCCGTGTCTGGAGGTGGCCACAGCTCTGGAGGATGGGGATCGAGCTCCGGCAGTGGCAGATGCAGTCCCCACAGTGGAGGGATGAGCTCTGGTGGTGGCAGCAGCTCTGGCAGGAGAGGGTCCATCTCTGGAGGTGGTGGAGGAGGAAGCTCAGGTCATGGAGGATCGGGGTCTGGCAGTGGTGGCTCCATCTGTGGAGGAGGAGGTGGAGGCTCAGGGTATGGAGGAGGAGGAGGAGGTAGCTCAGGCAGTGGAGGCTCCGTGTCTGGAGGTGGCCACAGCTCTGGAGGATGGGGATCGAGCTCCGGCAGTGGCAGATGCAGTCCCCACAGTGGAGGGATGAGCTCTGGTGGTGGCAGCAGCTCTGGCAGGAGAGGGTCCATCTCTGGAGGTGGTGGAGGAGGAAGCTCAGGTCATGGAGGATCAGGCTCTGGCAGCGGTGGCTCCATCTGTGGAGGAGGAGGTGGAGGCTCAGGGTATGGAGGAGGAGGAGGTAGCTCAGGCAGTGGAGGCTCCGTGTCTGGAGGTGGCCACAGCTCTGGAGGATGGGGATCGAGCTCCGGCAGTGGCAGATGCAGTCCCCACAGTGGAGGGATGAGCTCTGGTGGTGGCAGCAGCTCTGGCAGGAGAGGGTCCATCTCTGGAGGTGGTGGAGGAGGAAGCTCAATCTCTGGCAATGGAGGATACAGCTCTGGTGGCATCTGCAGTTCCGGTAGTGGCGGATATGGCTCTGGAGGTGGAGCATCCAGCTATGGGGGCAGCTGCTGGTCTGGAAGTGGGCGTTGTGACTCTGGGTGTGGGGTTGGCTCTGGAGGGGAAGCGGGTTATGGTGTAGGGAGCCTTGGAGCTGGGATATACAGCCCTGGGGATGGTGCTGGGGAACGCAGCCCTGAATGAGCTTGTCGAAGGTGGGGCTACAGGACTCTCTGTGGAAGTGGCTCAGGTTCTTCTGGAGATGCTTCCTACGAGTAATATTGCATGCTCACTTCTGCCAGTGGAACGGGAAGAAGGCATTCCCGGTGCTATTGGCATCAACGGTGTCTTTGTTGTCCACCACTGAGTCCCCACTAGTCCAAACTGGTTGCACATAATCCTGAGCTCTCTTCTCCCTGCACAGCCGTTTTTTTGAATTCTCCAGCCACACACCTCTGCTTTCTGACAATGCTGTGATGATTGCTCTTGTTTTCTTAGGCTTTCTCTGAGCACTTCAGTTCCAGCTCTTTGGGACCTTTTGTCATTGGCAACTAAAAGCTTTAAACCCTGTCTGTTGTGTATGTATTGGTTTATGGGAGGGCATGACTCTCACGTGTATGACGAGATTTTTTTTTTTTTTGAAAGAATTCTTTAAATATATAAACCAGTTCATAGAGAACTGATCCAGGCTGAAGAAAAAAATTTATGAAAAAGTGGAAAAAGGTGTTCACAAGACAATGCCTGTTGTTTGGGGGCCACAAGCTGAACATCCGCTGAGAAATTGGGTTTCAGGTTACAAGTTGTATTGGCCTAATCTAGCCAGTCAACCAGGCCATGTGGCTGCATCTCAGTTCCTTCATTCCCTCCAGATGTCACTCATTAAATAACCAGGGGACAGGTTGAATCACCCAGGTAGACTTCGTTAGCATTGCAGTTGCAGATAAAGAAAGGAGCAGGAAGTCTGTGAACAACATCTCCTTGTCTCAGTTCTAGTCCAGTTCTTCCCCCTGGGGTCCCAAATCAAAGTTGGATGCTGCGTACCGAAGTAAGCCATTTTTGGCTTTCTTTTTGGTTGCTTCTATGCAGAGGAAACAAGACGTTTTCTAAATTTCTCACAGAACCTCCTTTAAGTCCAATCAGAAGTCATAATGAAGAGCAGAGCAGCTGAGATTACGGGGAAAGTTTGTTCCAGAAGCTCAGTGCAACTGCGTCATCTTAATTTCGCAACACTCCGTTTAGATAACTGGGGTGCCACAACCCCATCAGGAATATTTCACGCCTTTTCACCAGTCGGAGGGAAGGTAGGATCCTCCTAACTGGTTTTTCAAAGAAATCCAACTGTGAACAGTCCTGGAGGTGGCAGCCAGTGGGGAGCTCCTCACCAGGGAACGAGATACTCAGCTTGGTGGGAAATCCACTGTGGAGACCCATTTGCGACCGGCTGTAGAGTCATGAAAACAACTGGAGAACGTTAATGGGGAGCTACGAAGGGCTAAATCAGACTTTTATGGCATAGTCTGGAAGCAGTTATGAATACCTGCATGTGGGGAGGTCTAGATTCTGTATTTCACTCAAAACTAGGTTACCACTGCCCTCCTCAAATGCAGAAAACCCTACGCAAGCTGTGAAGCAGTCAGCTGTGGTAGTGAAATCTGGAGGCTGTCTTAGCAAACCCTACTGAGATAAGCCTGTGTTTTCATCTCTACTGGCTGACATCCCACAGGTTCAGCGTGTGGGTGGTGTGAGCCTACCCTGGCTTGCAAAATGCCGTGTAGAGCTCCAACCCAGTTTATTCACCCCGTTAATGGCTGCTTCTACATCAGCTCTTCGGGATCCAAGTGACAAATAAGCTGCATCATCACAACCCCATTTTTGTCTAAGGCAGTAGATAAGGTTTTCAATCACGGCAAACTCCTTCCCCACCTTAACTATAAAACGTGGAAGCTGTGAAAGGTAGTCCTGCACACTACCAAGTACTGTTGTTGGGCTTTAGTTTCGCTGTTAAATTAATTATGTAGACAGGGTGCCTACAGCTTTTCATCTCTACCCAGAAGAAATAAAGGATTAATATGAACACTGTGGGCAGGTCTGTGGGTTTTTTTACTGATCTGTTTTGTAGAGTGAAAGGTCGAAAAGGAAGAAGGGAGAGTCGATGGAGAGAGATAGGCACTTCTGGAGGCAATTCAAAAGACCTAATTTGTGCATCTTCCTTAGTACGGGATGAATCGCCCACTGGAGATCAGACAAACCCTCTGTTTCTGTTGACTATAACAGGAGCCTGGGCAACCAGCTCAGACAAGAGATTGGTAACCCCCAACTTGTACGAGGGGCTTGATCAGCGTTTCCACTAAGTTGTTTTAAGTACTGTTTACACACTGGTAGTACATAGCCTTAAGTGCTGGGCTAATTTAGTGAAGGAATGGCTTGGAAGGGTATATCAAAACCTGTTCTGCTTGTCAGCTGAGCTGTAATCATATCTCTAGTTTCTGGAGATAAGTCTTCTGGCACCTCCTTCCATATAAAGCTCTCCCTTTTTAAGTAGGAGTGAAAAATCTGGCCCAGGATTTTGGTTGTCTGAAAATATAACATTTTTTAAATGCTTAATTATTGCTGTTCCTTTCCTTCAGCAGTTATGGGGTCCAGCTCCTGCTAGTATCTGTGAGGAGCTTGTGTATTTGGCTCTGTTAAGACTGAGTTTTGGGTCTTTGGACCATACGGATTTGAGCTGAGATGATCAAGCAGATGGTTTTCTTTCCAGCAGCACAGCACATGCAAAGTGTGGAAAATGGCTAAAAGAGGGGTGATGCCAATGTGAGGAGCATGGGGACACATCCACTGATGATTTTTTTGTTGACTTAACACTAAGTTGCTTATGTCAATTAGATATTGCCCATGCATTTTTGAGGGAGAATGCCACAAGGCAGGCTGCCCAAGGCTGTGCCCAGAGACATTTTGATTTTTGAGGTTCAGGGGCTGAGTTGAAGTCATGAGAAGATGATGATGATCATAAGATGGGGCCTTCAGATTAATGTCAGGTACTGTCTTGGGGCACGTATTATCAGTCATCACAATTTACATGCTTAGGGCGTAACACTGAAAGAAGGTGTCTACTGACACCCTGTGCCTAAGCAGAGCTTGAGCCTCCAAGAACATTGACATGATGAGCAGGATTTCAGGTGTAAGGGGAGGACACCAAGGTCATGAAGATGATGACAGTAGGTCAGTTGTCATTAAAGCTGGTGGTAACTCTCTATCTCAGTGTTGTTTTCCTGCATTACTGGATGCACACATATTTTACAAAACATCTCATAGTCAACCTCAGAGTACAAATCCATATGAAACATCACCATCTTGGAAGGACTGAGGACCTTGTTGATCCGATGCTGTCCTGGTGTCTAAATATTGCCCTCTACAGCTGTGAGCTAGTGGTATCCTGAGAGGTTTCCGAGTGTTCAACTAGGCGTTGACAGGCTCATGTCACCGCCAAGATCCCAACCAAGAACCCATGTGGACAGGGATGCAGAAGATGCATTAGATACCACCACCTAGTGGGAGAAAAAAGTTGTACCACAGTGGTGTAGAACTGGTCTTTGCGCTGGCTCTCCCACTCTCTGACTGATGGAGTTTTGGGCTTGAGCTCCCTTTGCTGTGCAGATGTGGCCAGAACAAGAAGTTCCTTCCTGATTTACTTTGGCAAAAAGCTGTGAAATTAGTCAGGGCTACATTGTAGCACTGAAAATTGTGGGCCTTCTATCTTCATTGCTGGGCCTCTTTCCAAAATTCCTGGTGATTAGAAGTAAATTAGTGAGCTGTGATTACCCTGGGAGCTACTCCCCTGGTGCCCACATACAACCCTCCGTCTCCTGAAAGGGAGCTGCAGCAAACATGATTGCTCTGATGTGAATACGCTGAGTTCCACCAAGTGGAGAAGATCAGATGTATTTTAAACCTGGAGACTCTCTGCTGTCGAACGACACACAAAAACTTTGTCTCCTGCAGCAATTTGGGTGGGATGAGATGAAATTGGGAGAGGAAGGCAGAGCTGACCTCTTAAACTACAGCGTGAGCTGGGCAGTTGAGAACAGCCCAAGGGTTGCATCAGGTGGCATCATCTGCCTTTTGGGGACTCAGGGTCATCAGGGGACATCTAGACTCAGACGTGAGGCTGATCCGGATGGATGAACCTTTCACTATGTCTGGGGGTGTGAAAACTCAAGTTCAGAAGTTTTGCTTATCAAAGCTTATCTATGGGAGGAAAACTTTTGAAACCACCCGTGACCCTGTAGGCTCCAACCACGGCGAGGACACAAAAGCTCTGAGCTAACTCTTTCTTGCTTGAAAGGAGCCAAACTCTCCTTGCTAGCAGCAGGGTCAGGCAGAGCGCCGTGAGATCACCCACCCCTGCTCAGAAGGTGCCAGAGGACCATCAAGCATCGTGGTACTTCATCAGTGGGGCGATTCTATGGGAGACCGAGGAGAGACAGGCTGGAAGCACAAAATGAAGACAGAGTCAGAGCAGCTCCAGGCCAAGTGCCCTCCTCCTGGGCTCCAATCCTGCTTTTCCAGCTGGGATTGCCACGGACTCTGCTTGTATTTAAGCAGCCAAGTGAGACACCCAGGACTTCAATCACTCCTGCTCTTCTGTGTGTAGGTGTAATTGATAGTGCTGTCAAGAACCTGCAATTAAGCTGGTTGTCTTTCCAGCTACTTCATACCATCAATTATCTCTCTTGCTGGGCTAGGGGCAGGCTGTTCCAGTGCAGAACATTTGCAAA
The DNA here is from genome assembly GCF_028858705.1 of Grus americana. Taxonomy (NCBI): domain Eukaryota; kingdom Metazoa; phylum Chordata; class Aves; order Gruiformes; family Gruidae; genus Grus; species Grus americana. Next base: position 908,675 of record NC_072882.1, read on the forward strand.
TAATGAGGTACAAGAAAATCTTTGGCATCAGCTGCTCTTGGAGAGAGAATACCAGCAAGGTTTCTGGTAACCAGTTTTGTTTTTCATCAGCCTTCTTGCGAAAGGTGGTGAAAAATCCCTCCAATGAGCTCAGGGAGCGGGGAAAAAAAAAAAAAAAAAAGAAAAAAATTGCTGCAAGACCAAGGAAAGAAATGAGCTATTGAAATACTATCAAATTTCTCAGGAATTTGAAATGCTTAAAAGTTTAATTGCCAAAAACCTGACCAGGGTTTGAGCCTATTGAAAAAGTCAAGGATTAGTATGGCATAATAGCAGGGGAAAACCATTTCTTTCAAATGGTCTGAAACGAAACCCTTCGCCTTTCTGTTTTGAAAGAGACTTTGGCGAGAAGCCACAAGGACAGCGATGTAATCTCAGCTCCACCTCTGAGGTATTGTGAGGCTCTCAGCAAATATATTAAACTTATCAGCCTTTTCTTCCCCGTCTGTCAAGCAACTCTAATAAATCTTTTTTATTTGCCTTGAGGTATCCCAAGGGTTTTAATTACAAGCTCAAATATAAAGGGCAGTAACAGAGAGTAGCCATACAGCAGATCTATTAATAAGATATATAATTTTTTTGCAGGATACTGGTTGCTGGTGCATTCATAGTCTGCCCACCAAGGCCAAGCCTACCGCCCTTTCCAATTAAACGATTAACAAGCATCCAGCTAACAGCCTTGTGGCTGAGCTTCCTATTTTCTAGGCTGTTTGTTTGCAAGTCTCATTTTTTTGATGTTCTACGCAATCAGAGCAGAAAACTTAATGAAAATATATAGCTATGCTAATTTATTCTTCTAAAAGTTGGGCATCGAAGTCTGAGCTGGTCACTTTAGACTTTCTTGGACTCAACGAAGAGGAGGAAGGCTCCTGGAGAGCAGTATCTCAGACCTGCCTGTCTCTCAGTACAGACGTAGCATCAAAAGTCAGAGGAGCGGAGCCCTGCCCAGTCAGTCATGGTCTTTAACTGAGGATGGTGTGCGAAGGGCTTTTTATTAAAAAAAAAAAAAAAAAAAAAAAAAAAAAAGAAGTATTTTGCACTCTTGTACCATAGCAAGAAAATTTGTGTGTCTGGTCCATGCTATGGTTCCCAGGTCCCAAGCAGTGAGCTGTGGCTCATGGACTCATGCTGTCCTTTGTGAAGGGAGCGACTATGAAAAGAACAGATACTGCAAAAATCACCTTTAATTTGCTGTTCAACAGAACATTCCTTTACAGATTGTTCTTGGCGGAGGGAGATGCTCTTACGGCCATTTGCTAAACTGTAATTAATGTGAGGAAGGAGGAACTAAACCAAAACAAGAATCCTCACAAAACCCAGCCCACGGGATCCTCCAAGCCGAGTGTGCAAGCAAAGGGATTTAAAACCAGTAAAATTCCATAGGATTTCACAAATGGTCAGTGTTATGCATTGTTTTTTGCATATTTAAACCTGCGAATTGCTGTCAGGCAAGGCAAACCCCAAGAAAACCCCAAATTATCCATCTGCATCCACCAAGCCCCACTTCTGAGCTGTGTATAAAGGAGGTGCTCAGGGTTGTCGGAGCAGAGGGGCACCTTCTTTGAGTTGCGTGCTCTGCTGTCCTCCAGCATCCTTTCCTCCATCGCCTCTGCCAGCATGAGCCAGCAGCTGTCAGCTGGACAGTCTCTTCATGGAAGAAAGTTCTTCTCATCGTCTTCTGCTGCGAGTGGCACGAGCTGCCGCCGAAGGAATGCTTTCCCCTCTGCTGCACTATTTGGAAGAGGAGCCTGGAGCTACAGCAGCCGAAGCCTTCAAAACACAGATGGGTGTAAATGGATTTCTTCTGGCCGAAGCCTTGCACAAGGGGGTCTGTGGAGGCTGGAGGTGCAGGGACATCCATGCTAACGGTGAAGGTGGGAGTCATGGGTTGGACTTCCACAGCAGGAGCTGCAAAAGTGAAGGTATTTGTGCGGTGCATGTCAATGAGAGCCTGCTGCAACCTCTTGATGTGAAGATCGACCCCGAAATCCAGCACATCCGAAAGCAGGAGAGAGAGCTAATGAAGAGCCTCAATAATCAGTTTGCCTCTTTGATTGACAAGGTGAGAACTGAGACAAGACGTAAAGGAATGATGAGGTTTTTAAAGGCAAAGGAAACCTTTTTGTGCTCTGGTCTTTGATTCCTCTCCTTCTCTCATCCTATGACATGAGCCTTGTGCTGGTTTTAGCGTGCATGACTCCAGTACCGTAAGCTGCAAGTGCAGATCTAGCTGATAATGTTATTTTAATATCTGGTTTATGTGCTTTGATAAGCTGCACCTGTTTTTATTATTAATAGTGGAAGGAAGCTGTTCCTCCAAGGTATCTTCCTGAGCTTCTGCACTGTTGACTTCTCCCTGTGCAGCTACACCTTGTAAAGTTGCGTTGCGTCCTATCGATAAATGATGGTTTCCACTATCAGCCAACTGATATGCAGATCTATTTAAATATTCCACGGTTTCTGTAGCTGCCACAAAGGCTGTGCTGTCTAGGGCTTCCTTGGAGAATGGGAGAGCAGTACACCCAGTTTTCTCTAGGGTTGTAGGATTATGAAGATCACAATGCCTCCCTTTTGTCCTCTCATCCCCTTCAGATCCCAGTGAGCCCCTGGAGCATCGACTCAGAAGAGAAAACGCCTTGTTCCCCCCACATTCATCTGGTCCACATACGATGCATCTAAGCATCTGCCTGAAGAAGGTGGCTTTGCTTTCTGAATGCAGGTACAGCATCTGGAGCAGCAGAACAGGGTCTTGGCCACCAAATGGGACCTACTCCAAAAGCACTTTCTGCCATCCCAGAAGAACATCAAGCGTGTCTTCAACAGCTTCATTTGCAGCCTGCAGAGGCGGCTGCACTCGCTGCTGCACGAGAGGGGACAGATGGAGCCTGAGCTGAACGACACGGAGATGCTCGTTGAAGAGTTCAGATGCAAGTGAGCGAGCAGGGCAGTGAGCTTAAACTGCTTGTCTAATGGGACTTCTGTTTTTGGCTGTATCAACAGACTTCTTTCTGAGGTCCAAAAAGCTGAGATCCAAAAGCACCCTGATCCCTAAATACCCAGACAAACACGGTCTCCTGTCTCAGAATGATCCGGTAACCAGTCTCTTCCCTTGCAGATACGAGCAGGAAGCGAACAGACACACAGCTGCCGAGAACGAGTTTGTGTTACTGAAGAAGGTAAGGAATCTGGATAAACGGAAGGGTTGGATGCAGACATCCAAGGAGCTTCCTCTGATCTGCCCCTTGCAAGGCAGAGTATTGCCAGAGAGCATTCAACCTCTGCTTTTTAGCACAGAAAGTATATTTCATTCTAAACCGACAGCTTGCTAGTCCTAATGCCCAAATCATGATGTTTTTCAAGCAAGACGTCAGCAATATTGTATGTGTTTTTGGGAACCCCCAGCTGTTGCTGTTCAGGGGATATCTCAGCTTCCCAGTTACATTTCCTAAACAAAATTTCTTGCTCTAAAAACATAATGAAATTGCCTTAGGTCTCCCTGTAGGCACCATTTTGACTTCTAAATGTCTGGAAACTCTTTTAGGATGAGGACTGTGTCTATCTGGCCAAGGCAAAGCTGGAAGCAAAGATGGAAATGCTAAAGCAGGAGACAGAGTTCTGGAAATGTGTTTCTGCTCAGGTATGGATGCTCCTGTCCCAACCTTACTTGATGGCACCTATTCCTACCAGCTGCTCTTTGTCTAGATTGGTTTAGGCCTGATTAAACCAACCCATCGAGCTCTCTTTGGGAGGCAATGGGAATCCCAGATAAGGAAGCCTTTGAGATCTCAAAAACCCTCAAAATCCCTCAAGCTGCATGTGTGACCAAATCTAATCTCAGCTCCTGGGTTGTGGCTCAGGAGAAATTCTCAGTGGTGGTGTTACTTCCACTGGAGTGTGAGAGAAGAAATCCAGGGACAGCTTACTGGCACTTCACGTGGCTTCCAGGAAATCGCTGAGCTGGAGAGAACTCCCCATGACACCTCTGTCGTCGTGAAAATGGACAACAGCCGAGGCCTGGACATGGAGAGCATCCTCAGGAGCGTTGAGTGCTGGTATGAGGACATGGCTCAGAAAAGCAAGGCAGAGCTGGATGCGTTGTGCAGAACTAGGGTAAGTCGTAGCATCCAGCGGCATATCCTTAATTCTCTCACTGTCAACAGTAGTAGTGGAAAGGTGGTGATGTTTTTCTTCTTGTCTTCACTATGCAACTTCTGGACCTAATTTTCCATTCTGCTAAACTGGATGGGGTCTCAAAGTCAGGAGAACATGCCCACAAGAGATACAGTGCAATGGGACAGGACTCAGCCATGCTGGGAATGGGGAGGTTGTAGGTGAGTTGAACAGTGAAAGCTACAGGAGCTCCATTTGCTGCGGAAAGTCTCAGGAGCTGCAAAGTCAGGAGGACTTTTCTAAAGCTAGTTTAATTCACTTTGGAAAGAGAAGAAAGGCTCCTGTGTTACATACACTGCCTGTATTAATTGCCTGTATTAATTGCCACCTCTCTCTTTTCCTACAATCAGTATCAAGAGCTTGAGGAGGCAAAGGGGAGACGTTGCAGCGAACTGAAGTCCCACCAGCAAGAGATTGAAGAGCTGAGTTCTGTGATCCAAAGAAGGCAGTGTGACCTTGCAAATATGAAGAAGCAAGTATGATGGATCATATTTACTCACTGGATCTCCTAGATGTGAGATCCCAAGTCATGTTTTCTACATCTCTGCGGCATTTCTTTCGTCTTTATCAAAGAGCATTGCACCACAGGCGTTCCATTGGCCTAGAAAAGATCTTACCAGTGCTGAGCAGGGAAGAAGAATTATTTGCTGGCCTGTTTTCTGCTGGATTATTTTGATTATTGCAAAGACCTAATTGCACCAAATTAGATCATTGGATTAGCCACAGCCACTGGGAAAATTGCTAAAATTGCTCCAGCAAGGATTCTGGCAGGAGACAATGCTTCTGACACAGGTTCAAAGCATCCAGTAAGCAGGGTAGAATTATGACTCAGTAATTCAGCACCCATAGAAACTGGTATAATTTTCAGACCATCTAATTCATTATATATTTTATAACGGGAAGTAATGGAAAACGTTAATTAATGGTTCCAATTAGAACAAAGTATTGGTATCCTCAAAACAGGCTTAAACAGAGTCTGGCAGTACAGGGACGTGTCCAGCCTTTCTGTAGTATTTCAGAATTTATATTTGATTTTTGGAAACATTTGCCTTTCCTAAAAACAACCTCAAAACTTCCTAATTTGGGACTCCCAAAAGAAGCGAGAATTTCTCTTTCAAGGGTGAGTATGGCAGGGAAAGTGACTCCTTGTGTCTCTCCGATAGATGTCCTCTCTGCAAACCTCCATTTGTGATGTTGAGCAGCGTGGGGACTGTGCCCTCAAAGATGCCCGGGAGAAGCACGTTGAGCTGCAGAATGCCCTCCAGAAGGCCAAGGATGAGCTGGCTTGCATGCTGCGGGATTACCAGGAGCTGCTGAACGTCAAACTGGCACTGGATATTGAGATTGCAACATATAAGACTCTACTGGAGGGTGAAGAGAGCAGGTGGGTACCGCTACAACCATGTGTGGGCAGCGTTCAGTCTTTGGGACTCTTCGACAGAGACAAGGAGGCTGGAAAATGCTAGAAATGCTAGTTGTGTGATGGATAACCTTGTGACTTTCTTCTCCTTCAGGATACGTCTTGGGATCCCTGTGAGACTGTGTAAGTAAGCTCGAGGTTTTCTATTTTCCTTACAACATTAAACAATCTAGTTTGGGTTTGCAGGGGGAGGAGGAAGGCTGTGCCCTCTCCATGAGTGATTCAGCTTGTGTTTTCCCATGACAGTGATCACCACCCCTTGCAACACCATCTCTGGCTGCGAAGCCAACCTGGGATGTGGATCTGGTGGACAGTCTAGAAGATGCAAGTCCTCCTATAGCGTTGGTAGACCATCCCTTCCCGAAGATGCTGGTGCCTGCCACAGAGGATTCACCTCCAGAAGTGTTGCCAGCTCTGTAGGCAGGCAGCATGTCCCTGGTGCTCCCAGCAGCATCCCTAGGAGTGAAGAATTTAGGGCTGGAGGTGGGGGCCATTCATGCCAGAGCTCAGCCCCTCTGGGCACTGCTGGATTCTGCTGTAGGACTGCAGGGAGGTGTGGAGAGAGCTGCAGAGCTGCAAAGAGCATGGGAAACTCAGCTCTCCCACAGGGGATGTGTTGGCCAGGGGTGAGGATTTCAACTGGATGCCCCAGGAACATCCAGACCTAAACTTCAGCTGTGAGAGTCAGGACAACCAGGATGTAAGAGCTAAAGTAGAAAAATGAAAGCCCTGTTCCACTTTCAGTGGCAAAAATATCCTCAACTCCACCTTACACACGAGGAAGAGGCAAACTGGGTACAAGCACGTTGTAGCATCATGAAACCACATCAGAGAAACTCCAACTGGGATCACATCAAAAAAGGGACACTCCTTTTGATTTCTGCTGTTTCTTTAAAGGGCTGGTGGTTGTGTTGGGGCACTTATCACTCAATTCCTGCTTCCCACCACTTCTTCTTCTTTTTTTTTTTTTTTCCTTCCTGATTAAGCCTTTGCTATCTATGAAACAAGTTATGATATTTAATTCAGAATCCTTTCCCTAGAGTGTTCTGGGAAGTGTTTCTGGAAATGAGCTCTCTAGGACTCACCGTTTCATCAGCGTCTAGCTGACGTAATTTTAGGGAAGTCAGCGGAGTTGTAGTGGGTGAGACACACGGGGTCACGGAGAGGAGGGGGCAGGGCTCCAGTCATGTTCTTTGTTCGCTGTCTTGGAGCAGTTTGGTCATCCATATGCAGGCAGGCAAGTCATAAAGGAAATCTCAATTAAAAAAAATAAATTTCACCTTCTGTAGTCAGCAAAGAGTAATTACATCGCTTGTACTCCTATTAGCTTCCTTGCTTAGTGTCCTGACATACGCATAAATTACAGCACCCTCACTTCTGTCTTGATGACTCAAGAGCTTTAAACTTTTTCTCTTTTTCCAATAAAATGCATGGAGAACAAATGCGTTGCTACTTGGTTTTTCGTGTTTGCCGGGAATACAGAAATGCCCTATTCCTAAATCGGGCAAGACATATCTGCTGATTATAATATATTACCAATTAAGCAGAGGTGGCAGGGCTGCCCAGAGAGTGTAATGTAGATCCAGTCTTTGGTTGGTGTAAATTATGGAAGCCTTTTAAAATCAGCTTATTTACGCTGATTTGCACCAAATTTGGCTCCTAACCAATGCTGTTCAATGGGTGTTTCAAGATTCGTAGAGAAGTCATCTGGGTCTCTCTGTACTTTTATAGTATGTCTACCACAGAGGCATGACGACAAAACACATTTTATATCTCTTCAAAATCTGCTGCAACAGGGTCATTATAGGGAGAAAAACCCTCAAGAATGTGCTTGGTTGGTTTTCTTCAGCATCATTTTAGAAATCCTACGACTACCAGTTTAGGATTTCAAAACAGATCAAAGGGAGATATTTATATTTTATTGTACATTTGAGCAGATTAAAAAAAGAAGCCAGCAAATTAGTAGCATAAATCAACGACAAAGGACTAAAGTGTTTTGCGATTAAACTGATGAAAGCCAACCAGCAGAACAAGGAAACGAACCATATGGAGAGAAGTTGGACAGATATGTGTTTTACAAAAGGAGGAGTCCAGCGAGAAGGTCTTTCCTATCCAAAGCAATTACCGTGATTCAGAACTGGAAGAGATTTCTCTCCCCCCATAATTCTCATGTGATAGGAAGCTATTTCCCAATCAAATGTGAGGACCACAAAAAAAAAAACCCAGGCACAATCTTTAATGAAGAAAACCACAAGAAAGATTTGACAAGAAAAGAACAATCGAGCAGCAATAAATATTCATTAAGAGGGGTTTAAGCATCTCATAAAGGTTGTGCTGTTCCCACTGAAAACAGACGATCCTGTCAGTTTTTATGCAAGAGAAGAGTAAGTCAGGGAAATGACACAGAATTAGGGTTGCTTTCTCACCTCCGAACTCACCGTTTCAAGATCTGATAAGTTAATTCAACAAAAGCTTTACTTTAAACCTGTGACCAGCCTCTCTGAACATCAGCGCTTCATGAATCAGCCAGGCGTCCCATCAGAAATTCAGCAGTACATCACAAAGCTGCACAAACCAAATCAAGCGTGGGCTTGGGCACTAGGGCTTTAGCATAACAAAAGGCAGAGCTTATCTCCTCCCGGCTGAATATGCTTCCCAGGAGAACCTGACCCACCTTCCATGGGCAATTCCTTCCTTCTGTATGGCTCGGAGAAGCCCTTCTGCCCAAGAAAACAGCTTCAACGGGAAGGGATAAGAGCTCCCATAGATTCATAGGGAGGTTGCTGCAACCTAATAACAGCTGCAATATTTTTTTTTTCCCCCCCTTTTCTAACCTTTTTTGCTTTAACAGGCAGTGTGATGCCATCCCATTCAGGGGCCGGGATTCCCATACATCCCACATTCATTTCCACTGTGCAGTTCTGTGGGAGGAAGACATCAACATGAAAAAGATCAAAACAATCCTTTGCTTTGTTGCAAGCCTCAGCTTTACAGGCGCTAATCACCGCACGGAGATAGGCTATCCGCATACATCAGGAACCGAGCAGATCTGGAGAGCGTGTGATGTTGTGTACTCTCATTAAGACTTCAAAGGTACTAAAGAAATTTGGCGCCCAAAGGGTGGGACTGATTTCACCCAACTTTAACCATCCAGAAGTGGGGCGCCTGGTCTAGTTGTCTGGTTGTCTAGACTGCCTCTGGTAGTCAATAAGAAGAGAGGTAAGTAGCTCCAGAGGTGGATTCCTCCCACCTGCCTTAGCTGCCTATTTTAGGATGCGATGAATCACCGTCTGGAGATGCCTATCTCTTTCCATTAGCCAGAGAGGGAGTCTCAAAGATTAAATGAGAATGCATGGCTAGTTTGATGGCTCAAGTAGGGAGGAAGGTGCACCCAGGCCCAGTGTTTGATGCATTTTATGAAGAACATCCTTTGAAAATTCCAGCCTCGACTTCTAACACAGAGCAGATGTAGGCTAATGAGAGGAAAAAATACTTTACCAGACTGAATTACCTTGGACAACTTTGGCTTTAGGATACAAGGGAATGAGGCTGCACCAATAAAATCAATTCTTTAACATCTCATGAATGACATGGACAAGAGTCTATACAGTCCAAGAAACCATGTGTATAAAAATACGTTATGACCCAATCTTACATCTATCCAGTGCTGTTAGCACAGGCAGGTTATCGCCATTGTCCTATCTGAATGCAATGAGTTTTCTATGACTGCGGATAATTACAGAGATGGAGCACAGCTCTTTGAGACTATCGCATAAAACATATTTTAAGAGCAAGTTCAGATTCATCTCCAGAGGCAACAAACATATTAGTGAACTTCTTATGTTCTTATAATGAATTCCATTTTCAGCAGCGCATTCAGGGAGAAGAATGCTGACAAAGGGAGAGATTGCAAGTTGTCAAAATGACTCATCCAACCCCTCATCAAGACATTTTCCTTTTTTGCTTCCTCAGTCCTTCCCCTCCTTTTTTTTTTTGAGTCAAAAAGATGCAACTTTTGCTTCAGAGTACTCTCCCATTGCCCATGTCCATACTCACGATAACAAATTGTCGAATCTTGAGGTCCCGTGTACCAACAGGCGAAACACTCATCGTTCCTTGGAAAGACCTAAAAGACATTAAGCGAACCTTCTGCGTAGCTGCCTTCTCACTGGGATTCAGGGGCAACAACAGGGATTTGGCTAACACAGAAATTTTACCCAATACTGGGCGACTTATGCCCAAAACCTCTTTCTTATCAGGAAGCCGGTGGCTCTGGTGAGGCATTTTGGAACTGGGGCTGCTGCAGCACAGTTGGTTTGCAGACATTTAATTGCTGTCTGTGCTACGTTCCAGGTGTCTCCCACACAGCCGACGTGTATAATGGGGTGCAGAAAGGGAGCAGCGGCACACCAGCCTTCAGTCTGACTTCTGGTCCATGGAGCTCGTAACAATTGGCTTTTGTATTCTTCTTTGGATTCAGATATGCATTTTGCTTCTGATAAATCTTTGTTTGGAACTTGAAGGATCCAGGAAGTTACAGACTTTAGCTCGAAGTCTCTAATATTTGTTTTAACTGATATTGCCAATTGTGTTGGCAACCCAGTATGAACTGTGAGCCTAAAATACTATAAACAAAGGTGTAATCTGAAAGTCATGCCATAAATATGTTGAATTATCCCACTTGTATAGGGCAAAAGTATCAGTTTACACAACTAATTTATACCACCAGCCCCTCAAACTCACACAAGTTGCAATTACACGTTCAATTAATAGCCTTGTGAATCTTGGTGCTGTAGTCACGTCCTATGGTTTCGGTGTGCATGTCTGCTTTTCAGGAAGACATGATATTAGAAGGTTTAATGTTTTAAGGAGGTTTAGCACTGTCTTCATGATTTGCACCGCCTGATCCTAACTCTTGGAAAATGTTTTTGGAGGGGGTTAATGAGGATGAGGGAACACTGCTACCGGGTGTCTCCAGATACTGTCATGTTGTATGTACAACACGCAGACTTCTCCAAGTGTCGCTCCCCTTCAGTTAGGAAGGGCTGAGGGCATTTATTTGTTTGCACTATAACGTCTCTTTTTCTCCCAAACACTTTACTCTCAAAGAACCAAAAGTGCCCTATTGTTTTGACTTTCCAAATGTCAGTTTGGAGAAGGCCCCGAGATGGTTGGCAGATAGGGTCACTGTCTCACCTCCTTGGGCTGGTGATTAGGAGAGAGAGAGATTCATCTTGCCAATGTGAGTCGAAGCCATCTCTGGTGTCCAGACTAATCTACTCATTAAGACTTCCTCTGTTGATGGAGAAAGACCAGTGCCTGCAGACAATGAATCACCCCAGTTCCCCTAAGCATGGACCCAGAGGCTGTTTCTCCCTTGGAGATGTATCTCCATTGAGTGTCAAGGACGTGTCTGGCAAAGTCACCCAACTTTTGGCTGTTGCTTCTTGAGGTGGATCTCACCAGGCTGAAATGTGCTACTGCTCCTTTTTTTGTTCCCTGTAGAGACTACCAGAAGATGAATCAGAAAGATCTCCAACATCCAGCTTGGTAGAAGCTCCAATATAGAGAGGGTCAAAGATTTAACCGTGTCAAATGGACTTCAGGTTAAGAATTTACAGCATTACTCAAGTGAAAATGTCACTGACTGCATGGAACATAAACCCAGTAAGAAAACTGAAATATGCCTCAGTTCCTGGTTGCAACCTGCTCTGTTTTGGTGGTGTTTCATGTGGTAAGAGAAGGTCAGTGTGAAATGCTGCATGGGAATGTTTTTGGGGGGCATTTTGAGTCCTTGCATACGAAGCCAGGCCCATAACTCAGTGAGCCTGCTGGAGTTTCATGCACTGAAGTGATCCATCCATCACAACACGACTTTGACGGTGTTTTTCCATGGTTGACCTTTTTTTTTTGGTTACTTTTCCGCACCCAAAACAAGCCTGGTGAGAGAAAAAAGGAGAGATTGTGAAATTACCCCCACAAAGTGCAAGTCTGCAAAACATGCCATCATACACAAAAACCCATGAGACACAAAACCCCAAACGACACACTGCAAACAAATCACAAAGAGTTTCTTCAAAAATGTTTGCTAAACTATAATTAGCGTAAGTTAGGGGAACACTTCAAACCGTAATATATTCTAAGCCAACTTGCAAACAGAGCACTTTTAGATTCCTTTTTATTTCCTCAGTAGTTAGTATTTGCCGGGCTGTTTTGCATTTTGAGGAGCATTTATTGCTGCCAGGCAAACCAAACCCTTAAGCGCTTTAAATTAATGTCCTGATCCTATCAAGGCCAGCTTCCCAAATGTATATAAGGGGTAGCATCACTGTGTCACTTCAGCGGGATCTCTGTTCCTCTCCTGCAGAAGAGCTTCCCCTAAACTTTCATACTCCACCTTCAAATAAGCCACGATGAGCAGACAGGCGCCTACGGTGAGATCTGTCCTGGGACGAAGAGGCTTCAGTTCAGCTTCGGAGATTTGTGGTCGAAGCTACGCCGCCTCTGCCTGCCAACCTGTCCGATGCGGAGCTGGTGCCTATAGCAGCAGGAGCGTCTGCAACCTGGGTGGAAACAGAAGAATTTCCTACGTGAACGGGGTCTGCGGTACTGGATGTTTCGGAGAGTTCGGCTTCGGAGGCGTAGGTTACGGTAATGTTGGAGGAAGGGTTGGCCTTTGTGGCCCCAGGGGATTTAGTATTGTGCGAGGTTACCCCGATCGCAAGGCTGATGGCATCCAAGGTATCTGCATCGATGAACGCCTTCTGAAGCCCCTCTGTGTTGGTGTCGACCCACTGGAACATGAAATACGCTGTCAGGAGAAGGAACAGATCAAGACCCTTAACACCCAATTTGCCTGCTTCATCGACAAGGTGAGTGCAAACCTGCTCCGTTCTCGCACTTCTTTGAGAAAAATAAAACACAACCAACCCCCTCCAAGACCCCAGTCTAGCTCGTGCCAGGAATCGCTGAGCTGGGTCCGTGCAAGGGTCCGCACTCCCACAGAGCCATGATCTTTGGTGCTCGGGAGGGGCTCATTTCGGCCACATACCGGTCCCAGTATTTGATGGTGTTTGTATTGTGGCCATGGACTTTCTTGCAGGTGTCTCCTCTCTGGATGGCCTCAGTTCTTCAAGGCTGGGTTTTTCATTTCAGCCTTATTCTAGCTCAGCTAGAAGTTACAGCCCTGACGGACTCATCTTTCTGTCCTGTATTAGATCCTTTCCCCCTCTTTGTCTTTAAATACAGTGACTTTTCCAAAAACATTCCTGAAGGCAAAGGAGGTTAATCTTGACTGAGGCACCTAAATCTAAGTCTGAGCTGTCATCTTAGGATCCCTTTGTAGAAAAAAACAAACAGGGTCCACCCTCTGAGGACTCCATCTCATCCTAAAATACATCAGGGGTACCATCCAGAGGAGCTTCATTTCTATTCATTGGTGAGAAAGGCAGATTTAGACACCCGACACTTAGATTTCTAGATAATTTAGATGTGACACTTAGATTTCTAAATAATTTTATGATCGTCGTGGCATATCACCTCTCACTTCCCAAAAATCCTGTTCTTGTACTTGCAGTTTCACAGTGCGAGCAGACAGTTAAACCAGATGTCGAGTTATTGCACTCATCTCTTTATTTGAAGAACTGCTATTTTTTGGCCTGCAGGTCCGATTCCTGGAGCAGCAGAACAAAGTGCTGGAGACCAAGTGGGGCCTCCTGCAGCAATACGTCCTCCCGAAGAAAGGGAAAAACCTTGAACTGTACTTTGAGAATTACATCTGCGACCTGCGGAAGCGCCTGGACTGCTTGCTATGTGAAAAGCAAAAACTGGGCAGCGAAGAGTGTGCCACAAGCCAGCTGGTGGAGGAGTTCAAGTGCAAGTAAGGACCTTCAGGTCTCCTCTAGCTGTTGGCATTTCACTTGTCCTCTGGTTCATCTCAGGCAACATCTCCCAGACATGTGGCACATCCCCTTTGGGGATGTCACATTCTTCTGTCTCACTTGCAAACTCTTTGCATTGTTAATGTTGTTGCTCATGAAGAAGCTTCTGATCTTGGGATGGTCTAATGGTTGGTCTCCAGACACTGATCTTGCAGTGCCTGATGGCAGTTTCTGAGCAAGCGAAGGCTGTTATTTATACCTGATGGTTAACGTCTGTGTGTCTGATAGTATCGCTTGGCTCAGCCCTTCTCTTCTCCTTTTCAAACAGATACGAAGAGGAAATCAACAGGCGTACAACTGTGGAGAACGAGTTTGTGGCACTCAAAAAGGTGAGAAGCTCCAACTACACGAATCATTATACCTCTAATAGGTGTATTGGGTGTAATGCTTGGCTGGAATTATTTGCAAATGCCCAGTGTTATAATGAGCAGAAGGAGGGACGCGTGTAAAGAGGCACAGGACCAGAAAAAGAAGCAAATGCAAGTAGAAAGTTAAAATAATGTATCCTCAAAGCTTACATCATCCTCACTACAGCAATACTTTTGTTACCTCAAGCACATTCTTGAAGTGTAATGGGAGGGTGTAATTGTGGAAGGGGGACAGAGTGGGAGCGGTCACACTGGAATACCGGGTGTCTAAGACGCTCGTTATTTTCTGGCAGTCTCTCCACATCCTTTATACTTGGACATCAGAAAAGCAGAAATCATTTGAACAATATTAAAAAATTATGTTTAAATACTCATTAGTCAATTCTGAATTTGTAGCCAGGTCCCAAGCAGTAAATAAACTAATCCCTGTAAGTCACGTTGGAATGGTTTTGTTTTCCTTTAGGAGACACCAGGGCATCTTGACTCACCCTCTCACACCTTTCTGCTCTTGAAATCTTGTTGAAACATGTTTCTGATTTATTGGCGCTGCCTCTGTCTTCTGTGTGTTTCTCCAATGTTTTCAGCAAGATTGGGCTGCAACGTGTCCCCTCTCTTTCAGGATGCAGACTGTATCTTTCTGAACAAGGAAGAGCTGGAGGTGAAGGTGGATCTGTTAAGAAGGCAGTTGGAGTTGTTGAAATGTGTGTTTGAGGAGGTGAGTTTCTCTGGTCCGTCCCAGGAATTTGGTGGTGCAGTCTCATCCTTCAGGTGCTCCAAATTTCTACAGCTTGAAACCCCTCTTGGACGTGTCTCATCCCAAGCCCTGAATAATTGAAAGCATGGAAGTACAAGGTAGATATGATATTAACATGACTATGCTGGAAATAGGGTGGTTCCCCCTGTCTTAATGCAGCTCCAGGTATGAATTGGCCGTGTCCTAACTCTACCCCGGAGAAAAGAGATGCGTCTGTCTAGTTACTCCAGATTGCAGTTGTCTGATTAGAGCTAAAGAAACTCCCAGCTTAATCCTGTCATTAAGATCAGTAAAGCAGCTGAAGATGACAGGATACCAAGGGTTAAGTCACTCAAGTTCCTTGCCCTTGATGTGGACAGAATTGCTGCAGGTCAGCATGTAGGTCAGCAGCTGACATGTGGCAACTCATCCAGCAGGAAGGATTTTCTGCTGAGCCAACCTGAGGGATTTCTTGACTTGTTCCATCCATCAGCTGAGCAGTGTGGCTCTTTGTCCCACCCCTTCCTCCACTACAAAGTCTGACAATTGCTAACGGCTGACTAAGCCATTCCCCAACCTGTAGGAACGAGCTCAGGTAGATCGCCAGCTATGCGACACTTCGGTCATCGTGAAAATGGACAACAACCGAGACCTGGACATGGAAAGCATCATCAAGAACGTTGAATGCTGGTACCAAGAAATAGCTCAGAAGAGCAAAGAAGAAGTTGATGCTTTCTACCAAACCAGGGTGAGTAAGAAGCAACCTGGGTGTCCGCCTAGCAACTTAACAGGCTGCAGGTCAAAAATGACAATTGCCTTGTTTCTTGGTTCCAGTTTCAGGAGCTTCAGGATAAGAGAGGCAAGTATTGCGATGACCTGCAAAGCAACAAGTGTGAGATTTCAGAGCTAACCCGGATGATACAGAAGCTGCAGTGTGAACTGGAGAACGTGAAGAAGCAGGTAGGAGAGGCCCAGAGGTGATGTTTCCAGAAAGGGAAATGTCTTGGAGGACAGCTCAGATATGGGGGAAGAGGATGCCTTGGCCTTTAGTGGACTTACGACCTGCTCTAGGCTGTAGTTGGAAAGCATATAGTTGAAAAGTGGATAAGAGAGAAGGGATGCTGGTGGTTTTCTTCTGCTTGCAATTGGAAAAGCAGATTCATCCAAAACCAGAATGTCCTGGAATTCGGAAGTGAAGCCTTGAAGACACCTGCACTGTTATCCTCCCCTCTGACAGGTCTCCTGCCTGCAAACCTCCATTTGTGATGTTGAGCAGCGTGGGGACTGTGCCCTCAAAGATGCCCGGGAGAAGCACGTTGAGCTGCAGAATGCCCTCCAGAAGGCCAAGGATGAGCTGGCTTGCATGCTGCGGGATTACCAGGAGCTGCTGAACGTCAAACTGGCACTGGATATTGAGATTGCAACATATAAGACTCTACTGGAGGGTGAAGAGAGCAGGTAGGTGACAGAGACCTTGTCGACGATTCCAGGTCCCAAGTGAATTTTGCAGCTCCAGGATCCTCCCAGGCTCACAGAAACTGGGACTGGAGAGATGGCTGGAGGCCATACAGGCCACCCTTGTGCCAGCAAAAACAGTTCCTGTCCTAGGGATAGTCAGACGTGTTAGAACAAAGGATTAAGTGGGCTGGATGTATGGCTGGAAGTTATGAGTAACATCAGGTTTCTAGATGTGCATGCAACTGGTTAATAGGATAACGTGCATTTCTTTTCTCTCCCCTAACAGGATATGTGTGGGGAACCCGGTGAGCGTGTGTAAGTAACCCGAAGATTTTCAGCCATGAGGGTTTCTCATTGTAGGAAAGGCAGCTTATGGAGGAGCACTATCTGTCTGCCCCAGCTCCCTCTGCCACCCTTTTCCATGTCAGCCCAGGCTGATTCTGAAGGTTTAGTCCCAGAAATCTCAAATACCTCTGAATTTCAAAAAAAAAAATCAGCTTTTGGATGGAGAGGGGGGAAGGTCAAATTCATGACCCTTTTCTACTCCTGGAGGCAACAGCGAGCTGTCCTGGTGAACCCACCAGGCAACGCACCGATGTGCATTGAACCTGGGAAAGAACATGCCACTGGCCAGATGAGCAATGTGGGAACGGGGAGGATCTGTGAGGGGATGTGTTGGGACATGGGGGAGGAGTTGTAAGGAGCAGGGGCTCAGATACGTTGGACAAATCTAGAGGAAATCAGGTTTGGTCGGTTCTATCTCTCATGAAACAACTTGCCTTGTGAGAGTCTTCCAGTTTTCCTCTCTAAGTAAATAATCCCGTGGGCTGTCTTGCAGCTGTGGTCAGCAGTGGCTACAATATCCCCGATGACTGCGGGATGCTGGCTGCGAACGCAGCTGCGTGTGGCTACGGCTCCCTGGGGAGACGATCCGGACGACACAGCTCCCAGAACGGAGGATTCAGCTCCCGGAGCGCTGGGATTCACCCCAAAAGAGTCATTAGCTCAGTGGCCAAGCAGTGTGTCCCAGAGGTGTACTGCCAAGCCGGAGGGGTCAGCTGCAAAAATGGGGGATTCAGTTCCCGGAGTGGGGGGTACCCAGCCCGCACCGTCATCAGCACGGGAAACGGGGGCTTGAATGCTAGGATGGGGGCTTGCCAAGCTGGTGGGGTGGTCAGCTTCGGAAACCAAGGCTGCGTCATCAGGCAGCTGGGGGGGTCTCCCGTCGTCGTTGCAAACAGCCCTGAAGTTGTGGGGTGCAACAACGGTGTGGTGGGGAACTACGGGGTTGTCAGAGACCCGTGCGTTGTTCCGTAGGGCCACCAGCTGGGGAGGTGGCACAGCCAGCGACGTCGGAGGGCAACGCTTAGCCGTGCGGCTCCTACCACCGAGATGATGCAGGATAGTTTCTCTGCCCACTAGTAGCAACGTTCGTCACCAAGCCCATCCCCACGTTTATTAGCATCAGATATATACCCCACCAAGTTAGGTTTTCAGAGTCCCCAACCCCAAAGACACATCTAGCAAGCTTCTCCAGCAGGTGCTCAACACAGTATTATTTCTCTGAGTTTATACTGGCTAGGTTATCACAGCTGTAAGGGTTCGCTTGTAGCGCTGCCTCCTCTCTCTGGCTTCTCCCAGAACGAGCAGATTCATTAACAATGTTCTTCCTTACAAGACACCTCTTTTTCTTCCAGCTCCTCCCAAAGCATTTCAGAAAAGAGAGTGATGATTTAACTTTCCCAGGAGGCACCGCAAAGAGCACGCTCCCCCCCACCCCTTTTTTTTTTTTTTTTTTTTTTTTGGTGTGTGTGTCAAAGAAGAAACCCTGAGCTGCAAATTCAAGCTTAAATTTTAAATAAGGCAATTTCAACTTTCAAAGCACCTGCTAGTTACACTGCAGCCATAGGCTTTTTGTGGAATTTGCTTACAGATGAATACGTAGTACTTTCATTTGCTTCTGCATGTTAGGGGCGGCTAGTTCAAAGCGTGCTGATTTGTAGAAGAGCTCACCCCCCCATCCCTACCTTCCCCCCCCCCCCCCCCCAAATGCCAAGGGAAGTTATTATTGGTGCATAAATCTTCTAAGTTGTCATCTTGTACTCACGTGAGCAGAGCTTCTTCCGTTGACCGCTCAAACTTCCCAGCTTTTCACTGCGCCTTCAATAAACTGCATTGAAAGTACGTGTTTCCTCTCTGAATTTTTCCACAGATGGTACTTAAAGAAATTACAAAATGGGTGAAGAAGTACTCTTTCTCAGTCTATGGGGGGCAGAAAGAACCAAACGGATCTTTGGATTGTCTTTAGGCAGTTTGGAGCATGGTGGGACTCAGGTGTCGGGAGAGCCCAATGGTATTTATGGTTTTATTTACCTCCTTATATCACATCACCTATAAGATATTTTATAGCCCAAGTAACGACTGATGGCAAAGATTATCAGAAACCCCCAAAATAGTTCTGAGCACGGTAAGATGTCCTCTACAACAGCTTTGCCAGCCTGTAGCTTCATTCACCGCTGCAACCCCTCAACAACGTATTTGTTTGATCCTTCCACGTCACAGCGGTTGAATGAAGATGGATGCCAACGCTGACCCTCTGGGCTCAACGGGCTTGTGATCAGGGCTGCGTACTGCCAGAGTCATACGTATTCCAGGCATAAAAACCTTTGCTTCGGTGGCGTCAGGGCTGACAAAGTCTGACGTTTACCCCGTATGACTTAAAAAGCAAAGGGATTAAGTTATGAGATCTCTTGGCCATCACAGGGTGGGATCGACTTTGTCTTAGTTTTGAAGTCTCCCACGTAGAGCTCAACATGTGAGCTGGTTGCTGGGGGCTCATTTCATGGAAAGAAAGCAACATTTCCATGGGGTGATTCATCTGGCCAAACTCAGGTGCCTAATTTAGCATGAAATGCATCAAGCTCCAGACTCTACTGCATGCATCAATTAGATCACTCCTGGCTCTGCCGGCAGCCCGGGGCAGGGGTATTAGCGCAAAGGGAGACGTCACCATGCGAGACGCCTGCATGTACTCAGACAAATACACCGCTGGATCCGCAGACGCTATTATCACGGGGAATTTCTTCCTGTCTCCAGCACATGAAGAATTACAGGTCACACGGCACCACTAATCTCCCCCCTGCTCGCACAGGGCAAAATTCTAATTGCAACCTGAAAAAAAGTGAATATTAAAGACTGAGGCAAGGAAGAAGATAAGCACCTTTGGGGAAGGGCATGAGATGTCATTTCTATGCTAAGAGTAGAAACTGTTTCATCTAACTTTGACCACCTGCATGTCAGACTCTGGTTAGGTGAGGTGGACAGTCCTCCACCCGAGCCCCTCTCTCAATCGAGGAAACCCAGTTCAGCAGTTTAGATAACTTTTAAGTGGCTACAATTAGATGAGATGGAGCCTGCCTAGGTGGGTAATTTTGCATCTGAGATTAATGCATTCACCACTTGCAAATGGAGTTTGGAAAGCAGGCAAGCCCAGTGCCTAGAGTCACTGCTGAGCCATTAGGCAGCCCCGGTTAATTGCCTGACCGTCACCGACTCCCTGTGCGGTTTCAAGACGTCACTCTGGGCCACAGCCCGGCAGCGTGCATGGGATGGCTGTCCAGGAACCACTGTGGCTCCAAGTTTGGGTCTTCCTTGTGGCTATGAGGAGGCATGGCCATCCCTTCGCAATCCATAGCCAGAATGACTCAGCTTGGCTTTGTTTCGGAGGACACTTTTCTTTGGGTTTTGCTGTTGCTAAAAAAGACAGTTGCTTGAAAAAAGAGGAGGGGGAGAAAGCCACAGCTTTGGGACGTGGGGTTAGTTCTCACCGGCTGCTGCTGGTTGACTCGACCAGTTGGTCTTGCCCTTGCTTGCTCTCCCTCCATGACCCAGCGAAACAAGAACCGGCTTTGCATGACATTCCCAGCCTCGAAGGGGTGAAAGCCCAGCAAACCCTAGGTTTTCCAGAGCTTTCCCTCCTGACCATTCAAGTCGGGACACCAGGGTGTCCCCAGATAAGAGAAGACACAAGCCCGCGCTGTCGGTTGCAGTGCCTCAGGGGTGCTTCAGGGGTGAACTGCAGACGGGACTCTCAAACAGCTTCCTGATGTTAGCAAGGGTGACTTCTCCCATCCCAACCGAGGAAGCAGTAGGCGACTGCCTAATTTCAGTGGGACAATAATTGTCTCTTGGTGGACCGAATAATAGAGAGAAGAAAGGAAGATGATACTACCTCTTCAAAACAAGGGCAGCTCCTCATGTTTGAGCCAACACCCAAATATTCCTAGCTACAATTTTAGCAAACCAAAGAGGAAAATGTAGGCTGCATTTATTTTTTCTCTATGGCTACAGCTGAAAGGGCTCTTAAGATTTTGTCACAGTACCAAAAGGAAAAGGTTCATCTCAAATGGTTTTCAAACTATTCATTGAAGCTTGTATTACAAGCTCAGGAACATTTCCTGGTAAGCGATTGCTATTTTTTCTTCCCATATTATTTTTTTTAATCTTGAGGATTGTTTTGACTTTTTTTTTGCTCTTTCTAATAGCAATTATCTTAAACAAGCAGTTGTTTTAAGTTGGGGAACTGGATTTTCTGTCAGTTAAAGATAACCAGAGAAAACCTTTTGATAACTGAGAAATGTTTCCATTCAGTTCTTTTAGTAAAAAATATTAATAATTTAAAAATATCATTCCAGTAATTTTATTCTATGAAATATTTTGGTTTTGATGTTTTGGCTGACCAATACAAGCACTCCAAGCCAAAGCCTACCATGGGCAAGGAGAAAGTGGGAAGAAGCAAAGCCATCTAGAACAAGTGCATGGTCCAGGTCTCCTCCATCATCCATGGGGACAGATGGGCAACTCGGAGGGTGCCCCCTCCAAGAAACAAGCATGTCCTGGGTGTGCTGCAAATATGAAGACAGGGGTGACTTTATTCCTGTGTCAGGCCATCTCCTGCAAATACGTCAGCACCCTTTATAACCATCATTTCCCATTTTGACCATCCTATCCAGGATGGAACCCTTCTGCCATAAATTCATCTTCAAAAAAGACAGCCTTATCACACTGACCTACTCACCCTGAACTTAATTTATAGACTAGAAAGGGTGACTCACCTCATCCTAAAGCACTAAACACACCAAGACAAGAATGCGGGAAGAGGAGGAAGAGGCGGGACTCTTACAGGAACAGAGAGAAAGTCATCTCCAAGAACGTCATGTCCACAGCGTGTCCCTGCAGTCCAAGGCAGAAGAAATGGCACGACCACAGCAATCAACTGAAAGAACACACTTCACAGTAAATATTCGAACTGGTAATTAACCCGAGTGGAGTACATCAAACAAGGAAATGTTCTCTGAGCAAAGAATGTCATTTAAGCTTTTCCACTTGCTCATTATTCTCGGTGTGTGTGTGATAGTTACTATGATGGTTTTTTTCATGTCAAAGCCAGACACCAATTACCACCAGCCAAACAAAACCACGCAAGCTCAAAGACATCTATCCCATCCAACCATGCCCAACATAAGGGATATTTCAAAAGTCTGCCACTAGACGGGCTCTAGAGTCCGAGCTAAAGACTCCAGCACCGGACAACGCGTCTTTGCTTTCGCCTTTTCTGCCGCTTGTGAGATAAAAACGCTTCAAACTCATCCAGCCTTTGAACCAGTAGCAACAGCAAGAAATTCTTCTTCAGATACCCGATTTTTCAAGCTATGTACCCAGCACCCAGAAAGCACAGTGGTTTTATTTCCCCTTTCTAACCGCTGCACCAAATGAGATGGTCTAGCCGTCTTCCTGATGCGTTGCTTTAATGAACACACCGTTTACGATAATCATTACTATTATTACTACCGGCACACGGGGTGGGCAGCCACGTGGGGTGTCTCGTGGCTGCACAGATGGGAAATCCGAGGCTGTGTTTCCAGCCCTGCGTCTGCAGCCCGAGGAAGCGGATAGACACTTTGCACAGCAGGTGGGAACAAACGATACCCAAAGAGCTCTGCCACAAAGCAGATTGTGGATAAATACAGGTAAGAAATTAGCCGGTAATTAGTTCCTCCTATGAACACTCATTCCTTGCAGCCAGACGGCTCCACAATCCGCATTATATTCAAAAGCAAGTTGTTTCTTGTGATGTGGTCAATATTACTAACGGGAGGGAGGGGGGAGCTTTTAGTCAGAGATCTCATTTGAAAAGGGATGGATCAGGGTAGGAGCAAGATATTCTGGGCTTGTGGTCCAGGCTCAGTGTGTGGGCGGAGGATTCTCCACCTGCTTGGGTACAAGCAATATAGGATCACGCTGGCTTTTTCCTGCCTCTGCTTAATACAAGTCCTTCCCTTTTAAGATGATTTTAATGGAAAACCATCAGTTTTCTTTGGATACTTCAACACAGCTGCACTAGAACAAAGTGAATTTTGGACCTTTCTGTTTGGTGGCCAAACCGAACATCTGGGTAAATTCTGACCCGGCTGCTCCCAAGATATTTTTTTCTGCCTTTGGTCAGGATTTCCGGGTTTCTCTTCTACATCAATAAAAACCTTTTCAAGAGGTCTACTCCTCTTAAAACACACCATCCAGCAGATTTAACTTTCCGTCTCCACTTTTTCTAGGCTTGCGTCATTGAGGTGGCTCGAGGAAACTCCTAACCACAGACAACACGATCCGCAAACCTGCTTAGAATAAACGAAGGGAACCCAAACCCAAACCAGCCATGCAAACCAACCGGCTAGTTCAGTGTGAACTGCTCGGTGTCTGCATGCGGCTGGTCCTGCGTCGGCTCCCGAAGAGCCGTACGTTGTACGCCGTGCCACGACAGAGCCGTGGGGCAGGGCAGATTTGTTGAGGCAGGAGCTGGAATTGCTGAGATGTGTGTTTGAAGAGGTGGCAATTCCTCCTTTTCTGTCCGCAGGGAAATGCAGGTTATATTTTTTTTTTTTTTTTTTTTTTTTTTTCCCCTGGAAACACCCTCATCTTTAGCACAGCCCAGTTTAGTGCAGACAGAGTTGGGTTTCGGAGCTGGACTGTCTGCGTATCCAATATATAGGGCTTGTGTGCTAGTTCCATATGGGAACACAAATCCCAGTGATATTCTTCAGGGTTCAGGTGTTACCTACGTGGGGAATCCTCTGTCTATACCCAATGCTCGTTGGCCACGGTCCAGGTCAGTCGGTGGATTTATCCTTTTTCAGGATTAAAGGAGGCTTGGTATATTCCTCAGTGATGAATCACTCCAGGTCAGATTTTAGCTGCAGGGTGAAGACTCCCATTATACAATTAGTTCTGTGTTTCCCCAAAAGTGATGTAAATGAGGGGGAATCGCTCTGGATCGCAACTTTTTTTTTTTTTTGCAACCTTTAGGCACAAGCTTTACAACACCTCCATCGCTGTGAAAACGGACAACCGATGGGAGACGGGCACCATCAGAAACCCCAGCACTGAACAGAGCTCAGAGCAGACATCAAGTGAAGGTCACATCAACTACTAGATACCATTGCAGATGTTGACCTAGGACAGCGTATTAAAGACGATCTCTGCTAGTTTTCTTGAAATGGGCTATTTTGTACAACAGAAATTAAATTAACAGTGTTGTTATGCGAAGAAAGCAGGCAGGTGGATGGGTAGAGCATAAAAACCTTTCACATTTTTAAGGTGCTCTTTCAGTTCTGGAGTCAAGGAAAGAGGATTCAGTGGAAGTAAGTGGGAAACAGGGTCTGAGCACTCCGGCTTTGGAGATGAGACCATGAGCTTGCTCTGCTCGTGACAGGGTTTGGGTGGGAAGGAGGTGCTAAACCTCTGCAGAGCAACTGGCAATTATGCCAAACCCAGCAGCAATCTCATAAGCAACTGGTTTGCTTTATCATATACTCTTGGAGTAACTTGAAAGAAGTCACTCAAAGGGGTTATGACGCTCTGGGGACAGTGCGCCTTGGGTGTTTGTCAGTCCTTAATTGAAATGAGGACAACGAAGCCACAGTTGTCATGCTCAGTAATTAAAGGGAAAGTAAAGCCACCCGTCCGTCCTTTGACAGGTTGCCTGTCTGCAGACGGATATTTGCGATGCTGAGCAGCACAGTGACAGCGTTTGCAAAAACGCCTGGGAGAAAAAAAAAAAAACAAAACACGAAATACTCTCCGCATTAAGCCAAGGAGGAGCTGGAAGGCATGGTGTGCAATTATTAGGATGTCTTGAACACCAAGCTGGGTTTTGGTCATTGAGATTTCCACATGCAAGCCATTTCTGGATGGAGAACAAGAGAGGCAGGTGCTTAACACTCCCTGGTATCACAAACAGCACGCGGATTACCCCATAGGATATTCAAGGAGAAAAAGCAACCACATAATAACAAGAACAAAGAGAATAACAAGGCAACACACCGATGCGTGGATGTTGCTTCAAGAAATTACACCCGAGTTCCCCAAATGAATCTCCTCACTGTGTGCATCCCCACTGAGCGGAGGAGGAAGATGGGTGCCTGATTCACTCGGGATCACCTCGATGCGGAGTTAAGAGTAGCTGTTAAATTAAATAATAAATTTCTAAGATCCCACTCAGTGCAATTTCTTCTGAAAGTTGCAGATTTACCTAATAACATATTTTATCCTCTAACAGAGCATGGCCAGGGGGTCTCTTTGTCACAGCTATGAAAAATGTATGATTCACAGGAAGATTTTCTTTTTTTTTTTTTTTCATTTCTCTGTGCCATTTCTGACCTTCTTTCCCAGTTAATGAGCACCGGGTTTTCTTGCAGCACAGGTTCCCAAGTCCCGTGCAATGGACGGCGATAGTGACCCAGGTGGATTTCAAAGATGGGCACACCTCTGGCCATGGAAGAAAGTTTCCTAAAACAGGAGCTTTAGGTCCAGAAGTGAAAGAATCCACCTCAGAACCACAGCGAAATCAAAGCGTGACTTTTTGCATCTCTGAAGGCATAGTGAACTTGCACGCTGGAGGACATAGCTGCGGCACAGAAGCGTTTAGCTTTGGGAGGAGGGATAGTCATTACCGTTGCTTGCCTTTATCTCCTTGAATGTGTGGTTTGCTAGCAATTCAGAGTTAATCTCTGGAAATGGAGGTTACAACCCCGTAGGCTTGCTGAGCTGGGGAAATAAAGACTGTGGTGCCCAATGTTTCAGCTTGCTGCTCTCCAGGGCAGATATCACTGGGGCTTTAGGTAACTCTGGAGCAGGTGTTTCTGAGTATTAGGGCTGTGATGAATAGAAGTTGGTTGCAGATTCCTCTAGGACAAATACTGCTCTTTATCTCTAGTTAACCTAGTGGAGACAACCATAATACAGAGCTTACGCACCAAGCCGTCACCTCTGGAGTGACGCATCATGAGTTTTTTTGCATGTTGGTGGCCAAATGAATCACAAAAGTGACTCCAACCATTCATTAAGATAATAGGTACGTCCTCTAGAAGCTATACCTTCTGTAATCTCCTTAATCTGAGTGTCCATCTGGAAAGTTTAATGAATAGGTGCTCATAAACACAGCATTGTTATTTCCCCTGGTTCGTATTTGTCCTTTTATTTTGCTGAGGCTGGCAGCTGCATACAGATACCACCTCTGCTCGCGGATTGTGCCCCCACGGCCCTGCAACGCGTGACTCCTGGTCTCCAGGTTCTCCTGCGCTAGTGACTTTAGAAAACAATCTTTTGCTTGATGATACCGAGCTCTCTCACTGACTATTCATGGAGCCCATGCCTCTAGCTTCAACTCGGTGACTAGTATTTAGGTAGCTGAATTCAGGTGAGAGAACTCCCACGCTAGAAGTGTTTTTAGTTTATGTTATATCACCTGCCAAGTCACATTTACAAGGCCAATAATAGGGTTTGCTCTCTACTGAACATCTCTCCTTGCCTCTCTCTGCAGAGTGATGCTTTTTAATTCAACACGGCACACAGAGATCGTATCGCTGATAAAAGCTCTGCATTCTCTGCTGTGCTGCCAATAGACTGCATGCAACGTTTGTGCATCG
Organism: Grus americana; assembly: GCF_028858705.1. Lineage (NCBI taxonomy): Eukaryota > Metazoa > Chordata > Aves > Gruiformes > Gruidae > Grus > Grus americana. The sequence goes on from NC_072882.1 coordinate 934,783, forward strand.
TCTCTGCTTCATTTTTTTTTTTTTAAAGAAACCTGTTTATAAGTTTGCAAAATTAACTCTATTACATTAACCACACACACACACACTGAACAGCTACTTTCTACGGTCGTTATTATATATACTCGTGTGCACACACAGACATAGATTTACAGACCTATCAATGGGAACTAGTTGAAATTCAGCGGCTGAATTTCCCTCCTCCCACACTTTCCCCTTTCCCTCAGCTGCTGGAGGGCATCTCTGGAGTCCCCGGTTGGCTTAGTGCAAGAAGGAACATGCTTTCTGGTTAAAAAAGTCTGTAGAAGAGAAGAGACAACTGTCCTGTGAAACAGTACAGCTGTATTTCCAACCTCAAAAATCTGATGTGGTTCTCATGGCTGCTTTTTACAAGGATCGCCCACCTTTCCCCAGAAAAACACTTGCAGTGCAAACCTCGTCCCTTCCCTTGGCACGCGGTTGCTCTCCCTCTGCAGTGGCAATTCCCGATGCTTAGTCCTGGCTGCTGCGCTTTCATCATGACACCGCCGTACCGATTCCGCCCCATTACTCAGAGCACTAATAGTCCATCGGGCCCCGAGTGTTAGCACAAAGTTGGTCAGATGATGTAAAAGTGCCTTACGAATCCCTATGGAAAAGAGGAACGTTTCAAAGGAAGGGGGTGGACCCCGTGGTGTTTGGTATGAAACCTATTTGTGTCTTGCAAAATAAGATGGTAAATAAGAACTAGGAAGGAGAGTTTCTGGGCTTAGGTCATCTGGTAACACCATCGAAGTGGAGATTTAAAAAAAAAAAAAAAAAAAAATCCAAACAAGCTGCCTTGTGCTGCCGCCGGCACCCTGCCTACTGCAGTCAAACACCCAGAACTCACAGCAGCTCTGTCTGAAAGACGCACACAGCTCCGCATCCAACGCCCAGGTTTTCCATCACACGAGTAAAGAACTGCCCAGAATATGACAAAGTTGTCCGGAATGAAGCACCTGGATTTGCTGTCAGGGCACCAAGCATGGCCAGTGCAACACAGTGGACACAGGCAGGGCAGACGTCCAGCTCTGGTTAGCAGGGAGCTCTGCATGTTCCTTGCATGAGACATCGCATTTGGGAGCTATACTCTCTTCTGCTTAGCTACTGCCATGATAACCCGACATCTTCTCATCAGTACTGGTGATGTGACCGGCGTCGGTCACCCACAGTTTATTATTGTCCAGCAGAAAGACTGCGGAAGGAAGGTAAAGGTTTTGGCAAGGTCTTATCTGGAAGCACTGCAAATGCAGATGGTGCAGATGGGTAATGACCACTGATGCTCCGGGAATGGCCTGGAAGGAACCTCAAGAATTATCTTGTCCATCTTTTTGCCCCAAAGCAGCATAAAAGCTGGGTAATGGCCAGGGACAAGCCAGGCTGAGGGTGAACATCTACTGTGGAGCAAGGTTACTGGGAGGAAAGCAAGGTGCCCAGTGGCGATGGAACCATCATCTCTACCCCGGTCCCCACAAATCCACCATCTGCTTTGATGTGGGAGCAGAATCAAGCTGCAGTTAAGAGACCGGGAACAGCCAGCTTTGGAGAGCTGGACCCATGAAACCAGAGGGAGATGTCCCAGGGGCCTCATTAGCCATTTTAACGGTGACTTCACGGTCCCTTTCACAAGGAGCCACAAAAACTGCCCAGCCTGCAGGGAGGGAGGGAGAGCACCAGCATGGCCAAGCCCTGCCAACCCTCTTTTCTCAGGTGAGGGTCTTAAAAAGCGGTTTTCTCTCTGGGAGAAAGCAGGCTTGGGTGGCTGGGTTGTTACAGCTGAAATGGTAGCAGGAGGTTGGAACCCCCCCCCAGGCTCTCCCTGTCTGCACGGATGGCTTAACAGGTCCCAATTTAGTAAGGTGCTTAAGCAGAATTAATTTATCCCAGCGCATCTGGGTACATGTAAATCTCAAATAAGTCTCATGGGAGCCACCACAGTTCAAGGCATATTTAGGACCAAGGACCTCAGGGATTTCCCCGGTAAATCTGGGTGTAAGCTGCTGCTTTAAAGCTGTGCTGAATCCCGTCAGCCTGAAAACGGTGGTTTCGTCTCTTCCTTGTAAGGAGGAAGGTTAGTCCCTTTCTACAGCTCTTCAAACACTATCTGACCTGCAATCAGCCAGGACAAAGCATGGAGACATGAAGAAGGTCTCTAAGAAGAAGGCATTTGCATCTGACTTGAGCCAGTGCTGTGCATGTGTGTGTCCGATGAAACAAAAGCGATTGCAATCCTTCTCTTCAGAAGACCAAAAAATCACATCAGAGTGCTTCCTCCTTTGAAGTTGATGTAACTGGTGCTCAGGGCTTCCACCATGTGACTGAGAACCGGCTTTGTGAAAGCTCAGCAGATGGAAACCACAAGCGCTGCCCTGAACCATCTCTCTCTGATGTGCAAGGCTGGGCACCTGGAAGAAGCCACTTCTTAGGGCTGCGAGGAGGAGCCAAAGGTTGAAGCGCAGGTTTGTTGCTTTCGATCCGCGGGGAAGCAGCCTGGCAGCACGTCGTACGTAAGAAGGGATCTCAGAGCTCGCAGCTGGTGGAGAAACGTGGACGATTGTCCCACGAGTGGCATTTTCCCTGCTTTCCAACAAAACCAGGAGCTTGGAGGGTCTACAGCCCTCAAACAGTGCCTGTATCACCCAGGTGGCACAAGGTGCTCTACAGCGTGCGGCCAAGCAGAGATATGGAGGAAAGCAGGAACCTGACCCAAACCAGATCCAGGTTTCTCACAGCTGGAAAAACCAGCAGGTCGCTGCCCTCAAGGGTGAAGGGCCGTGTCTGTCTTGCCATGGAATCGAGCTGGAGTCTCCGATGCCTCGACTCTGCCCCACCGCAGCTGCACCAAGCCAGCGTGCAGGGCTCAGGCGTGCAGAAAGCAGAACCACAGCCACTTGTGCCAGTAATCTGACAGCCTGGCTTCTCCCCGTTTTTCCGCTTGCCCGTGGCTGTGCCCACCTAAAAGACTTCATGAAAGTCATGTTGGATGGACCTACCTAAAGGCTAAGTGATGCTCTAGCCCAGCCATGAATGCCCGATTCCCAGGCAGCACTCCAGGCTTGGCTTCAGACCACGCACCCAACTGTCCTCTACAACGCTTGCACCAACACTTCAGCACAAAATAAAACAAATTTCCAAAATAATTCCCCCTTTCACTTACTAGCAAGAGGTTCTGGTGCTTGGATTACCTTGGGCAGAATGACATGAAGGAGCCCAAAAGCTCTTCTGCTTTCTCCAACTATCCCAATCTCACAAATGAAAGTACATCTCATTGCAAGACGTACATCCTAATATACTCAGACCAATGCAGCTACAATGGAACTACTCCATGGTTATAATTGCATATAGTATTTTACAGTTCATTTCAACCCATTATGAGACCTGAAAAAAAAAAAAAAAAAAAAAAAGATCTTTACCTGGAAAGACTCCATGAATATTCTAAATCATCATAATTCCCTTGCATTATTTTTAATTCAAGACAACCTATTTCAAATTTACAATAGCATTGACTAGGAATCCTCCTAGAACTGGTTAATTTTGCCCCAGCAAAGATGCAAAGACTTCTCAGGGCAAGCTATGCAATCACTTGTGATTCTGTGATTAGACCCCTTTGTTAAGGCAAAAAAGAAACTTTATTTGTTTCCAAGCAAATTCAAAAGTAGTTTTAAGAATTTTAATTAAGAAGGTACGGTACCTTCTCATTAACAGACATTACTAGAATAATTTAATGTCAGATAGGTGTGTCACAGGAATACGAGGAAAAAAGTTTACTCTGGCTAACATTTCTCAACCTGTTTGTAACACTTCGCTTCACGTCTTTGTTGCATCTCCAGCTATCGTTTGCGTGAATTTGCCGTGCGCACCAGTCACATCACACCCAGATACTAAACACAATTATCACCTTCCCTCGGCACTTAATTTGATAATAAATTGCTGTCTGCAGCGAAGCGTTTCCCAGAAATGCCTTATTTTCAATTCTGGACATTCTAAGGGGCACACGAAGCCCAGCTGGACCACTGCCTCGCCTTCACGTGCATGAACCCCAAATTTTCCAGAGCGTCTGCCGCACGACCGAATTGGTCCTCGGCACCGTCTCGCGCAGTTCATGCTCCATCGATAAGGAAACCGCCAACCCCGTCCTGCTCCGCTTATCGGCACGCGAGCTGGCAAAACACGGCTCCAACCGAATCGCCTACGAGAGCCGTAGCCATACCCACGAGAGGAAGAGACGAATGCTTACGAGAACGCTCCCGACAACGTCGGTGCCGTGCTTCGACGGATACGCCTTCCTCCTCCTCCCCTATCGGCACCGGTCATTGCTCAAGATCCAGCCCTGAGCTGGCGAGAGACCCTGGAAGAGGCGGCATCGCCACGACATTTTGCAGGAGGTCCTGAAACATAATTAAACGCTGTGGTGAAACCGAACCGTAAACAAGCTATGAATAAAAACCCCTTGAATTATTTTGCTAAACTATAATTACACAATAAGGAAGCAGATTAATTAAGTAAAATATAAGTCCTGAAACTGAAGCTTGCAAGCAAAGCAGTTTATTTTAATTTCCACATTATTTCGTATGAGATACAAGTGTTTGCTGTGGGTTTAAAATGTTGGAAGCCATTCCTTGCTGCCAGGCAGACCAAACCCAGTGGATAAATTAAATTTTTGCATCTCAGGCACCTCCTGAAATGTATATAAGGAGAAGGGCTCTGCCTCAGAGAAGCTAAAGGAGATCTCCTTCTTTCACTCCCTGCTCCTCTCTTGCTCTTCTGCTTTGCCGTTACCGCTTCACCTCCCGTCCGCCCCAGCCACCATGAGTCGACAGTGCTACACCTCCAGCTCTCTCCTGGGAAGACGGGGCTTTTCCTCCGCGTCCGCTGTCTGCGGCCTCGGCAGGGGCAACAGCAGCTCAGCCTCCGTCTGCCAACCGGTGGGACGGAGATGTGGAATCGGTGGCTTCAGCAGCCGGAGCGTCTGCGACCTGGGGAGAGGGCAAAGGATTTCCTTCGGCGGGAGCTGCCGCAGCGGGGTCTACGGCGGCGCCGGCGTCGGACGTTGCGGCGTGGCTTACGGCGGAGGACGCTTTGGCGTGGGCACTGTCGTGGGGTTTGGTAACTGCGGAAGCTACGGGGGCCTGGGCGGCTACAGAGGTCTTGGGGACGGCGTGGCTATCGGAGGCTATGGCAGCGGCATCAGCATCGGCCTCGGTGGAGGTAGATCCGAAGGGATTCGGGGTGTCAGCATCCACCCGGAGCTCCTCAAGCCCCTCTGCGTGGGGGTCGACCCCGAGGAGTGCCAAGTGCGGACCCACGAGAAAGAGCAGATCAAGAACCTCAACAACCAGTTCGCCTGCTTCATCGACAAGGTGAGACCCCGCTTCCCTCCAGGCTGGCTGTTTGTCTCGTTTCTCTAGGCTCCGATGGATGGATTGTCTCTAGGGAGACAACGTCGGGAGCTCTTTCTGCTGGCACCCGGGTCTCGCAATGGTCTCTGATAGACCACGGCGGTCCTGACCCGGAGATGTTGGATCTAAGCCTTGCACCAAGGCAACCGCACCGGTATTTTAGCTTTTGATGGTCACCAGTCTGCTAAATAGCTAAACCAGGAGCGGCTCCAGGGATACAGTAAATCAAAACCTGTGAGAGCAGGGATGGACGCACAGAAATGTAAAAAGGCAAAGTAGGAACTTTTATTGCAAATGTATAATCTGACATTGCTATCACACCTCTGTAAACTCCAAAGGACTTTTGCATTTTTAAAATCGTTTGTGTGCTTCATCAAGGAGATGTAGAAAGATAGCTGCCTAGCTAAAATGAAATGAATGATCTTAACTTCTCTGTCCCTCCACTCTGTCAACGAAATGATTTGGTGATTTCCTAAACAGATGTTATTTATCCTTGTTATCTTAGCTAAGCCTAAGGGTTTTCATTGCTGTTTAGGGATGTATTATAGGGAATGATTTTTCAAGCGGCAGAGAAACCTTTGCTCTGTCTGATCTTGATTTTCTTTGTGAGTTGTTCTGCAGCTGGAAAAACCAAACCCACGTAAGAGGAGCCACTCCGCTTCCTCCCATTTGAAAAATGACTTATTCATGATCCATAAAGGTTCTCAAGTACTGGAGAGCTCTTTAATCTAGAAGTGAAAGGCATGATAAATATCCGTGGTTAGAGTTTAAATCAGATACATTCAAATGAGATCCTGGATAGAGCTCTTAGTGCTGCGGAAGACTCGTTATTGTAATCAGCCCATCAGAGGAGGCAGAGGATCCTCCATCAGCGAGTTGTCGCAGGGGAAGAGCCGGTGCTTGGTTGAACTGTGCTTTGGTCAAAGAGACGACTGGCCTCAACACAGAGCAAACGCACCGATGTTGTTCAGCCTGTGACACGAGTCCTGGGCAGGACCAGGTTTAGCTCAGAGAAGATGCCGTTCTCACTCAGGCTGCCGAGAAATCAGCACTTAACCATTCGCATTTCTGATTTTATTTTTAATTTTTCCTTTTGGAAGGGGAGAAACCCAAAGCGCCTTTGCTTGGGACAAGAGGGGGGTTGCATGACTCTCGCATCTCTTGCTTCCCCAGGTCCGGCTGCTGGAGCAGCAGAACAAGGTGCTGACCACCAAGTGGGAGCTGCTGCAGCAGTATGTCCTCCCAGCTTCCCGGAGAAACCTGGAGCCCGTTTTCGAGAACTTCATCTGCAACCTGAGGAAGCAGCTGGAGTGCGTGCTGGGGGAGCGAGAGAGGCTGGAGAACGAGGAGCGGTGCCTCAGGGACCTGGTTCAAGAGTACAAGTGCAAGTAAGTGTACGCAGAGAGAAGCTGCAGACCGGGGTGTTTGCTGGCCCGAGCGGCGTTTCTGAGCGTGAAGCCAATGCGATTGCACTGGTGGGTCCAAAAATTGGGGCACAGGGAGGGGAGCAGGGCAGGGCACACCAGTACCAGGCTGGTTTCCTGTACTGGGGTCCCACTGCTGCACCTCAGATGCTGGCGATGGACTGGGAGAGCTCTTCAACCACAATGTTTCCTTAGGGAGAGGGACGGGGAAACCACTTTTCCTCTCCCTAACGCTCCTGCGCACCGCCGCGGTTTGCCATATCAAATCTCCCACATCATCTGCGCCTCTGGCTGTCCCCGGTGCCATCCGTCCCCACAAAACCCTCAGCCTCTTTGTCTCCACCCCACGCTTTATCCACATCGTCTCCGCTGGGCTTCATCCTCTCTTCCCAGAGGGAATGTGGGAATTGTTTTTTTAATCGAACCTGCAGATATTCCTTAATGGCTCCTCGTGTCCTCTGCTAAGCCACGAACCAGGACACTTGGTGTTATACAGCACAGGAGAAAAAGAGTGATCCTTTCTCCAGAGAACTTACAGTCAAGTATCTCAGATGCTTTTTTTCTCGCTGAGCCACCACAAAGAGGTCAGACTCATAGCATCGTCTTGTGAAAGTTCTTCTAGGTGCCAGTTACTTGGTCATTATGCACTGCTTTCCTTCCCTTCGCACCTGGGAGTTTCAAAGGTTGCTCAAGCTCCTGACCTCCCTTGGGGCATTTTGGCCACCATCTCCCCATAAACAGAGCAGAGTCCTGGATGCTTCAGAAAAACATCACACAAAGCAGCAGGGCTAGAAGAACCAACCCAAGCCTTCAGCTGAGCTACACGGTTTTGCATTTCTAGTGGTTTGGCCTGATTTACTGCCACCTCACTCCAGCCACCGATACTGCTGGCGTGGACTATTTAAAACTGCTGAACAAAGCCCAGTGGGGAGGAAGGAAAGAGCAACAAAGCAAAAATCAAAAAGGAGGTACAAAGAGAATAGGGAGAGGCTCTGGTTTTAATCACCCGCCCCATGTTCTGCATTGGTCGCTCGGGTGGTGGGGACAGGGCTGCCGGGGCTCAGCATCCCACCCCTCTCCTTTCCTCCTGCAGATATGAAGACGAGATCAACAAGCGCACGGCTGCGGAGAACGAGTTCGTGGTGCTCAAGAAGGTGAGTGACACCAGGGACAACGCCGGTGAGACCAACTGAGGCGCGTGGGCAAAACCCGGGCGTGGGGTCAGGGAGAGAAATGGGGAGTCTCAGCACCATGGCACTGAGCCCTCACCGGGTAACCTCCAAAGAGAGGAGACCCAAGGAATTTGGAGAACCCTCACCGGGTTGTAAGCACATCCAACGCAAACCCAGATAGTCCTAAGGGATGGAAATGGTGAGGTTTCCACCAAATCTAACAGAAAAAAAAAGAGTTTTGCCACAGTCCCTGTTTCTCCACCTCTTTCCACCGAATACGTGGTGTCTCTCTCCAGGATGTGGACTGTCTCTACCTGACCAAGGAGGAGCTGGAGGTGAGAGTGGGCCTCCTGCGGCAGCAGCTGGAGTTCCTGAAGTGCATCTACGCCGAGGTAAGAGCTCCCGGTTCCCTGTCTGCTGCCCCGGGGACGATGCATCATCTGCTGCTCCCTCCCCCGGCCCCTCCCAGCTCTTACACCAACACTAAATGCGGGGAAAGGTATCTTTTCTGAAAATCCTGAAACTGCATCCCAAAAAAAATCTCTCTCTTTATGTGTATTTGGTAACAAACTGTTACAGACATGCTGGGAAGGCACGTTGTCTCCTGGTTGTCTCTCATTGCTGGCTGCAACGGGAGGGAACTTCTGCAAGAAAAAGCCCCTCAAATTCTCATCCAAACCATCCCTGGGAACTACTGAAACATCTCACTCTTCAAAACCCAAATATTTTTAGCACTTCACTTTTTAAGCTACGTTAATCAAAATATTTTGGTGAAAGTAACGCTTCCATCCAAAATGTAGTAAGTTCTTAACAAAACGCACAGGGGACACTTTTGTCTTCGCACCTTTTCCAGCCAAACACCTCCCAGCAGGCTGTAGGCAACGGGGCCCAAAGCACCCACCCCCGAGGGATTCACAGCCCCGAAAACCGCTGACGCAGCCAGAAACGCTGAGTTGCAACGAAGCGAGTTGCTCCACCAGGATTCCCCACCCTTCCTTAGGGAATTGCATGCAGCAATCCCACGTTATGCCACCAAAACAGGTCCCAGCTGCCAGCCCTTGCTGGAAACCAGTCACCCACCTGGAGAACCCCATGGTCTAGTTGGCCATTAATGACAGAACCCCCCAATCCTCCACCTTCTCAGCAGACCCCCCCGCCTTTGCCAAGGGTGCCTGCACGCCTGGCTTGGGCTGGTTGAGGGAAGGGGATTGACACGTGATGGGTCTTGCAGGAGAGAGCTCAGCTGGATTGCCAACTGTGTGACACCTCTGTCATCGTGCAAATGGACAACAGCCGGGACCTGGACATGGAAGGCATCATCAAGAGTGTTGAGTGCTGCTACGAGGAGATTGCCCAGAAGAGCAAGGCTGAAGTGGAGGCCTTCTACCAAACCAGAGTGAGTATTCACGCCACCAGCACAGATGGCAACGAAATCCCTTGGCCAACAAAACTCTGGGGACCATTTCTGTCCTCCTTGACGCAACTTAAGCCCACCCCACAGTGTGCAAGCATTGTTGTCTGCTAAAGAAAGTCATGCCAACCCCCCCCGCCCCCCTCAAAACTGTGGTTTAAGACTTTTCTGTAAAAACAGAGCACAGCAGATCACAGTGTTGCTTCAGAGAGGTCTCCTCTGTGCATACACATCAGGAACACCATCCCCTTCCTAAAGGGCAAACGCTCAGGACCTACCCAGGACTGTTGCCTTGTCTGGGCTGAGGTCATGTCTGGGTGCTTCCCGGGAGCACCCACGGCAGTGCAGCTCCGGAGAGTCACCACCTTCCCTGGAAGGGGCGATTCGGGCGCGTTAACGTCATCCTCTTCCCGTGCAATAGCTGGAGGAGCTCCACAGCAGCAGGGGCAAGTTCTGCGATGACCTGAGAAACAACCAGAGCGAGATAGCCGAGCTGAACAGGATGATCCAGAAGCTGCAGTGTGAGTCGGACAACGTGAAGAAACAGGTAGGACGAAGGGTTGAATGCTCCAATGGGCAGCGTGCAACTGTTGGGTGTGCAACTTCTCCAGCAAAGGGCTTTGTCCTCACCAGCTCCCACCCTGCTGAGCTGTAAAGACCGCCCCCCCCCCCAGCTTAAGCCTATATATTTGTAGCTTCTCAACTTAAGGCCGTCGATACACAAAGAAGCAGATTTATTTCTCACTTAGCTAATAAGCAGAAGACGGTTTGGCTAGAACAGTGTTTGCCGCATGCTTCCTACTGGGGTGCAGCCAACAGGTCCCCTCTCCTTCATCCCCAATAGACTTGGCCATTGCATGTGTCCAGCCTAAATCCAGAGTCCCTGGCAGTCCCTAGCTGAGAAACAAGGGGGTACACAAGGAACCTGTGAAGATGTCTCTTACTATCACCAGTGGCCACCCCTTTGCCCGTTACTGTCCACAGATCGCAGCTCTGCAGACGGCCATCTGCGACGCTGAGCAGCGGGGCGACTGCGCCCTCAAAGATGCCCGGCAGAAGCTGATTGACCTGCAGACCGCACTGCAGCAAGCCAAGGACAAGATGGCATGCTTGCTGAGAGACTACCAGGAGCTGCTGAACGTCAAGCTAGCCCTGGACATCGAGATTGCCACTTACAGGACACTGCTGGAAGGAGAAGAGAGCAGGTAGGAGCATCCCTAACGATAGTTGGCAAAACTCATCAGGAGGAGAGAGAGGCAGTGAGAAACGCTGGGTGAAGGTGGTTCCCCATGGGTGCAGAGGGGAGCATCGTCCCTGTTTCCTCCTCATCCTCCCAGGGCAGTCGGATCGCAGCGCACCGAGCGGGCTGCAGTCAGATGCCCTGCTTGCAGTACAAAAAGAGGACGGGATATTAAGATGTCTATGGGAGTTGGGGATCCAACCCCGCAGTGCTTCGGTGGGCAATTAGGACCAGCGCCTCACACCTGGGTGCACAGAAAAGCCAAAGTACCTGCGGGGCTGCCAAGGAGGCAATGGCTGGGCAGCACCTCTATTTGCTTGTAGATTTGAGGAATATTTCCCTAAATACATCTTTGAGACATTTCTTTTCTTAACAGGATATGTACTGGCAACCCTGTGAGCGTAGGTAAGCTAACGAAGCATTCCCTTAATTTCCTTAGAAGTCTTTTAAGCTTATAAGTTTCCTTATAAGCTGGGTTTTAGCTGCTCTGGGACTGACTGAGCCTGTTTTTCTCCCACAGCTGTGGTCAGCGGCGGTGGCACCGTCGGAGAGTGCCGATCCCTATCCGGAATTGGAGGCAAATGTGCCGTCAAGACAGGAGGGGCCGGTGCGGGGTTAGGGGTGGTCTCCTCCTTTGGTGTCGCCGGCACCGGCTTTAGCACCCGGAGCGTAGATTGCCTTCCCAGGGTGGGGGGTGGATTTGGGGCGAGGAGCGCGGTCAGCTGCGTGGGGCGAGAAGTCATCTCCGGTGCGGAGGGGGTGCAGTGCACCACCGGCATGGGCAACCTGGGGAACGTCGTGTGCGCTGGCGTGGAGCAGTGCAGCCCGGGAGCCGTCATCATTCCCGGGGCAGGGGTGTGCGGCACCGGGAGCAGGTACAGCACAGCCGTGCGCGTGGTCAGAACAACCCGGTAGAGACCGGGAAGCAACGACACATCGTATTTTAAAATAATCAGCATTTCTGCAATAAAACAGTATTCCCCTTCCTTCTGACAGCTATAGGGATCACACAACCATGCGCTGCCCGTGCCCACACAATTAGGCTAGTCGCTCTACCGAAAACTCTTTGCATGATCAAAACCCACCTTCTCTTGCGTGTGCTTCTTGGGGGAAACCTACGGCCAAGGTCTCGGCCAGGTGAGGTTTTCATTTCAGAGAGCCCATACCTGCCTCCACACAGCATCTTAAATCAGTCCTCTCTGCTTGACCCCTTTTCAGCAGGGATTTTTTCTTTCCCTAACGCAGCTATTGCAAAAGGATGAAAAATTTGGTCATCCCAACTTCAGAAAGAGAAGCCACATTTTAATTGTCCGAGATGGAGTTGCAGCTATTATTTAACTTCTTTAATGACACCAGAAAATCCAATTTTTCCTGTTTACGAGAGGGTTGGTAATGCTTATGTAAATTGGTCCAAGTTGCTACACCAGGTTTGGTAGAGCAGATTTTAATTACACACCGACGAGCACCTTATATTTCTGTAGTTAAATGCATGCGTTGTTTTTCCTGTGTGTGTACTAGATAGACAGATTTAACGCTTTTAATATGTAAGTGAACAGAGTTGATTATCCTTCGCTTACTCCAAACTTTCAGCTGTACCTTCAATAAACTACATGCATAATTGACGCTTTGCTTCACAGGTTTTATTTCCCTCCCAGATATTACAAAAGCACAGATATTTTTCTCAAACACGGATCTCCAAACGGGCAGGGTTGGTGGAGTTTTAACAAAGTTTTTTTCGAGACTTTGCTCTCCTTCCTGATGCGCTTTTGCATACCTTTATTCCATCCAGAGATTAGCGTGGCCATGAGGAAGTCTGGAAACGCAGGATATTTAACCGCTCGTGGGATGCGCAGCTCACTTGGGATCTCTCACGCTGTTTGGGATCTCTGGAGGCAGAACAAAAAAAGCCCTTGTTTAAAGAAATCAGTGAGAACCAGCTCTGGTAGTAACAAAAAAAGAAAATAATCCCACACCCCACCCCTGAAACCCTCTCACGAGAGCAGGCTAATTTCAGAAGAAAGCCAGAAAAAAGCGGAGCTTCCCAAAATGCAGCATCAGGCCCTTTCTTCCTCCAACGCCCCACCTTCCTTAACGCCCGTGAACTTACACGAAGGGCAGAGTCTGTAGGACGCGCCTGGACGTCCCTCGCCAACGTCCCTTGCAGGGAGGGGAAAAACCTTCTCCCACCGTTTTAGGAGACTGGGATTTAGGTTTGATCAGGTTGCCCCATCCCTCTTCTCTGCGAGGGTCCCCAGTTTCCACGGGACGGTGACCCACTGAAAGGTCTCTGTAACGCGGCTGGGAAGGGCTTGCCACGGTGGCACTCGTCACAGCTGGATGAGCAGCTGGATGCCGGGAAAACCCAGACGGTTCTACTGGCTTCTTCCCTCCCACGGCTTGCCTGGGCGCAGCCGAAAGCCCCTGAGACAATTTCGCTCTGAATTGCCCTTTGGAGAAATGTGTCTCTCCTCACCCAGTCTGGAAGCAGCACAGGGTGTGGGCAGGTTCATCTACCCCATGAAAGGCACGCTGAGGACCGGGTGTCGTAATTTATTCCCCCCACTCTCCTTCCTAGACTTCACTGCTGACGCACGGCTTGTCTGCCCCAACCTCTCCACGGCCAGAGGATGAGTTCAACCATCCTGCCAGGCTCGGTCTGTCCATGCCGGCGTGATGGTGATGAACCCACCACTGGTTCCCACTGGTTGAACGTTCGCCTCTGCTTCTCTCCCAGCACAGAGGCTGTGCGGAGCGCGGTGGATTCAGGCTCCCCATTGCCTGCGGTGCTTTTCTGATGGAAAGCAAGACGGTTTATTGGATGTGATCAGCGGGTAGCAGATCACTAATTATTTTTGAATAAATCACATACCTTAGCAACACTGTCTAGGCTGGCGGGGGGTGTGAAAGCCAAATGGATCAGCCCTTGCTGAGAGGGCAAACCCCACCCACCTAAAAGAGGATGTTTTTTGAAAGGTTATCTTCATCTTTTCTGTCTCAATGCATACAATTCGGACTTCATCTCATTTGTATGTAAATAACAAGCAGAAACACCCAAACAAGAAGCTCCCATTGCCCAAACAGCTCATAATTTATGTTGATCACCTCCCCGCAGAACAATACCCGCACGCCAATACCCAGCTGGCTCCCCAGGGTACCAAAGCAGCCCAGCAGCTCTTGCATTTCTGAGAGAACACCTTTAATCATCCCTGCCCTTCTCAACCCCCAAGTATTGCAAAACCCATGTTTTCTGCTGCCTACTTGAAAACGTTTGTGTAGAGCAGGCTAATTTGGAGGAAAAAAAAGGCCAGGAGCAAGTTTTTCAGAGGCCAAATCCTGCTCAGTGTCACCCCGGACATGCCTCTTTGTAGATCTACAGAGTCTAGTAGGGTCGATCCAAACTGACAGATGCAAAAAGCCACATCTGCCTCCGGGTATGGAGCCCACAAACCTCATCCCCTCCACACAATAAACCAGCCTGGTAAAGAAAAAGCGCGTTTTTCACCGAGCCTTTGCATCGCTCGCGTACCTTGTGGACAGTGGGCTGAAGGAAGAAGAGTGTGGGAGCCTAAAGCGACAATTCCCTCTTTCTTCTTCGCCGCCCCACCTTTAATCCCATTATATTCATTCAGCTCTAATATCTGATTCGAACCCGTTTGTCAGCTTCAGGACAATCTGCCTTTACTGGGGTCAAGAAAGCATGAAGACAATCTCATTTTCCCATCGCACCCAGGCTTTGAATTTTATGCAAATAATCAAGGCAATAGATGTTCATGAATTTCAAGTGACATCCCAGGCAGATTCAGACCAACATTTTCCAAAGAGAAGCAAGCCGACCTGCACCAACCGGGAATTTCACACTGCAATGGGAAATTCTATTTGAGTGACCCAACTCTCGCAGTTTGAGCCTGCCCAGCAGCATTTCTCTAAGGATAATCACATATTTGGTCTTCTGTATTTGGTAGAACATGAAGCACCTGCTTAATTTTTTTTCTTCCAGAGATGCCGGTGGGATTTTAGCTCGTACTTAATGGTTTTGTAGCACTGGGGCACATGACTATGTTTTGAAGGGCGTGCAGAGTCCTGTCCTGCAAATATGTTTAAGCTCCAGTCATGCACATAGCACGGGCAATGCCACCAAGACAGCAACATGCTGAAAAAGAACTGAGCTCTTAAATACGAAGAATAAAATACTCTAGACGTTGCAGTTCCACAAAGTCTGTGATGCCAGAAAATGTCACCACACCCTATTGCATTTGCTCTTTTTCCCAAGGACTCCAGGAAGTAAAATAACAAGATTTTTGTGGGAGTATTTTTCATGCTGGTTAAGTCTTTGCTTTTGGCAACATTTTGAACGGAAAGGTTCAAAGGTCTGTAAAAGAAATCATAGCTATAAAGAGCTAGAAACCCACGACCGGTTACATCTTAATGTTAGCATGCAAATAATACAGTTCCACAAAGCCGGGCAAAGTGTTTTTCAGAAAATCTGCCTCTCTCATTGAAAATGCTTCTTAGATCAAGGTGAAAATAAATTGATCACACCATCAGCTGGCTGGAAACATTGCAAAGGCAACCGCTGGGTGGGACGGAGTTGTCCTCTGGAGGTGCCAAGATCGCTAGAAAGGAAGCCTAGGAAACCTGCTGTAGACTAAATAACTAACACTAAACGGCCAAAATTCGAAGTGACATTTAAATACGGTGTCTCAGAGGAAAACCATGGATCAGAACCTCTGCGCTGGGTACTGAGTCAGCTCAAAAAGATGGTCTCTGCCTGACTAGTGTGAACAGGCAGACTGGATAAATTAGAGCCATGAAAGAGATGTCAGGCTACATGAACATCACACCCACGTGTTCCCTTCAGGCGAGGAAGCCCCGTGAAAATTTTATGTTCAGATTTAGCCATTTTAGCCTCAATGCCTTTCACTCAAGTTAATCCAGAGGACCCTCCACTAAGCTCTGCGCTGATCTACTGCATCTTATTAGTAGCACAGGGGTACCTGGATAGCCATGTCCCTTTTCCACTCCTTTTTGTTTCTTTTCTTTTGCTTCACAGCAAGGAAATAAAATAACACATCTCTGCGAGCAAGCAGAGGCTTTGCACTAAGGCTGAGCTCTCCCTGCCAAAAATCAGGGAGTTGTTAGATAACTCTTCTAGCTGAGCAGATTCACACCGGCTCCGATAGGTGTGTTTGAGTGCAATCAGCGTTTAACAAGTTTCAATAAGACAGCTGGCTGCCTGGCGCGTCAAAACCATGAAGGCACTAAATTGATCGCTGGACTTCCACACAACCAAGCCCAGATCCACAGAGGGATAAAAAGGGCATCCCGCACTCCCTTCCATCGGAGAGCTGCACTCTCTCAGCCTGCTGCTTCTCGCCGGCGCTGGGCTCTTATCTCCTGCCGCAATGAACCGGCAAACTTACAGCATGAGAGCAGGAGGTGGAGGCAGGTCTTATAGCACTGCCTCAGCTGTTATTCCAAGCAGCAACAGGGCTGGCTTTAGCTCGATGTCCGTAGCACGATCTGGAGGAGGTGGAGGTGGTTTTGGAAGGCTCATCGGAGGAGGAGGAGGTGGTGGTGGTGGAGGTTTTGGCAGCAGGAGCCTCTACAGCCTTGGCGGTAGCAAGAGGATATCCATCGGTGTTGGAAGCAGCTTCCGAGCTGCTTTTGGGAGCGGAGCTGGTGGTGGCTCTGGCCTGGGAGGTTGTGGTGGTGGTGGCTGTGGACTTGGTGGCAGCGGAGCTGGTGGCAGTCTTGGACTTGGTTTCGGTGGTGGAGGTGGTGGATATGGGTTTGGTGGAGGTGCTGGCGGGCTTGGCTTTGGTGGTGGACATGGAGGTGGTGGAGGGTTTGGCTTTGGTGGAGTAGGGGGGCTGGGAGGATTCAGTGGAGGGCTGGGTGGCGGCAGGAACCCAGCGGGATTTGGTGGTGGCGCACCTGGAGTCGGTACAATCCAAGAAGTGACGGTCAACCAGAGTCTCCTGGCACCGCTGAACCTGGAGATAGATCCAAACATCCAGCAGGTGCGAAAAGATGAGAAGGAGCAAATCAAGACCCTCAACAACAAGTTTGCTTCTTTCATTGACAAGGTGAGACTTCATCGAGTGCTGTGGAATTGTGATAGAGAGGGAGCGAGACAGTTTTGTACCTACACAAATATGACTTCATAGAATACACTCTATTGCATATTTCCTACCTGCATGTCTTCATTAAAGTAATCAAAAAAGAACATTCTTCTAAACAGTTACAAGGCAGGAAACTAGACTAGAAACTAGCAATAAGAGGATTAGATCCAAGTTTTGTGCCTGAGAAATACAAATATATTAGCTCAAATGGAGCAAACCAGTTTCAGGTCCAGATCTAGCTGCTTAACCCAGCCCTCTCTGTGGGGAATCACAGCAGACGTGTTGGTCCTTATTGCTTTACTGCCTGCAAGCTAAAGTCCTTTTAATATTGACTCAACTTAAGTCCTTCCTTGGCTTTTACTTGAGTAAATATGTAGTATATATGAGCAAGAGGAAAGGCAATTAAGTACTTGTCTTTTAACCTGTAGTACTCAGATCTTAGCTTTAATGAAGGAAGATAAATATCTCTTACAAAGAAAGAAAAACCAAAGGATGTTCAAGAAAGCAAGCGATCAAAGAGCTGAACCCACATTTTCTAATGATTGCTCATTGGCTTGCTAAATTAAATCGTCTCTAAAGAGGACTGTCCACTGAGGACAGATTTGCTTAGCTACTGGATGGGCTAACATAGCCCTGGATAACCCGGAGGATATTCACAGCTGGATTTAACACTCTGGATTTGCGATTTCCTTGGTTTGTGCTATGCGTCAGTCCCAGTTCCTGATTATTGGCCATCAGCACGCTCACAGGTATCTACTGCTAAGACTCTTCTGCTTCCCAACACTCAGGTTCGCTTCCTGGAGCAGCAGAACAAGGTGCTTGAGACCAAATGGACCCTCCTGCAGGACCAGGGTCAAAAAAACAACTCGGGTAAAAACAACCTGGACCCGCTCTTTGAGGCTTACATCAACAACTTGAAACGGCAGCTGGCCAACCTGCTTAACGAGAGAGGACGCATGGATGGGGAGCTGAAGAACATGCAAGACCTCGTTGAGGATTTCAAGAACAAGTGAGTGCCTGTTAGCAGCACATCCAGGCACCCTGGGGTGCAACGGGATGCAAATGGTTCAGCTTAGCATGAGGTAGTAGGATTAACCTCACTTAAATTTAGCTTTCTTAAGGTCAAACGTCTAGCCTGAGATATTCATCAAATGTTCTACAGAAAAGGGAAAAAAAAGTATCTCCAGTCTGTGCTCTAGCCATAACATGGTACCTATCCAATCTCCCTCTAATATACCGCTCCTATGAGGTATCACTCCCTGCAGAACCCCTGCCTTCCTCAACAGCAGCAGAAAGGTGGCCCATCAACACTTTCCCAATCAGAAAATGCAGGTTCAGCCAGGAGACAACTTGTGATGACACTTGCCAAGGAAAAACATTTAAACCAGGTTTACCTTCCTTGTTCCATCTGTGTTATGTCAAAACGTCATTTCAACCCTTTGAGAAATGGGATTCTCACAAATTTGAGCTGGGCAGTTTCTAGGAGGTTGATTTGGAAACACCATACTCAGCCCAGACAACCGTGCAGTCCCACCTGTACAACTTCTCTGCTTACCGAGGTATGATCCAGCACGTCTTTCCCTTTATCCCTGCAGATACGAAGAGGAAATCAACCGACGCACAGCAGCAGAGAATGAATTTGTGGTGCTGAAGAAGGTGGGTGAGACAGGAGGTGCTACGGATGCTGAGCTAACCCTAGCCATTGCACAGGCTGGGAATGTCCTAAAGGATGGGAGATCTCATGGAGCTGCATCCTCATCCTTTAAAAGCTGTCATTTGGAGTGTGGTTTTGGGGGAAAGGAAGGGAAGGGCTGGGAGAATGGAAGTAAGTTCTTGTCCTGCTCCTGTCCCACAACATACATGCATGCTTGCCTGGGCAAAACAGGCCATGTAGAAACAAAGATGGTCAGTAGTGCCGGCAACCCCAGATACCAAGGCCAAATGGCCTGCACCCCCTCCTTATCCACTAACGAAGTTACACACAGCACTTCTTTTGGCCAAGAGATGTCCTCTGGGTGCTCTGCCAGGGGGATGTGCCCAGCACAGCTTCTCCGGGCAGGCAGCACCACTGCGGCAGTGAAAGGGGAAGCCTCATCTCCAGGCTTGGCCACTTCCTGGCTGAGCTAAAGAAGAGGCACCACGCGCTGCAGATGTCCCCATGGCTGCTCTCTTCCAGGATGTGGATGCTGCTTACATGACTAAGGTGGAGCTGGAGGCCAAGGTGGATGCCCTGACTGATGAACTCAGTTTCCTCCGAGCCCTCTATGATGCGGTACAGTCACTCTCCTCCCCAACTTCTGTCCTGGTGTCACCCCCTGGACAGTGACTGCCACAATTTGTGGCATTTGAAAAGGTAAGTGCAGCTGGTGGGATCCCATGTGCTTCCTTGCAGGAGCTGGCTCAGGTCAGCGCACAAGTGTCCAACACTGCTGTCATTCTGTCAATGGACAACAACCGGGACCTGGACCTCAGCAGCATCATAGCTGAAGTCAAAGCTCAGTACGAAGACATTGCTAACAGGAGCCGGGCTGAAGCGGAGGCTTGGTACCAAACCAAGGTGAACAGACTCATAGATGCCATGGATGCATTTCTGGGGAAAATTACCGCTCTCCCTATACGAGGCTGTTTGAGCCACATCTTGTCCACATGGACATCTCAGATGGTTAACTCTTCCTTCTGAACCTCAGTTTGAGGAGCTGCAGGCCACGGCTGGGAAGCACGGGGATGACCTGCGCAACACAAAGGGGGAAATCTCTGAGCTCAACCGGCTGATCCAGAGGATCCGGTCAGAGATAGAGAACATGAGGAATCAGGTAGGAATGGCAAAGGAGGCCACGGAGACCACCCATTCTGTGGTCCCCTAGCCCCGCAGCTCTGCTTTGCTGATCAGGGACTTCAGCAGCCACAGACCGTGATGTACCTCGTTAAACATGATGAATTCCCTCCTGAAAAGGGTACCACGGCTGTACCACGTATTAAATCATTCTCACCAGTCTGGCATTTCTTCTCCAGCAACGTTAGCTATGGGCGAATGACCTCAGTCATAACTGTTGTTCATTAACGCACAAGTCAGAATGGTTTTCTTTCTCGAGTGACTCTTAATGAAAAAGAAAAGCAGCATTTAGGAGTCCCAATCCTTCCCCCTGCAGTGCGTTACCCTGCAGACAGCCATCGGAGACTCCGAGGAGCGTGGGGAGATGGCCCTCAAAGATGCCAAGGCCAAGATGATTGACCTGGAAGATGCTCTGCAGAAAGCCAAAGCTGACATGGCCCGGCAGCTCCGCGAGTACCAGGAGCTCATGAACGTCAAGCTGGCCCTGGACATCGAGATCGCGACCTACAGGAAGCTGCTGGAGGGAGAGGAGAGCAGGTGGGAGGAAAATCCCTACGGGAGTAATAGCAACTATGGCGCTGCCCCTGCCAGCAGTTGGTCCCTGCCTGTCTCCTTCGTTTTGCTCTAACCTCCCCTTTATCTGCCCTCCAACAGGCTGAGCGGAGAGGGACTCAACCCCATCAGCTACTGTAAGTATCGCAGTGCTTGTCTTGCTTTGGGCCCGTTGGGAGCAGAGGATGTGAGCAACTTGGGAAAAGGGAGGTTTTGCCCAACATAAGACATTCAGAGCCCTCCACCAGCATTAGTGGCTCGCACAGGGGACAGAAGTTGGGTGTAAGTCCTGTGGGTCAAGGTCCTGATGGTGGTGCTTTCTGGAACTGGGTGACTTCCAAGCAGATGTCCAACCCTCTGGTTGCTTTTTCTTGCAGCTGTCGTCAGCTCCAGCTCTGGCATGGCTGGTGGAGCTGGGTTAGGAGGAGGATTTGGTGGACTGAGCCTAAGCGGAGGAGGCGGCGGAAGCGGTTTTGGTCTTGGAGGAGGCGGTGGAAGCGGTTTTGGTCTTGGAGGAGGCAGCGGAAGCGGTTTTGGTCTTGGAGGAGGCGGCGGAAGCAGTTTTGGCGGTGGCAGCGATTTTGGTCTTGGAGGTGGCGGCAGTGGAGGCTACAGTTTTGGAAGCGGAGGAGGACTTGGACTCGGGGGTGGTGGTGGTCTTGGAGGTGGATTTGGAGGAGGCAGTGGTCTCGGCATTGGAAGTGGTCTTGGCTACGGAGGAGGCGGCGGCAGCAGTCTGAGCACCAGTGGAGGGAATTTCAGCTCCGGAAGTGCAAAAGGCACCAACCCGGGTGTGAAAATCGTCTCCAAAACCTCCTCCAGCAAAAAGAGCATAAAAAGCCAAAGCCTGAAGAATGCTACACAGCCCGAGTAAAACCAACACCAGGTCCTGCCCCAAACCATCGCTCCCACATTGCTCCTGCATTACTCCTGTACCGCTCCTGTGCACCACCATCCCCTCCACCCACCTCTGCCCCGGCTCCTCGCACCGTAGTTCTTAAGCATTTGGATCACAGTTCAAGAAAAGCAGCGGAGCACGTGTTAACCAGATCTCTCAAAGTACCTGAAACGGGATTAAAAGGAAAACACAAGCCTAAGTGACTTTCTGAATGGGGAACTGGGGTTTTTTTGGGTTTTTTGTTGTTGTTTGTTTGCTTTTAATGAGGCTGAGTGCCTTGTTTGTAATTGTGGCTAGCTGACAGCCATCAGATAAGACAGATCAAATAGCAGTGACGACGCAATAACTTGGGGTTTTAGCTCAGTTCTGGCCCAGGGATGGGCTGGGAACTTGGTGTCAGTTCAGCTGGTCTTGTCTTAGTGCTGGGATGAACCAAACTCACTCCTTCAAGTTAAGCAACTCATCTTTGTCAGAGACGTGGGTTATTTTTCTGCTATGTAGAAATACCCCAAGAGGTTGCTGAAAGATCCCAGGCAGTGGTTTGCAAGCGTGGGACCCCTCTTAAAATATCCCTTATTATAGGAGTCACTTCGGAGTCAGTCGAGTGCGATGGAAAAAAAAATAAAAAAAATCCCTCTTTTCCCCATTCACAGCTGAGCTTCGAGAAACACGGTTCTTCCAGATGTGCTGAGCACTGCAGCTGTGTTGACGTCAGGCACGCGAGCCTGGCCAGTGGTTCCGAGCGCAATATTAGGAAATCGGTCTGAGATACCTCCACCTGAAAAGTGCCACCCACGGGGATGCAGACTCAACTTGCAATGAGTTCAGCTAAAAGGAAGCCCCCAAACGACTCTCCCATTCCTGTCCTTTCTCTTCTTAAATGCAAGTTTGCCCATAGTGGCACCTTACGTGTAACCTCGTGCGTGTATTTTTCTTAGAGGAGCCATCTGTGACTGATCCAAAGCATATGGAAATTCTAAATTACAGGATTTTTTTAAATTCTAAATAATAACTGAGGCAGAGAGTTCTTCAAAAGCAAGATGGGTATTTGCAGTTAAATTGGGTTGCTGTCCTGTCTCATGCTAGGTTTTGCTGGAACGGCTTAAAAAAAAATGCCCAAATCATCCAACAGTCCGAGTCTCGCTGATTTTCCCCATTGTCTGGGTAGCAGCAGTCGAGGTGAAAGTCTGAGATGGTGACAATTACACTGAAAAAAAACCTGCCTGAAGGGCCACGTCCACGCTGCTGGGGGTATTTCAGCACCTCCACTACGTGTGGGTTTCTCCGCCAAAAGACGGACATTCGGTAAAGTGAGAAGCGCAGTCGGGTTTCAGCCCAGCGCGTGGGAAATGAGGCAATTGGGAGCAGGAGCCCAAAGGCACCCCGGTGCCCCAGATCTACTTTCCCCTTTCTGCTGGAATTTACCCCTCTAGCCTTCCCCCTACGTCTTTTTATTTTTGTGAACATATCATTAAAAAAGAAAATTGCAGCTTTTTATACTTCAATGATAGTGATATGACGCTGTGTTTTCCTTCCTCTCTCTTTTTGGAACGTGCCCAATAAAACTGGATTGTAATTTATGTGGTCCTACATCTCTTTTCCTCTAAAGCAGAACCAGTAGCAGGAAATATCCCCAACCTTCAGCAGAGTGAGCTGGAGGAG
The DNA here is from genome assembly GCF_028858705.1 of Grus americana. Lineage (NCBI taxonomy): Eukaryota > Metazoa > Chordata > Aves > Gruiformes > Gruidae > Grus > Grus americana. The sequence goes on from NC_072882.1 coordinate 957,514, forward strand.
GCTTTTGCTTTACTTTGGGGGAAAAGTTTCAAAATTCTGATAAAATGATAATGAAAAGCTTGAAATCAGTTGTCCCACAGCAAATTGAAGAATCGGAGAAAAGAGGAGGAGGAGGGTGGTGATTTATCCATTAAGTGACAAAAAAAGTAATCGATCACAGTTCATTTCTTAACATATGATTGGGGTTAATTCAGAAACCTTTCTTCCATGGAAGGGAGGGTATTGCACGCTCTCTTAGCTTGGAAAAAAACCAAACTCCAAACCAGTATTTAGTTTTTGCCTTCTTAAAAAGACGTAGCAAACCCAAGCATATACAGGGCTCTGGGGGAGGATTTTATCGGGACGATCTAGATTGAGGATGGGTTTCGGTGAGCTGGAGCAGAACTCGCCAACCGATGCAGGTATTTTGGTCATTGCAAAAGGGGAATTAAAAAAAGAAAAAAAGAGGGGGGGGGGGAGGATAACCCCCCAACCGCCCTCAGACAAACACTCACACCTTATTGCATTTCAAAGAGTCAGACGCTTCGCTCTTCCCTGACCTCTCAACATCCCGGCTTTACATAACTCAGCGCAGCAAATGGGAAAGAGCAAGCAAGCCCACGCCAGCCCAGCAGGTTTACAGATGCTCACAACCGCTTCGGCAAAATCTCATCGAAACCCAGATGCACTGAAACACGGGAGCATCAAATCTCCCTTCGCCCAGAAAATCAAAGGAGCCGCAGCAAGACAGACCAAAGTCCGGGGACAAACCCCCAACTCCTCGGTCCCTGGTGTCGCAAAGGATGTCGCAAACAGACAGGCCAAAAAAATTAGTGAAGGTTAAAAATAAACCCTGAGTCACCTGGATTTCTGTACTCGCCTGTGCGGACGCTGAATTACACAGCACGGGTGTGAGGAATTAATACGGGTAACAACAACCTCACCTTAACTAACCTTACAAGTTTTGAATGCCTGCCTTTCAGCCTGCACTGAAATAAAAAAAAAAAAAGCAAATAACAGAGCCCAGAAGTGGTGCTCACAGGCAGCTGAGCTCCTGCAAACATCTCAGCTGGCCCCGTCCCTCCTCCCTTTGCTCTGCATCCCCAGCCCACCCACCACCCCCGGCAGTGCCCCCCACCCTCCAGGCAACCCCTCTGCAAACTGGCACCCTCTCTGCAGGCAACCTTCCCGTCCGAGGGGGCACACGCAGCCCCGAGCAGCTTCAGGAGGACAGTGCATGTGAGCGACGCAAGCCAAGCGAGGAAACCGTGTGGGACGGAGAGATTCTGCAAGAATTTTCCTTGTTTTGGTGCCTAAACCATCATTTGCTTTATTCTTCCAAACCCTTTGTAATATTCCACTTAATTACCGTTGTCTGCAGCAACAGGCTTTCCTAGAAGAGCTGGGGAGGTAATGACTGCCTTCAACACGAATCCTTTCTCTTTGCTTTAATTAAAACATTCGCCGCCTGTGCTCCGGTTCCCAGGTGTGACTTTGCATAGCTCTTTGGAAGTCAAAGGCAGGTTCCTCACCTGGCCCCCGTCCACAGGCTTAGGAAAGCAAATCTCCGCACAACTGCCGTGCTTGTAAAAGAATTTATTTGTTTTTGATATCAGCATAACCCCAGTGGTGTTGTTATTGAGGTTACCGGCCGCCGTGCATCACCTGTGAAACGGGGAGGGGGGGGTTCGGTTGCTTCTGGATGTGCGAGCGTGGGTGCAGTTTTCCCTGCGAAATTCTGCGTTTCCAGCACCCAGGAGGTTCCCACGTCTCCACTCCCGAGGTGAGAGCACCCCCTTGCTACCGCCCAGCCGTCTCCCTTGCAGCGGGAGGGTGCCTTGCAACAGCCCATCCAACGATCGGGCTTCCCGATAGCTCGCCGAAGGCGCTGCGGGTGCCGGTGACTCACGCTATTGGCAATGAGCAGGGGCAGGAGTGCTTGCAGGAGATGATAGTTGTGAGCGCTGGCTTTTGCTGATTGCAATGAGAAAAAAAAAAAAAAAAAAACAGAAAAAAAAAGAAAAAAAAAAACCCAGAACACAAAACAAACAAAAACCCTCTTCTGCTCAGGTTCTTTCAAGTTCCCAGACAGCGAAAACGGCGGTTGGAAACACATCAACAGAAACAAGCTACGAGATGCAGCAGATACCCTTAAGCCGCTCACTTTGGATTAAGTTCCTGTACTTACTGCTCACGTAGCCGATTTCGAGAACCTTTTCGATTTAGCTGCTTGGGGTTTCATCTCTCTCTGCCTCGCGCTATTAGTTCACCTGACACGTAACCTGGCCGAAGCGCAGCACAAGGACGCAGCTGGGCAGAATCCAGTTTACTGATGTATTTTGGGTGGGAGGTGTGTGGGGGGGATGTTTTCTCTTGTAACCTGTGTCCAGCTCTTCATGGACACAAAAGAGGTCCTCAGTTCTCCTGCCTTTACACCGTCCTAAAGCACGACCCAGGCTCATCACGGGGATGGAACCTCCCGGGCGAGGGTTCACCCGAAAGCCTACGATTAAGGGGAAAAGGCTATTTTTAGAAAAAATTTCCAACGGAATGATCTCAGCAGAAGGGAAGGAGGGGGTGGGAGGGAGCTGGAAGGGAAGCGGGTGAATTCCCCTTCACAGAATGTCTCGGAGAGCCAGCGGTGACGTGGAAACTGTTGGTTAAATACAGGGGGGCGGAAAAAAAGTGATAAAAATACCACTTCACAGGGAGCTTTTGAACCCTGAGCCTGACGAGGAGATTCAAAAGAAGAGCAATCATTTCAAGCATCTTTTTAATAACTATTTTATAAGTCTCGTAGTACTATTTAATGTTGAAGTTATTTCGGAAAAGGGATTGACTTGTCCTTTTTGAAAGCCATGCTAAGTAATTTCTCAGTTTCCCCTGCAATGAGGGAGACAATTTTTTTGGGTAAGATGCTGGAAAAATCCTACCACGAGACAACTTCCACTCAGCTCATCTCTGCGAGCCCCTGCTCATTTAGATCCCTTTTCTGAAAGAAATCAAAAGAGCTGTGCTAATAAATAAAACCACCTTCAGCCTCAACTTTCCCAAGCCGACAACAGGACAGGCACGTCCAGTCCCAGAGCTGGCAGCCTTGGAAAAAACCCCTATTTATTCTGCCCCGTTTGCTGTGCGACGCGTTAAACCCTAAAGTTCACCTTGCAAAAGCTTCAGCGCAAGGAATCTTACTCAAACGAGTGAGCCCTCGGCTCACGGAAGGAAAACCGTCTCCCAGGGTCTCGGGAGAATCGTGTTGCATCCTGCTCCTGAGCGCAGACCTCAGTGAGTCGTCCCATTCAATTCTAATTTCATGACTCAGAGCGGCAGGCTTTGGTAGAGGGGGGAGCTCCCTCACTCCGTTACTTTCTTGCCTGCAAACAATGCATTTTTCAGCGCCTCGCCGTAGCCTAGGTGTGTTTGACAAGGCAAGTTGCTGCAAGGCACGTCAAGTTCTGAATTCCCGTGCCAAGTTTTCCAAGCAGATAAAAGAGGAGGCTCCCAAGCTCTCCCATCACAGGGGTTTCTGTCTCCATTGCCCTCTGCTCTTTTCCTGCCGCGCAGCTTTTATTCACCAGCCTTTTTTTTCCCACCCCTCTCCTGCTCTTTGCATTTCCAATTGAACAAGCCACCATGAGTCGGCTCTCTTTCAGATCATCTACCGGAGGGGGCATGAGGGGCTTTAGCTCAGGCTCTGCTATCGTAGGAGGTGGCAGTGGTACCAGAAGCAGTTTCAGCTCCGTCTCTGTCTCCAGAGTTGGAGGAGGAAGAGCCGGAGGTGGAGGAGGCTTCGGAGCTGGTGGTGGCTTCGGCAGCAGAAGTCTCTATAACCTAGGTGGAAGCAAAAGAATTTCCTACAGCTCGGTCGGTGGAGGTCTACGGAGTGGAGGCGGTGGTGGATACGGCTTTGGTGGAGGAGCTGGCTTTGGTCTTGGCTATGGTGGTGGAGCAGGCGCTGGTTTTGGCTTAGGAGGAGCTGGTGGTGGTGGCGGCTATGGGCTGGGCAGTGGATTTGGGCTGGGAGGTCCTGGATTTGGTGGTCGAGGTGGCCCCGGGTTCCCTGTTTGCCCACCTGGTGGCATCCACGAAGTGACCGTCAACCAGAGCCTCCTGGCACCCCTCAAGCTGGATATTGACCCGGAAATCCAGAAGGTGCGAACACAGGAGCGGGAGCAGATCAAGACCCTCAACAACAAATTTGCCTCCTTCATCGACAAGGTGAGAGTTTGGTCTTAAACATCAACCCATGCATATTATCAGTTGCCTCGGGAAAGAACAACAGGAAGAAACTTCCTTTGGATTTAGGGGCTTGCCTGAACTAATCCCAGCCAACAACCAGCGTGGGTTTGGCTGAAAACTAAGAACTGTCTTATGTTTCCTCTTCGGAAGGATGAGTTTTTCAGCGCCTTATTTTTTTTGAAAATGTAAATCCCCCTCCTTCCCGTAAAAAAAAAAAAAAATCCTGGGGGCTGCATGGATCTTCTACTGGTTGTAAAATGGCAAAGCTCTACACAACTCAATGGCGTAACACCGGTTTAAACCAGTAAGGTGGGCTGAGCATCTAGTGGGGGGAGAAACACCTAAAGTTGCAAATACAGGTGCCTCGCCTGCTTAATAGCTCTTGAAAAATCTCACTAAACATCTTAGCTGCTTTTGATACTTTCGAGAATCTGGTGCCCTAAATTAGGAAGATCCTAATAATTCCCCCCCACCCTCCCAGCATCTCTTCACCTTTTCTTTCCGTGTTGAACGATCCCTCCTTTTCCTGGCAGCAGGGGGTTTTTTGTGTGCATTGTTCACACAGGCTTCAGCATGTGCCTGTTTTTGTTTCCCCAGGTGCGCTTCCTGGAGCAGCAGAACAAAGTGCTGGAGACCAAGTGGAGCCTCCTGCAAGAGCAAGGTCACACAGTCACCAGAAAGTCCCTTGAGCCCCTTTTCGAAGCCTACATCAACAACCTCAGACGGCAGCTAGACAGTCTCATGGGAGAGAGGGGAAGGTTGGACTCTGAACTGAGGAACATGCAGGACATGGTGGAAGACTTTAAGAACAAGTAAGAAATCGTGCTCTGTAGCGTAGACGATTAATAGACGGGAAAATCAGGGCAGGCGGTTCATGCTCGTTGGTGCACACCTTGTGTTTGCACTGGGTTCCTCTTCCAGTTTGCAAAATGACCGTAAAAAAGGCAAAACTTGATCTCAGCATCAAGCTCTAGCTATGTCAGATTTCTTACGTTCCGGATCAGCGTTTAGCTGGGAAGCTGCTCCGGTGTAACGGAGGTCACGGTCTGATCCCTTGAGTCTCCCAAAAATAATACACCTGGAGATGGAAAAAAAAGCGTAACTCATGAGTGTAATGGACGTGCAAAAAGGGAATGAAACATAGCCATAAACTGCCAGCTCCCCAAAACCCCCCACTTCTCTTCTTGCAAAGGAAATCCCAGCCTTTCCAGAGGGCCCCAGGCGACCTGCGCGCCCTCAGCCTCGCTCAGCTCCAAGCACGTGAAAGATGCTCAGCTCTTCTCTCTGACCATTGTCAAAGAAAACGATTTCCCTGGGGAGTCAATTAATCCCAGCCTGAGATAAGCGGAGGTGGGATGAATCATTCTACGGACATGCCAGTTGGCGTCTGATGACTATAAGGGACATTTAGGGGTTTTTTTTTTTAGGCAAGGCTGTTAATTTTTAGTTGGCTGAAGAACAATCTCTCCTTTATTCAACCAGATCTGGCCAAGTGCAAATTTGAGAAAAACACCCTGGAGGCCTGAAATACATTTATATTAGATAGTTAAGCTTGTGAACAGATAGATTTTTTTTTTTTTTTTGGGGGGGGTGGGTGGAGGGATGGACGGGGAGACAGCAGTTAGAGCTGACAGGACGGACTGACATGAATTAGCTTCTGGTATGTTGTACTTGGGTGCCTTTCAGGTGTCGAGATGTATTACAGACTTTAAGAAATACAGATCAGGACAAAAACGACAAATGATATTGTCTGGATTTTGGAGCTACCGCTTGGGAAAGAGAACATATTTTATTTTAAGTCTAGAGCTGCTTCCCAGTCCACTGGCTGATTTCCACTTCTTCCCATGCCCGCTCGGAGATCTGTCCGCAGGGATACCTCTGCCAATATTGGGTAGAGGACTGGCACGAACCTGCCTTTAAAAGCCAGGTCTTTGCCTCAAGAGCCTACATGTTTTGTCTACTTTCTAGCTAAGTCCTGCCCTGATTATCTGATGAGAGGATGTTGCTCAGAGCCATAAAAAGTTCCACAGAAACACAGTCTGAGGCATAATGATCTGCTCTTGCACAACCCCGGCTAAAGAATCCCAGCCTTTTTTTTTTTTTTTTTTTTTTAATTAAATGCTGCAGCCGGTTATTCAGAGCCATTAGCATTATTATAATATCAAATATCAAATTGTTACATTATTATATATTTGTAGACATTGCATTGCAGCTTCTTTGGAAATCTTTTGCATAACTTTGCTTTGGGCAAAGGTCACCAAGAATACCTGCTCCTGCTTCCTACTGAAACGGGCTCTGATCCTGCACGCTTATGTATGAGCTTGACTTTAAGGGCGGTGATTAAAATCTATTAATTTGAGCTGGGACTACTCACGCCATGGAGTGTTTGCAGGTTCAGAGTCAGTAATCATTTGCTCTCCATCTACTCTGGGCTGAAAACAGGTGGGAATAAGGAAAATATCCGTGAGCCACAACTAATGATTTGGGAGTGGAGTGGTCCCTTCTCTGCTTCCCATGCTGGCTTCCTTCTTCATTTCCACCAAAACCCTCTCACTCTTCTATCCTAACAGATATGAAGATGAGATCAACCGGCGCACTGGTGCAGAGAACGAGTTCGTGGTCCTTAAGAAGGTGAGTGAACTGGGAGCTATGGGATGGACAATGACATTAACTTGGCATCAAGCAAAGCTGATGGGAGCTGGGGTCCTCCAACCTCACGGTTGGGTCAGGCCTTACTTGTTGGCATGTCTAGGAGTAAGTATGGGCTGGGTCCTCCTTGGGCCATGAATGAGCATAACCTTCTCCATGCCAGTGGACCTGCACTGTTTTATGGAGACAGGTCCTCCGGTTGCAGTTGCAAGCCATCTGGACTCTTGTAGCTCAGTTCAACTCTGTCTTGGGTCACATCCCTGTGAGTCAGAGCTCTGCCTTCTGCACAAGAACCTGGTCCTGGCTCACAGTAAATGTCCAACGTTACGTTAAAAAAACATGTCTTGCTCATAAAAATATACCAAGCCTAAAGAATTACAGACCTGGAAGCAGAGAGACGGTCCCCATGGAAGTCCCTTTGGCTTCACCAGAAGTCTTTGGTTGTCTTTTCTTTAGGATGTGGATGGTGCTTATATGAACAAGGTCGAGCTGCAGGCCAAAGCAGATGCACTGGCAGATGAAATTAACTTCCTGAGAGCTCTCTACGAAGCGGTAAGCGATGAGCTCTCCCCACGATAGCATCCTCCAGACCTCCCCACCGTACAGCTCTCCACGCCCTGGAGCTCTGGCCATCACGCTCAGTGCTGTAGAGCAGTAAATGAGAAGGTGGTCACTGCATTTTGGAAATTATAATGCCTGTGTGAGATGGAAAAGGACAGATAGGAGCAGGGGAAAATGCAAGAAAATGGCTTGGCAGAGAGGGCTCCCAGGCCACCTCTTGTCTGCATGGTTTCCACCCCAGATACCAGACCATTAACTTGATTTTTTTGCATCTTCTGCAGGAATTGTCCCAGATGCAGCAGCAAGTATCTGACACCTCCGTGGTCCTGTCCATGGACAACAACCGTAACTTGGACCTCAACAGCATCATCGCCGAGGTCAAAGCGCAGTACGAGGACATCGCCAACAGGAGCCGGGCTGAGGCTGAGGCTTGGTACCAAAACAAGGTGGGTAACCAGAATGACAGACTGATTTCTGTGACTCACATGGCATCACACTCGCTGATGGGAGGCAGAACTAACAGAGGAAGGATTACAGCATTACACCAGAGATTAATTTTTTTCCTATGCATGTTGCAATAGGCTCTTGCTTACAGATCCCCAGCGTTCGCTTGTGGATCACTCCTCTTGACCAGCCTTACATTCCTTGCAGTGAAACCGAGGGACAAGATGCTTGAATACCTTGACCCCGGGCTCCTAAGGAGTCCTGGTAGATCTGGCCTTAGACACGGAGCACTCCTCTTTCCCTTCCAGGTTCTTAACAGTAGGTGACAACCCATAGGTGCTCCATGCAATGCAATAGCTGCTGCCTTAGCGTATATTGATAATTAGGGGCAAATACTGTTATTCCACGGGCAGGTTTCTCAGAGGAATGTTGTCCCCCACCCTTAACCTGCATCCAGACCTGCACTTTGTGCCCTGAAGTCTCTTCACCCTTCTCTAAGCCCTGTGGTGCCTAACCAGCACTCTCCTTTCTTCATGCCAGTACGAGGAACTCCAGGTCTCCGCCGGGCGGCACGGCGACGACCTGCGTAACACCAAGATAGAAATTTCGGAGATCAACCGGATGGTCCAGAGGCTGCGGAATGAGATCGAGAGTGTGAAGAAACAGGTAGGAGGGGATGCCCCTGCAGAGCAGCTGCTGCATGGTGGAGGGCAGGTAGGAGGTGATGGTGACCAGGCACGGCGGAAAGAGCCAGCTTCCTCCCCTGCATTAAAGAGTGCACGGCCACCTCTGTCTCTGCCCACCATAAAGGTCCCTCAGTGCAAGGATGTGCTGTGATAGCCGCTTTCTTGCTGGGGAAGCAAGTTGTGAGCTACTAAGCCACCCCAGCAAAGGTAGGCAGCAAAGCAAAGAGATGTAGATGTCTCTCCTTTTCTTGGGGGACGGGATTGTGGCCGCAGATCCACAGTTACTCACCCTACAGCACCTTCCCAATGGCCCATCGGGAGCTCTCAGTGCCATGCTGGGTGCCACCAGCCAGTATCTACAATACCATACCAATACTCAGGAGAGCAGTTTGGGTAGCGCAAGTTAAACAACTATCTATTCCCCTCGCTTTTAGTGCGCCAACCTCCAAGCAGCCATCGCCGAGGCGGAGGAGCGCGGGGAGATGGCCCTCAAGGATGCTAAGGCCAAACTGGCTGAGCTGGAAGATGCCCTGCAGAAGGCCAAGGCAGACCTGGCCCGTCAGCTCCGCGAGTACCAGGAGCTCATGAACGTCAAGCTGGCCCTGGACATCGAGATCGCGACCTACAGGAAGCTGCTGGAGGGAGAGGAGAGCAGGTGAGGACAAGCACATGGACCTGTTGTGTGCTGCTCTTCGGAGCAGGGCACATCTCCTTGGGCTCAGAGAGACAGCTCGCTCACCTCAATGGGCTGGAGCATCAAGTTGGTGAAGACATAAAAGAGCAGCAAGATGTAAAACAAGGGCAGAGAGGGGGCTACTTTAAATTGTGAACTTTGTAGGATGACTTTCTCCCGCTCTTGGAACCTGATGCACTAAGAAAAACGAACAGCATCACCTCTCACCTGTGATGCACACATACCCCACCAGAGCACAGTCCCTGCCGAAGGCCACGAAAGTCTAACCAGATGGTCCCAGTGGCTACCGTTATTTCTTGTCTGTGCTGTGGCATTATTGCTTACTTTCCCCTTTCCCAACAGGCTTGCCGGAGAGGGAGTCGGAGCCGTGAGCGTCTGTAAGTATCTCCCCCCCCTTCCACCCCTGCCCGCTCCCTGCTCGCCGCAGGGGTGATGGTGCAGGGCCCCCCCACCTTGGGCAGCCGGCAGGACCCCAAAGCGGGTGCGTGCTGTGTCTCCCTGCAGCCGTGGTCAGCAGCTCCAGCGGGATGGGCTACGGCGGCGGCGGCAGCTGCCTGGGCATGGGCGGAGGTCTCGGCATGGGAGGCGGCGGCGGCGGCTACAGCATGAGCAGCAGCAGCGGTGGCGGCTTCGGAGGCGGGAGCGGAGGGTTCGGCGGGAGCGGAGGGTTCGGCGGGGGGCTCGGCTATGGCGGAGGCAGTACCTTCAGCTCCGGGAGCAGCCGAGGCGTCAGCTCCAGCACGGGAGGCAGCGTGAGGATCGTTTCCAAGACCACCACCAGCAAAAAGACCATCAGATAAGGATGACGAGCACGGGGCCCCCCCACGTGGATGACAACGGCGTGTTTCCTGCCTTCCGAAAGCAAGTGCTGTCCTACGAAATCAATGGTGTAAATAGCTGCGCTAGACCCTCTCCTTCTTCCGTCCTTCACCCTCCACCTTTGGGGCAGTGGGGGGAGACCAGGACCCCACTGCAAGAATCTGGAGCACCTTTGGCTAAAGCATAGGTTGTAACAGGTCACTGACAGGGCTTTGGAGAGCCGCCGTGGACCCCGGTGGTGGCCCTCTTTCAGCACAGTCCTTGTTCCTCCCCCGGCGTCACGCATTTAAAGCGAAGTGGAAGCACTTTGCTGAACGGGGACAGCCGCGCTCGGCCACGCACATTTGTTTCATTCATCCTACAACAAGGGTGACAGCCTTGTGCAACCACAGTCCCGGGTCCTCAGCAATGAAAATAGCTCCAAGATGCTCTAAAAGCCTCTGCCACGCATTACAACCTCCAAATGTTTTGTCTGCAACTAAAGATTTTTCCAGCCCCTTCTGTTTTCTCAGGCACCTGTGGGAAAGGTTTTTGCTTTCTGTGTATAGGAATTGCCACACTGATTTCTAACCCCTTGTCCTCACGGCTACAGCCTCTTCACTTCCAGGCCTACCATACTGTATGGTCCAATAAAGAGCATTTGTCATTTTTAAAATCTGCTGCTTTTTGGCTTTTCTTCTCCGCTGATCTGGGGACGGAGGCGTGCTGCACCCCAGCCGCGGTGGGGACTCTCTGTAGGCAGTTCACGAGGAAGGATCCTTGCCTTGAGGGAACAAGGCTCGGGTTTAGGACTCAGGCTTTGGCATGGCTCTGGGACAGGCTGGGGAGGGTGGAAAGAAGGGCAGGATGGATGGATGGATGGATGGATGGATGAACTCAGGCACGGGGAGGAAAAGCTGCCTCAGGGCTGAGCCAAAAGCTGGATGAATCCCACCAAGGTGCTTAATTGCAAAGGTGCCCTTTCTGCCCGTCACTGCAGGAGCCGGAAAGGGGAGTGGGATTCCCAAAGGGATTCCCAAAGGGATTCATGAGTTAGCACACGTGGGGCACGGCTCAGCCCAGCCGTTCGTCAGCAATGCAAACAGGAGGAAATCTTAGGGCAGAGAGCCCAGCTCCGGCATCAGCACCACGGCAAGGACACGGCGAGACCGGCATCAAAGAGGGAAGGGAAGGCAGCAGCCAAACATCGCCCTAGCCACAAAGAGCGACTGGGAGGGCAGCACTAACAAAGAGGGGTGGACACAGGGCAAAATGCCCAATATCTGCCCGCGCAGCATGCGCACATTGAGGTTTCGCTAGCACACGCAAATATCTCACTAAATATCCTGGCTGCTCCTCTGGAAGGGCTGTTTCGGGGCCTTAGCTTTATTTTGAGTAAACCCAAGGTCTTCCAAGGTGCCCACAGCACCCGGCCGCCCAATTCCCATCCAGCCCCCCCAGGAGTTTCCAAAGACCTGCCCGGATGGAGGGTTTCAGCCAGGCTCCCGCGCTGTTCCCGGGCTCCCTCCTGCGGCTCCGTGGGCATCCCCTGGCTCTTGCTCCCCGCGAGGCCGCAGGGCCAGGCACGAATCCTGGCAGCAGCGATTGGGAAGCACGGTGCGAGGTGGGAACCCAGCCCCAAAGGCAGGAGCTGGAGCATGAACCAAGGGTGAGGGAAGTGGCCAGGGCAGGAGGGGAGCAGATGAGGAAGGGTCCACAGCCCATTGGGGATGTTGGTCCCAAACGGAGACTGGTTGATGTCCACCAACCCACCCCTCATCCTCTGCAACTATGGGTGCACCCAGGCAGGACCCCAGGGAGCGAGAGGAGAGGGGGGCATCAGCCACGTCTGCAAGGCAAAAGCATCTCATGCACGGTGTGCTGGAGCGCTCACCGCAGGGAAACACCTCCGAGCTCCTGAGTCAACGGGACCCCGCACGCGCGTCATCCTGCACAGAGGTGTGCAAGCACCGGGCAATCCAGCGTGGTGTCTCCAGCAGGTGGGGGCCCAGAGCAAGAGAAAGGCACGGTGCCGCCCTGCAAAGGCTCCAAGCCCTGACGGTGCTACCGTGGGGCTGGGGCTCCCACCCACCAGTCTCCCCTCCAGCATGTGGGAAGGGACAAGGAAATGACGGCTTTGGAAAGCTGGGGCAGCCCGCTTGCACCAGAGGAGGTTTTGTGAAGGGTGAAGGGGTTGGGCTTCATCCATTTAACAGTTTGCATCAGTTTCCAAGCATCTGATCCTGTTTCTTAGACTGTTTTAAGGAAATGGAGTGAAGCTTGCAAAGCAGAGGCATTTGTAACAGGCAGGGCGTCCCGACTGGGCTGTTGTCCCTAACCTGTATTTTGTCATGTGGGTTTTTTTATTTGATTACTGAAAATGTCAAAAATAAAGAGGTTTGGTTTTGTTTTTTTACAGAAGCGTACACTATATGTTGCTGTGGCATCAGCTGCGAACACGTGGGCCACCACCAACACCGAACCCTCCACGAAACCTGGTTGTGAGCTGCGCTGCCAAGCCCTGACCCGTCCCCGCGGTACCTGGGCATCTCTGCAGTCTCCGTCAGTGCGGTGCCAGAGGCTGCTGTCGGGTCCTTCGCCCACGGTCTGAGGGGGAGGATGCTACCGAGGCAAAAACCCCTCTGAGCAGCCATCGGTCTCTTTTCTGTTTCCACAGGAAGTGTTTTAAGAGCCCACCCTGGAAGCTCTTCTGCGAGAAAGCAGACAGTAGATGCAAAAAAATCATCTTCTGATTTGCAGAGACCTGGAAAACTCACATTTGACCTATTCAAGTCAAACTCGACCCGTGGTTTTAGCAAGTTAAACATTAGGTGAAATATTTTTTTAAAAGCAACATTTAATTTCAACGTTTCCTATGGGAATGATCCTGCCTCTGGAATGCTGAAACATCTCCCCTTAACATTTCCCAAATGAAACTTTGCAGCTTTTCGACTCAAAAGCTGAATTTTCATCAAAGAAAGTTATTTTGTTTTAATTTGCAAATGGTTTAGACAGCCTGCAAATGAAATAAGACACGAAATGGCTGCAGGGAAGGTAACACAGGACGCAGCAAAACCAGCAGCGGAACAAATATTCCCAGCTACCATCTGCGAGGCATGTTCGGTCTGAGCGTTGCTATTTAAACAGGGCAGCAATATCCCGCTGCCCAGAGCGGCTGGAGATGGGAGCCTGGCTGCACGCGATGCCAAGCACCGTGGGACAGCAGCGGGGACCTCCGGGCTCACGTGCAGAGCAATGTAAATAAATGTGAGGCCCCAGAAAATTGGTGCCCTGTGACTGGATACACTTTCCCAGGACATGTGAATAATCCTTGTTTAACTTACGGCTCTGAGAATGGCATTGTGTGGATCCAGTTTGTTTTAATAGGGAGAAATTAAACTTCGCACAAGTGCTGCGGCTCTTTGCAAGGAACCGTGAACCAGGAGCAGCGCTCGGTGCGGGATGGAGCTGGGGGACGTGCCATGTGCAGGCACAGAGCTGATCTGAAATCAGGGGACTTTCCAGCAGCATCGCTTCCAGGGCTTGGTTTTCTTTATCGGGAGAAAAGACGTACCCTGGGGCCACGGGAAAGGACGAGATGCTACAATACTGCTGCGATAACCTTCAGCGTTGAAAGATCTTGCTTTCTGCGCGGAGCTCGGTGGAGATCACAGCCCCAGCAGCCCTACTCAGGGATTAAAGACAGGCTCAGAAAGAATTACATCGCCATTTGGCATATTAAGGTTTCTTCGGGTTTCTTCTAAGCACCAGTGTTGCGTACAGAATAGGATAAAGGAGATGATAGCAGCTAAACCCACCGAAGGTCAGAGGTACTTTTGAGATGCCACAAGCCACAGGGGGAAATGAGACCTCCTCGCTCTGTACAAAGCATCAGCAATAATGAAGGCAAAGTTATTCCAAAACCCTGGGCTGCATCAGTGTCTCTGTGCTAGCCCAGAAAACAATTATCTGGAGAAAGCAGGTCACACCTACACTTCAAAGTCATCTGACTGGCCTCCAGATACTGCTGGGAACAGGCTCAAAGGACTGCAACACCCATCGTGGGGCAACACCTATGGGAAAGCTTCTGAGGAGTTCATCCTAATTCATCCCTTCGGGAAATGAGATTCACGGACACTCGCCTCCCGCTCGGGAGGTCTCTCGGAGGTGCCCGTCCCCGCAGCACGGGGATGCCGAGACTCATGTGGTCCCCCATGGAAAAAGCTCAGGGTGAGCAGCAGGACTTCATTAACTTGGGATGAAATAGTAAATTACGGTCAAAATGAGTAGGGTTTGAATTTAGGTTAGCAGCCCAAGTTTAACCCAAAGGCTTTAATTTAAGCAATTAACCTAAATTACAGCCTTGACTTTACTGATAATTAAACTGAGATTAGGTAGCACAGGTGAACCAACCCGAGTCAGTAAGACACGCTCTTATTTTACAAATACATGTATTTTTGCAAACAAGACTCACAGGGGCACTTCTAAAAATGTCAGCCTTGTCTGAGAAAGGGCATCCATCGTCAGACGAAGGCTTCCGAGGCGGATGCTGGAGAGGAGCAGCGGTGCTGAGAGATGGAGAGGAGGTGATGAAAAGCTGTTGGAGGTATCCCACGTTCGCTGCCTGGGTGCACAGAAAACAGTTCAAATTTCTCACTAAAGGGGCTGGAGTTGCCTCTATCGCCCTGACAGAGTCAGAACTCGCTTTCCTGATCTCAAAGGAGAGCAATTACCTTGATATCAGCATGATGCCAGAACCAAACTCAGCCAAGACTTTACTCCCAGGTTTACAGCATGGGGTAAAGGCATCTCCTGCCTCTTGGTCTGGGACTTGTACCCGCTGCTGCTTGCAGCCTGGCAGGAAGAAACGAGGAGGGGAAGGGAAGAAAAAGGCTTCGGAGCCTGCTCAACCTCGCAGACGGCCTCTGCCACGTCAGGGGGGCTCTCGCCTGGCGGGACCTGCTCAAACACAGCTCCCTTTGTTTGATTAGGAGGAGAAACTACAGAGCGGCTTGAGCGAGCACAAGCATTATCCTCTGGTGGAGGAGAAGTCCGTATCAGAGCAAGCTATCTGCATCAGAGCAGCAAATTCGTTACGTGCCTGGAGCTGCAGGGTGCACGGGAGACACTCCCCCAGGAGCTACCTGGAAACCCTGTGTTTCATCAACAGAGCAGGGTGGGGGCCCCCCCTTGCCATCACCCCATACCCCAAACCTGTAGCTACAGCTCCTTGTGCTCACAGTTCTGCCTTTTGTAATTACCTCTCAAATTCCTTCCAGATGAGTGACAACCGCATCACCTCCACCCTAGTGCAAATGTGAAATGGAAAGAAATTAATTTCTTTTTACTTGGTTGGAGGAGCTGTATTATTACTATTATTAACAATGGACTCCAACGCAGTTGGCGTATTCTTTAGCCAAAAAAGACAAGTTTCATATGTAAAAGGAGCCTGAGGGGAAAAAGGAAAGTACTGACGCATCACGCTGTTAGTAACCAGGGGTGGGTTTCAGCCTGGCGAACTCCGCACACCCTGAGTCAGCCAGCTGCTCTGCCCACGTAGTGTTGGTGAAGGTGCAAAGGCATCTTCAGGGGCCGCCCCGTCCACCTACCTTAGGATGGGAGAACCTGCCATTTGGTGGACACCTCCACCGACTGCACGAAAATACCGAAAAGCTTTCAGATAGTCAAATTACCTGAGATGGACAGCACCCCAGACAGCAATTCCCAAAGGAGCCACAGGGATTTACAAAGGCTGTGTATGAGGTAGATCCGCCTCGGAAGATCTGCTGTCTGGGGCTTGCACCTCACGCGAATCAAGCACGCCACGGCGGGGAAGTCAAATCTCATGCACGCAAGTCACGACATCTGTCAACTGGTGGGCAAAACCCGAAGGCTGATCAACGATCCGCTGCCTTTCAGACGCAGACCTCTGGGTTGCAACCCACTTCCAGTTCCTGTGGGTGCAAATGTGCAGACAGTCGGACCCAACGAGACAGCCCCGCTGGGCAAAAATCGCAGGATTAAGCCCTGCCTTACAATAAAAGCTCCATCTCGTAACAGATGGCAAAATAAACTAGTAATTGCTATTTATTCCCCCCCTTCACTTAATAACTCAGTTGCAAACGCAATGCATCTGAAAGAAAGCAGTTGGGGAAACAAGGGGGGGACACGAAGTATTTCTGGGAGTTTCCTTCACCCCGCTACTGTGCAAGACAGGGGCAGACCGAAGCACAACACCCCTCCGCCGTGGTGATTCCTCAATATCACGTTATTCCTGTCCTGGAATACAGCAGCTGCTCGCACTCGCAGACGACACGAGAGGAAGCTGTTTGGGGAGGGGGGGGGGGGATGCGTTTGCAAGTTCACCCTCTTGTATAAATAAATTACGTATGAATCATCTTTTCCTGTACAACCCAAAACACAATGAGGGCCAGAAACACTTGCCATCCCTCAAAATGATTTTTTTTTTTTTTCCACATTTTTCTAGTTGACTTGTTACTCGAACTGCCTGCAATGCTAAATGCAAAGCAAAGGGCTGCGGTGGTACCTGCGGCTGGGAAAGGAAAGAGCCAGGATGTCTTACTGTGTCCAGGTCTGGGCAGAGGGAATCCCGTAGAGCACTTTCCTAGTGGATTCAAGCAGGCAGGATCACACTTTCAGATGTGCAGTGCTGAAAGAGCTGATTAAATCGTTGGGAAACTACGTCGTGTTTATAAACTGTGAGTTGGGAACAGCCCCGGAGCACTCCATTTCCATAGGGCCAGTGGGTTCAAAGCAGTTCCCATTCCCACAATCTTTCCTTCTTTCTTTTTTTTTTTTTTTGGGGGGGGGGGGTATTGTTGCTTGTTTGTTTCTATCCTGCTAAAATACCAAAGTCCACATTTTCAAAGCCGAGGTACTAACACAACTACTTGTGATAGAGCTCAGTGGCAGCTGGCAAAACCCACACAGGAACAAAAGACCCTGTCAAAAGATTTCATTTTCATTCCTTTAATTTTTTTAGTGACAGAAGAATAAGTCTGCAGAAGCAGGATTTTTCAGAAGAGATCGGCTCAGGGAGGGACGGAAGGAAAACTATTTCTGCAGATACGTCGCGGTGGCATAGAGGGGACCGTGCAGCGCACATCGCAAAAACCCAGGATAAAACAATTCGCTGCAGGGCTTGCTGTAAAACACTGCTCTGCCCGACACGGATCCCTTTCCTAAAACACACGGGACTGTAACATTTCAAAACCCTGCTGGTGAACAGAACAGGGGCGAAAGCAATCCCGAGGGATGAAGTTTTCAAATGAGAGAGGTGTTGAGTGACAGACGTTTTGAACGGTGTTTTCCTCCCTGTGCCCAAAGTGACTCACTGCAACTTTCAAATGCTTTGATATGGCGAAGAGTCTGGCTGTCTACAAAGACGGCAGAAGGCGACAGTTATTCCCAAACAATACCACTGTTGCTCAGAACCTGGCTATATTATTTCAGAAGGGCGTGTGTGCGGAGTGAGTTCACTCTCCAGAATGCTGTTGGACATGCCAAGCCTAATTAATCAGAAAGATGATCCACCTCATCAAACCCATCCCAGTCTCATACATGCATAAAAGGGCTCTCCTGAGCCCGTGGAGAGCACAGGTTCATCTTTCTCCTCTCCCTCCTACTCCTTGCTCCAGGCCAGCACCTTTGCTCCTTTATTCTTGCCGTAGCATCCATCCCAATCCCAAAGCTAGCAATGTCTCGCCAGTCCACCGTGAGGATTCAGAGGGGAAGAAGTGGCTTCAGCGCTGCTTCGGCCATCGTCCCAAACACCTGCCGCACCAGCTTCAGTTCACGCTCTGTCACCCGGGTCGGAAGCTGCAACGCTGGCAGCGGGTTTGCTAGGGTTGGTGGTGGCTTTGGAAGCAAAAGCCTCTACAATGTTGGCGGATGCAAGAGGATCTCTGTGGCTGGCAGGGGTGGTAGCTTCTATGGATCTGCAGGTTTTGGTGGTGGCGCTGGTAGCATGTACGGTGGTGGCTTTGGCATGCCAGCTAACCTTGGCTATGGATATGGTGCGTTTGGTGGTGGCATGGGTGGCCCTGGATTCCCAGCTGGGGGCATCCACGAAGTCTCCGTCAACCAGAGCCTTCTGAAACCTCTCAACCTGGAGATTGACCCCAGCATCCAAAGGATCCGAAAGGAGGAGAAGGAACAAATCAAAACCCTCAACAACAAATTTGCCTCCTTCATTGACAAGGTGAGACATGAGCTTCCCTAAATATCTTGTCCTGATTTTTTTGATGGGGACTCTTTTCTTAGCTGCTTTACGAGCATATAACCTGATCAAGAAGGAATAGCAGTGAGGAATGAGACTGGAAGATACCCAGTCTCCAGAAACTCCAGGGAACGGTACCTACTACATAGTGGTTGCTATGAATTAATCATCCAGTATGTGAGGTCCTCCTCATCTGCTGCTTGACATCTCGTAGGCAGTGGAGAAAGCAAGCTCTACAAGACAAACCCATCCTTCTGGAGATGTTGGGCTCTCCCCACTGAGCATTATAGGAGATTGATAACATTTTTTTAGATGGTTAAAGTGGGATGCAAGCAACCCGTCTAAAGTGACCAAGAAAGGAATCACATGAATTTGCACTAGGGAGAAGTAAGCTTCTCATTACTTGAATTTTCCTCAAAGGCATTTAAAGCTACCACTGAAACAGTACCAGCATGTTTGGACTGTTAGTTCAAAATAGCAAAATCTGATCCGACACTGTCCGTCCACTTCATTTCCTTGTTAACTGTATTAGATGTACAAGAGCATCTGCTCGATTTCTGTTCTGGTTGAGCAGCTTCTCCGTGGTTTCAAGGAAAACGCTACATTATTTTGGAGGTTTTGTGGGGTAGGGGAGCTATACTGAAGGGAAGGAGAAATGGCACTTTACTATTGTTTTCTTAGTAAGAGTGCAAACCCCGTTTTGCTCTTATCTGATTTTTGCGCGCACTCTTCACACAAAATGCACGCACCTTGTCTTGATTTAGCAAAGCTACAAAGGGGAAGCGTGGTGCAAGAAAATCAGAAATCATTCCAGAGTTTGTTTGCAATGCTGAGCAGGGTCCCTGCAGTCAAATAGCAAATTCCTTCTTCTACCAGATGAGAATTTGGCTATGAAAACCAGCTGGAAAGAATACTTCACCACCTCAGCTGGGACTGAGATCCCCTGTTTGCAAGGAAAGCTCTCCAGAATCTCTGTTCTTTCAAAACATCTTCAGGATATTTCTGCTTGCAGGTCCGATTCCTTGAGCAACAAAATAAAGTGCTGGAAACCAAGTGGAGCCTGCTTCAGGAGCAGGGGATGAAAACAGTCAGGAACAACTTGGAGCCGCTTTTTGAGACTTACATCAACAACCTCCGCATGCAGCTGAACAGTTTGCTGAGCGACAAAGGAAGACTGGAAGGAGAGCTTGTCAACACGCAGTACCTGGTTGAGGATTTCAAGAAGAAGTAAGTCCATTGAGCTAGCGGTCTACTTACCTAGGTAGGTGCAGCCTTTCTCCATTCGACATCCTTAAGCCAACCGGGGGATCCGGGAGCGTCCGGCACACAGGAATTCCCGACAGTGAAGGTTGTGACGTTTTCTCAAGATAAACGGTAACGGAGTAACAGATCCAAATACAAAAACATTTAGGGAATAATTTAGAATATGATCAAAGACTTATTAACTAAATTACCTACTGAGAAAAAAAAAAATTACATGGTAGGTCTGAGAGTTTCAGGACAGCATGCTTAATTTGCTTAAGAGAGGCAGGAGTATGACTAATGGCCAGAAATAGGAAAAAAGGAATGGATTCTTTAAAATTTTTTTGATGTACTTGTTTTAACTAGTTTAGCCTAGGAACATGCTCATGGTCTCTTATTCAGATGCTCTGTAGGAGAAAAGAACAATGTATGCAAAATGCTCTTAAGGAAGTTCATTCCAGCAAACTAAAATCACCTCTGTCTGTTACTTGCCTAAACAAATGCTCCTTCTGCCTCCCTCCATTAGGTATGAAGATGAAATCAACAGGCGTACAGTTGCAGAGAATGAATTTGTGACACTCAAGAAGGTGAGAGGAAATTACAGAATACCATCTCATGACTATTTGTAGAGCTCTAATCACCTATTCATTCACAAATCCATCCATTCATATTCCAAAAGCTTTTTTTACGGTTTCTTCCCTGGACTGTTATTCCAGAGATACGTGCGTTCCTGACTTGCTAATAAGAGTTTCAAGCGCATTACCTAAATCTCTCGTCCTCCAGGACGTAGATGCTGCCTATATGAACAAGGTGGAACTACAAGCCAAGGTAGATGCGCTGACTGAAGAAATTAATTTCCTGAGAGCCCTCTACGAAGCAGTGAGTACAACCAGCTCCCAAGACATTTCAACTCTCAGTTAAGAGCTTCCCTCCCTCCTTTCCTCTGAAAGCCTGTAATTTCTTCCCCCAGGAGATGCTAAATCCTTTACCTCTTTAGAGTTACACCAACCGTCTCTTTAGATAACAATCTGTAGCCTCTCCCAGGTCTGCACGCTCATCTGGAAGGATGAAAAGGCATCTCCCAAGTGAATTGGCTCACCTAATCCCCTGTGCACTTTGCAGGAGCTGTCTCAGATGCAGACGCAGATCTCCGACACCTCTGTCGTTCTCACCATGGACAACAACCGAAACCTGGACCTGGACAGCATCATCTCGGAGGTCAAAGCGCAGTACGAGGACATCGCCAACCGCAGCCGGGCTGAAGCAGAGTCCTGGTACCAAACCAAGGTGAAGAAACCGGGGGTTTCCGTGCTGTTATCTTCATGTCTTGTCTTGAACAGATAAAGACCGACTCTTCCAAGAAAACCTTCTCAAATATTGCATCTTGCACAGCAGCACTCCAGCTGCTAGTCTGGGCTCAAGGAGGGACCCATGCTCTCAGGCACCTGGGTTACTCCAAAACCAATGGATTTTACCTTGACTGGTTGTTCCTCTCTCCATGACAGTATGAAGAGCTGCAGGCTACGGCAGGCAGGCACGGGGACGACCTCCGTAACACCAAGCAGGAAATCTCCGAGCTCAACCGCCACGTCCAGCGGCTGCGGTCTGAAATCGACAATGTGAAGAAACAGGTAAAAAGCAGCAAACCCCACACTTTTAACCAATTTACCCCCTGACTTGCAGGAGGGAGGAAGGAAAACATCAGGGGCAACCTAGGCAAGTTCTGCTCAGCTTGATCCATTTTCTCTCAAGAGCAGCACTGACACTAAAATGGTTAAGCTGATGGTGCTGGAATAAGATCTTGTGATTTCAGGGGAGATAAAGAACAGGTCTAGGTCTCGCATGGGGAATTTGACTGGGGGTTTCTCTTCTGTAGTGCGCAAATCTGAAAGCGGCCATCGCGGACGCTGAGGAACGTGGGGAGCTCGCCCTCAAAGATGCCAAAGCCAAACTGGCCGAGCTGGAAGATGCTCTGCAACAGGCCAAGGCTGACCTGGCCCGGCAGCTCCGCGAGTACCAGGAGCTCATGAACGTCAAGCTGGCCCTGGACATCGAGATCGCGACCTACAGGAAGCTGCTGGAGGGAGAGGAGTGCAGGTGGGTGGGAAACACAACCCTTCTAGTCCTGATGTTGGCGGAGCAAAGCAACGCGAGCACTGGAGATGCTCAGCATTTCTGAAATGCTAAACAGGGCATTAGAGGGCGGGGAGGGAGGAAGATTGTCCTAGCTGATGGAAATAACATTGCAGGAAGCATCCCTGAGTTATGCCAAGTTTTGATTCTTCCCCCAAAGGTCTCTAGGAAACGTACCCTATTCTTTCCCACCACTCCCAACTGACTTCTTACCCCCTTACCTTGTTGCGTTCTGTCCCCTAACAGGCTGGCTGGAGATGGCGTCCCAGTGAATATCTGTAAGTCTCTAAAATTTATGCAATGACCTCCTTCAAGCATTAGTGTGTCTCTGCACCAAGGAGCCAATGCCCAGAGAAACTGAGAGCTTTTCCTTCTCCTTCTTGCAGCTGTGACCAGAACAACTGTGGGAACGGGATACGGAGGAGGAAGCAACCTCAGCATGGGAGGGGGAATCTGCAATATGGGGAACAGCTTCAGCTGCGGAAGCGGTCCCGGGGTTAGCAGCACCACCCTCGGAGGCGGCAGCAGCAGCTCCAGCGTGAAGTTCGTCTCGACCTCCTCCACCAGAAGAAGTTACAGAAGCTAGAAGTTTCCTTTCAGACGCCTTCACTCGCCAGAAAACACCTTAACACTGGTCCTTTACTAAAGCATAGTTGGGGTCAACAGAATGAGGGCCACCTAAACCCTATGTCTTGTCACGCAGGAGCCTCACTTTAGGAACTCTCTCTCAGCTGTGTTGTCTAGCACGCGTCGTGTAGGGCTCTGCTATTGAACGTCAGTCCAACCGTTTTAAATTTGCTACTTGCTTGTTACTGCTCAGCATTTTTTGGCCGGATTTTGTATATAAAATGTGTCCCATGGCTGTTTGTCTCTCTTCACTTTCTGGTGTTTGTCTAATAAAAATGCATGTGTAATTTATTCTATTGTGTGGACCTTTTAATTAAAGACACGGAACAGCAAATGCAAATGCAGATAACAAGCACTTTTCCTAGAGCCCTGTCCAGTTAAAGACACAGATTTTTGCTCCTCATTCACATTTCCTGAATCTCTCCATTAGTGGCCGAAACACCGAGGCACAGCGAAGCACCGAAGGGAGGTTTGCCGTTGATTTCAACATTCTCCCCACCGTGCAAGTAAAACACCTGGAAGCCAAACGCAGGGCACGCCAAGGCAGGAGTCGGGCACAGGGGAAAAGGTCTGAGATTAATTTACCATGCAGCTTCCAGCCAGTACAACATCCAAGAGCCTGGCTCCCGGGGGGTACAACGGGCAGTGCCAAGCCTGTGATGTACCTGCATAAACTTATAACAATAGGGAACTAATTACCAGGGGAGTCAGAGCAACCACCCGACTTGTTCAAGTGTATCAGTCCATCTCAAAACCCCGTTTACCGTGAGCTGTCTCACCTAAGCGTAGATGCCAGCAGGGCAAACGGGAGCGGGTTGAAAGCGCTCCCTTTCTGTTCAGACCACTGGCCACGCTGTTTTACGTGTTTATCTTGGGTCTTGATGCTCACATGTTCCTCTCCTGTGACTATAAGCAGGTGGAGGATCCGGTCCATACACATTCACGTACTATGTTGAATTAGATGTTGCTCACCCAATAGCTGTAAAAAATATCAAAAAATAGGATACCTGTTGGAAAGTTAAAGTCTTCAAGATGCAATCTTCCTTCACATTCCTGGAATACGTTGGAGACAAGATCTTGTTTTGTGAAGGTGGAGAAAATCCAGAGGAGGTGTAGCAATTTTAGATGTAGTTCTGACTAATCAGGAGAAATTAATTAAGAAGTAAAAGCAGAGCATCATCTGGCTGAAAGCTACAAAGTCACAGATGTCATTGGTGGAAGATGAGTTGAACAAATAGATGTGATTAGAAAAAGTGCCCACCCCCGCCCCATGTATTTCAGTAAGTTCAAGGAGTGGGTAGAGAAGCACTCTTGGAAGATACTTGAAGGGATGGGCAAATAGAGGGGAATTGACAGTCCCTGAACAACGGGCTGTATTCAGATTTTCCTTCGAGACCAGCGGTTTCCTAAAATTTTCCAGGATGCTCTTAACTCTACATGTTCCTCTCTGTATCCCTCAGGAAATCTCCTTTCCAATGACTTGCAGGCTTGGTTATGGGTCTGCTGTGGCTCTCCACCTCTCCCTGCTGAATACTCACAGCAGCTTGGTGGGAAGGAACAGTATCCTCACTCTGAACAGCAGCCTGGGCAAGGTTAAGCAATGGTCTTCCTCACTGCTGCCCAAACACACTCTCTAACCAAAGAGGATATAACGTATATAGCCAAGAGGCACATCAGACGGATGCCATCCGTTGCATCAACACCAGGGTCATAACACAGAGATTACGAAGCCCTTCGTCTCACATGGGAAAGGCTGGGGCCAGAATATTTGTTCTCCAAGGGCATCCCTTTTTAAGTAAGATACAAAAAAACTACCCTGGCAAAGGTTGGCATCTCTGGACGCACGACCAACGCACAGCTGTCCTTGTTCCAGAGCAAGGCTCTGGTCACCACGTACGTAACCTTCTGCATCCAGTCCTGCTGGACAAGTTAAACAGATGTAGGAATGACCTGGGGCTTATATTTCAGTGGGAGAGGACAGCCCTCGTTAATTCTAGCACAGCCCAGATTAAAACCTTAGTCATAATGACATGAATGGTGCTTGCACTCCACTCAGGGGCTTGAATTTGCAACGCGCGGAGGGAACTGATTACTAATTGCTACCCATAACGTTTTTATAGAGTTCTTTAGGACAGACAGTTGGCAGCTTAGTCACAGAAGCGCTTCTCTCAAAGACTGCTGCTTGTTGCAACGCACAGTAGCCGAAACACTCCCAGAACAGTTACTTTAGCTTTGTTCCAAGGCATGTAATGGAAACATTACAAGAATAGAGAAGAAAATAGAAACAAAAAGTATGGCTGAAAGGCAAAAAGAGATGATGGGCATCTGCAAATTACCCTCCGGGGACCTTCTGGTCAAACTCAGTTGACCGTGCAGCCTCCGTGTGTGAAATGGCAAGCACAAGCGCATGCTTGAAGGACGCATCTGCAAACACCTGGTCCATAGCCTGGTGCCTGCACGTGTCTTTTCACTGGCTGGGGAAAGCTGTGACCTCCCAGCAATGCTCTGCAGCTGGCTGCTACCTCCTCTGACGAGCAGGCATTCAGCTTGGGCATGGTATCCACAAGAAAGACATACCTTGGCAAACCCAAAGGGCTGCAGGGCCTGAGAGAAGGATGGGCATCCGTGGGCATCCAGACAAGACACTGGGAGTGACTTTCAAGCATCTTGCCTGCTCTGGGATAAGCGCCCATCGTACAGGGCACAGGGCGAGTCAAGACAGCACGTGTCTTTCACCAGGGAAATGCACTATGTGACTTTTCCTGGGTGCTATGCGGAATAAGAGTAGAGGGAGTTGTCTGTGAACAGTGTTGTCGGCTCAGATCCCAAGCACTGAATTTCCTTGTGAGTAAGAGATATCGGAGGGGAAAGAGAACAGACGTGGGGAGGGGAGCCTGGGAACAGGCTTCACACCGTGTAGAGACAAGGTCACCCCATGAGTCAGGAAACAGCCCAAAAGTCTGCGAAGGTGAAGCCCTGAGAAATCGCCAAGTCAGGTTTTGTGTCGTCACAGCCAACGGTAACTCCCTCCCGGGTCATATTCTGGTATTTCATCATTTGTTGTCAGTCTGAATCAGGATGAAACGTAGACACTTTTTGCAGAAAGAAAAGGTCTGAAAATACCATTCATAAAATTTCCTTCCATGTCCTTCCCGCTCCCCAGCTCATTTTTGATAGCTGATGGTCCGAGACTTCCACTGATACCCCGTCCCCACCTTGACTCTTGCTTGGGCATAAGAACAAAAGTCCACCATTTCCAACAAGTCGGGACCTGAGGTGCTGATGCCCCGCTGGGGTTTACTCAAAACCACAGCAGCAGGAAAACACAGACCCGCAATAACAGATTTCTCAGATCTCGGACCACTGCACCGCGAAATAATGTGCCTTTACGCAACAGAGGGATTGATTCATCCATGAAATAGAGATGAGCGAGCGCTTGCCCAACATGGGGAACCATCTACTGCAGAGGTGAAAGGAGGGAGTGGGAAAGGAACGGCTGTGAACAGGAGTTGAGCAGGCAGTATTTAGTGTTTTCTCAGATATTTCGACAGCCAGATCATGACTGTCACCAAAAATGCAACTCGTGCACTTTGTGAGTGTTTCATAGGTGCTTGAGCTCACGGCGAACTCACCGTCTGCTTTGCTGCTGGGTGTGCCGAGCCCAGTTAATCAGTAAGATGAGCACCACGCCAGACCCATCCCCAGCTAGTAAGGGTATAAAAGGGCCAGTCCCAGCCTGGGGGAGCACAACTTCACCTTCCTGCCTTCATCCACTTCCTTGCTGCTTTATTCTTCCCACCGCTCTCACCCTGCTCACATCAGCTGCCATGTCTCGCCAGTGCGCTGCAAGGAACCAGAGCAAAACTGGCTTCAGTGCTGCTTCTGCCTTCATCCCAAATGCCAGCAGCATCAGCTTCTGCTCACGTTCTGCATCCCAAGGTGGAAGCTGCGGTACCACCGCTGGGTATGGAAGATTTGGTGGAGGTTTTGGAAGCAGGAGCCTCTACGGTCTTGGTGGATGCAAGAGGATCTCTGTGGCTGGAAGGGGTGGTGGCTTCTACGGACCTGCAGGTTTTGGTGCTGGCACTGGGATCTCCTGTGGTTTTGGTGGTGCCTTTGGGTTTGGTGGTGGCATGGGTGGCCCTGGATTCCCTGTTGTCCCTGCTGGAGGCATCCATGAAGTCTCAGTCAACCAGAGCCTTCTGAAACCTCTCAATCTGGAGATTGACCCCAACATCCAGAGCATCCGTAAGGATGAGAAGGATCAGATTCAAACCCTCAACAACAAATTTGCCTCCTTCATCGACAAGGTGAGACATAAGATTTCTTGGTTATGCTGTGTTGATTCTTCCATGGGGAAGCACAAACAAGGGCAAGTTATATCTTTATCAGCAGTTTTGCTGCTCTTGAACTGCCATTTCTAACATCAGCAGCCTGGGAATAAAACCTGAGGGGTTCCGGGTTTGAGACCATTCATCTCTCATGTTAGCGCTGAGATGAAACCAGCCAGTGTGGGGAAAATGGTGATACAGGATGTAAGGAAGCAGAGTTTGCAAAGAGAGCAGGAATGGTAACATCAGATGTGCAATGCTTGCTTGTATAAATTGTCAGCTGTTCCCCAAGGGCTGAGAGCTCCCACCTTTCAGCAAGTGAATTGTGCCTTGCCTCTCTAAGGAAATTCATCCTAAAATCACTGTTTCTGAAACATCTCCTTTCTCGATCCAGGTCCGATTCCTTGAACAACAAAACAAGGTCCTGGAAACCAAGTGGGCCCTTCTGCAAGAACAGGGGAACAAAACAGTCAGAAACAACATTGAGCCCCTCTTCGAGACCTACATCAACAACCTCAGGAGACAGCTGAACAGCTTGCTGACGGACAAGGAGAACTTGGGAGGGGAGCTCAACAAGGTGCAAAGCCTTGCCGAGGACTTCAAGAACAAGTAAGTCTATCCAAGTCTGCCTGGAGAGCAGGGTGGGCTGCGACAGATGCCAGCTCTCTGTTGCATCTGTGCAATCAAACAAGGAAAGAAGACTTTTTTGCTGATAGAATCTTTGGAGTAAGGCCCAGGTTAAGTTTAATATGAGACATATTCAGCCTCAGCTCCCCGTGGCTGAAAGTCACAGGCAGAAAATATGGTACATAATAATAACTTTTGTACAAGCTTAGACCAACTCTCAATTCCCATGCCACAGGTACGAAGAGGAGATCAACAAGCACACAGCCGTTGAGAACGAATTTGTGATCCTGAAGAAGGTGGGTGCACACACGCTGTGCCTCCCAGCCTGTGCGAGCGTAGCGAGAAACGCGTTCTTCAGCTTCTCTGAAAACCGCTTCATTTTTGTGATGTGTTTCCTCTTCCAGGAAGTGGACGCTGCCTACATGAACAAGACAGAGCTGCAAGCCAGGCTGGACTCCCTCGTGGAGGAGATAGATTTCCTCAGAGCCCTTTATGAAGCCGTAAGCACCAGCATTTAAATCCTTCTCCCAGTTTCCAATGTCCTCGCCTTCCTTTCCCACTTCAGAGGCTCAGGACCGATTATTCTCCACTCTGTTGCACTAAATAACTCAATGCTTTTTCCGTTTCGCCTGCTGTCTTAACCCTGCCTGGAAAAAATCACTTTGTGCACCCAGGTCCACTCTCTAACTGGGGGGTTTCCTCCCTCTGAGCCACATTCGTGCCTCATGCCCGTGACTCACCAAAATACCGGCTGCTTTTGCAGGAGCTGTCTCAGGTGCAGACCCAGATCTCCGACACCTCTGTCATCCTGACCATGGACAACAACCGCAGCCTGGACATGGACAGCATCATTGCCGAGGTCAAAGCGCAGTACGAGGACATCGCCAACCGCAGCCGGGCCGAGGCCGAGTCCTGGTACCAGTCCAGGGTGAGTGCCTAGGATGGCTTCTGCAATGGGAAAACCACACTCCCCATCCCAAATCCCCACGGGGAGGTGGGTCCGACTGCGATTTTTATAACATGGGATGTCTTCAAATTTAATAATCCTATAAAGTTTGGAAGTGCTAATTTGGGATTGAGAACATACACATACACTCACATACCCAAATTCTGCTTGGCTCTAAATCCAATATATTTTACCTTGACTGGTTGTTCCTCTCTCTGTGACAGTACGAAGAGCTGCAGGCTACGGCAGGCAGGCACGGGGATGACCTCCGTAACACCAAGCAGGAGATCTCCGAGCTCAATCGCCACGTCCAGCGGCTGCGGTCTGAAATCGACAGCGTGAAGAAACAGGTAAAGGGCAGCGTAAATGCGTAAGACTTAACTCTTGCTGTGGTCTAACCTCTTGGTTGACCAGACAACTCCAGGGAATAAAAATAAATGCATCTCAGTGAGTTCTGCTGGATCAGCATTTATCTCAGTGCAGTAACATCACTAAGAGTAACTTAATGCAGTATTAGTAAACCTAAGGAGATGTTAAGAGGTGTGGAGTTAGATTAAATCCAGGTTGTGACCTGGCTCAGAACATGGATCAACTTAATGATCATTAAGATCACACCCATAGATGTTAACCCAAAGTCTTCTGCATCTAGACCAGGCATCATGACCTCAGGGTACAAAGAACTGGTCTATGCTCTAGATAAGGAATGCAACCGCTGTTTTTCCTCCACAGTGCGCCAGTTTGCAGACAGCCATCGCAGATGCTGAGCAGCGCGGGGAGATGGCCGTCAAGGATGCCAGGGCCAAACTGGCTGAGCTGGAAGATGCCCTGCAGAAGGCTAAGGCTGACCTGGCCCGGCAGCTCCGCGAGTACCAGGAGCTCATGAACGTCAAGCTGGCCCTGGACATCGAGATCGCGACCTACAGGAAGCTGCTGGAGGGAGAGGAGTGCAGGTGGGTGCAATTTTATATCCCAATTTTCAGAGGTGCAATGGAGTCTCAGACCCTTATCAGGTTTAGGCTTCTCACACTGAGAAGACCTGAAACTTGTTTAAAGGCGAGCAATTGCCCACGAAGATGAGCTATTTGGGAGGATGTTAGCCTTTTGCACAAACTTTCCATTCCACCAAAAGTATTCCTGCCGTTTCAACCAGCTCCCACCATGCGTTCCCTTTGAATTCTTACTGGCTCATTTTGCTCCCTAACAGGCTCTCTGGAGAAGGTGCCGGCGCAGTGAATATCTGTAAGTAACTTTTAAAAAATAGTTTGGCAACTTTTACATTTGTCTCCCTGCCACTCAGAGCCCACTGTTTGTGGATGCCTCTAAAGAGAGTGTTTTCCTCTTGCAGCTGTGACCAGAACCACTGTAGGAACAGGATATGGAAGTGGAAACTGTCTCAGCTTCGGAGGCAGCAGTGGTGTTGGAGGTGGGCTCTGTGCTGGAGGAATGGGCTTCAGCTCTGGAAGCGGACAAGGCGCAGCCGGGTCATGCGTGGTTGGTGGAAACAGTTCCAGCACAAAGTACATCACCACCACCTCTTCAACCAAGAGATGCTATTAAAGTCTGACATCAGCGCTGTTAGATAGCGCGTGCCAAGTTTTCTCTCGTATTGTGTGCGATCCTTACCCTGTTACTTGCAAAAGATGTGGAAGTCAAATCTAGCTGTCCTTATTTATATAAAACATGGCATGCTCCTGTTTGTTCTTTGACTCTCTGAAATCCTCATTTCCCAGTGTTTGTCTAATAAAAGGCATGTGGAACTAATTCTGTCGCATCTTCCTTTTAATTCCAATTACTTTATAGGACCTTGGGGAAAAGAGTGGTTGACATAGCAGAGTAGAGCTGAAGGTAAACAAACCAAAGTCATACACACGAGTTGAGACCTTTCCTTCCTCTGCACTCACTGCCACTCCATGGACACCTCTTATATCCAACAGGAATAGAGCAGTTGGACATTCCATTCCCATTTGTGTGAGCAAAGCTTTTTTAGCATCAGTATCTTCCAAAGGATGGGAAAATACCTACTCTTCCTAGCAGGCACTAGAGAAAACATCCTTCTATCTTAATTCCTACATTACGGCATCTCAGCATTTTCATGCCACCTCGATCGTGCCCAAACCCCTGTAATCTTTCAAGTTTTCATGTGATGAGTCATGTAGGGATATAAATCTAGTTTTTCCCAAGAAAGCAAGTATTTCAGCTCACGCTGTTCTGTACATGCACTAGCTGCAGGGCCTAATAAAATGCCGTCACTGCCATTACCATAATTAGAAATGGAAAAGACCCATTAAAATCCCAAACTCACCCTCTCTGGGAAGAATCATGTCCTCAGACATAGGCTGCGAGATAGATAAAACCCCTGAGGGTAAGGAAGGTTTAGTTCCCCTTCTCTAATCTCCTGAACAGCAAAAACGAGACACAAACTACAAAAGCACCGAAGTCCCTATTAAAAAAAAAAAAAAAAAAAAATACTGTGCTGAGATTACCTGAGCAGATTGTGCCGGTTCAGTCTCCGACACAACCCTGCCGAGTGACTAAAGCACTAGAGGTAAACGTGACGCACATTAAATGCATGCTGACTCCTAGCCTAAAGAGAAGGCGATAAAATAAACCCCAGCTTGTCGTTAATCCTCTAGATCTAAGCACAATAACGCACTACTGGAAAGGAAACGGCTTGTCCTCTTCCACCCCTGCCCATCTTTCTCTGGCATCTCTGGACTGCATTTCCACTGACACCAGCAGAACTGGTATTCGGTTTAAACACCGTCCGGCATCAAACAGGCACCCGATGACCTGGACTTTTACAAGTCAGGCTTCCTCTCTGGGGGACCGCGTACAAAATTTCAGCGATCTCATTATGCAGCATTTCGGCTGAGCAAAGCATCCAGCCAAAAGAAAGGCACAGGTACCTCCCAAATTATCACCTTTACCAGAAGTACCTCTGCAGACAAAGTGCTGCCTGCAAAGATGAGCGCAGACGAAGACATCTAACTTCTTGCCTAGATCAGGACTGGTTGCTCCTACCCCAAGACAGCTGGCAACTGGGGAGCAAAGTCAGCTTTTTCTTTAGCAAAGCACATCAAATTGGCATTTTCAACATCTCTAGATTCCCTCTTCTGGCAACTTCAGTCCAAGTAGCTTTAAACTAAATGGACACTGACACCAGTACCTAAGTTAAAAGCAAGCCCAAAGGGAACTTCTGGACATTTTTTGTTTTTTCCCCACCAGTAATCCCCGCTCTGAAAAATACAGGTTAGAAAATTTGGTTAGCTTTATGAGCCTGAAGGTTGCCAGCCCATCGCTTTAGCGAGTCTGGTGATTAACGGGTTGGGAAAGGTGGCCACGTGCCAGCATACCAAACCAATTAGCTCAGTCAGCTGAGCTGCAGTCCTCTGCGGACAAGCCCAGCTCTCCAAGAGGATAAAAGGCAGAGGGGGACTCCTGATCCAAACTCTTAAAGATTTCTACTCACCTGCCGTCTCACCTCATTGTCCTCTGCTCTCGCCACCGGCGAACAATTGCACAGAAGTCAGTCGGCATTGGGTCAGGAGAACTCACTTTCAGAGAGCAGTTTCAGCACTGCTTCTGCCACTATGCCTGTTAACCGAAGCAGCTTCAGCTCCATGTCCATGTCCCGCAGCAGTGGCCGAGGCATGGGACAGATCAACGGTGGTTTTGGCAGCAGGAGCCTTCACAATCTAGGGGCAAGCAAGAGGATTTCCATGAGCGGAGGGTATTGTTCTGCTAGATCAGGATACAGTTATGGGTCAGGTCATGGCGGGTTGGCATATAGAGTTGGTGGAGCTGGGTTTGGGTTTGGAGGAGGATGTGGCCCTGGAGGTATTCAAGAGGTCATGGTCAACCAACACCTCTTGGTACCTCTTAACTTGGAGATTGACCCCAACATGCAGAGAGTGCGGCAGGAGGAGAAAGACCAGATCAAATCCCTCAACAACAAATTTGCCTCCTTCATTGACAAGGTAAGACATGTTCCACTTCATCCAGCCTGGCATGTTTGTCATTGCCTGTAGAGTAGGATCAGGATTGCTCTCAACATTAAAAATTTACTTGTAAATCCTTCGTGCACAGAGTTACAGATTTTGTCCAGCTTGTTACCTCCATATCCAGACTGTCTATACAGCTCATTTTGTCAGAGCGCTCTCAGACGGTCTGGATGCAGTGCAAATTATTTTTTTTGCAGTTGAATATTGCTCCTGGTTTCCAAATCTTCCTACCAATGATCTTTTGATGATATACCTCTCTAAAGCCCACTCTAAATTACATAAAACAAAGCAAAAAAACCCCCTCATGTTAAAGCTCCCATCTCATGAAAAGCGAGGCAGGTTTTGAGTTGATCATCCCAAATGATTTAAATTGTTCTGATGGGTTTCAGGTGCGGTTCCTGGAGCAACAAAATAAAGTACTGGAGACCAAATGGAGCCTCTTGAAAGACCAAAAAATTGTGAAAAATAACCTAGAACCTATGTTTGACGCGTACATCAGCAACATGAGGAGACAGCTCGAGGCTCTAGGAGGGGATCGGCTGCGGCTCAGCTCGGAGCTGAAGGCTATGCAGGATGCTGTTGAAGACTTCAAGATCAGGTAAGCAACACACAGGGAAAGAAATCTGTCCAGTTTTTTTCCCCACTCTGTCTTCTTCCTGGATGAGTTAAAAGACCCAAGGCAACCCCAAAACTGTGAGACCTCAGAAAGGACTAAAGGGACTCGGTTCCCCTCACTTTAGCTGCTGTATTAATGGCAGCAGCAGCACTCTACCCCTTGCAAGACATACGCAATTTTTTGCAGGGACAGGTGAACTTTCTAAATGTTGCAAAAGGCTCAGATCAGCCATCCACAGGAGTTTGGGAGCAGCTTCTCAAAAGCTTAGTCTACTCAGAGATTAAGCTTTCCAAATGGTTTCAACTCCTGCGTAGTCATTTTAATACAGACCAGGACAAAACCTGAATCTTAACAAGACTATTGAGCATTCCGAGCACTCACATTTCTTACTGATGTGGGTTCCTTTCCAGGAGAGAAAAATTGTCTAAGAAAGATTAAATTTACATCTGTGTTTAAGTGGTTTTCTTTGGTTTTCTTTTCTTTTTTTTTTTTTTAAATTTTAATTATTATAATGTCCCCTAATATCAATGTATTGGATATTTTAGCATTTCTGAAAGTCAAGCGTTCGCTTCCACCCCATGGAAAGTCACTGAAATCTTGGGCGAGGGTTTCAGCTCAGGTCTTGGACTCTTTAGGCTGTCAGGAGGAGGAGTTCCTTCTCTCATCCACTCTTTGTACTTTGGAAAAACATCTATCAAGCGTTAGTGTCTGCTACCATGCCCACAAGGGATACTCTGCTTAATGGATGTGAATAAGTAAGAAGCTTAAATTGTCAATCTGGAACCAGAAAAACGAGAGATGAGAGCTAGGTGCAGGCTGCAATTCAAAACCAGGACACGCGCATTCTGCCAAAACCCCTCTGCTCTCCCTTTCTTGGGAGATCATGTGCCTGACACTTTCTGCCACCTTCACCAACAGTGCCTCTAGCCCAAAAGTAGCATCGGAACAGAAACGACTGCCTTGGGGAAGAGAAATCATTGTCCACGGTCTACTTTGAGACTTCTTTTTTATAGTTCTCTGTGCCTTCAGAAAAGAAACATTTAACTGAGAAAAAAATTCTGTCCTGGGTCAGTTTGGCCATGTAAGACCTCAGGGTTTTACAAATCAGCCATCAGATTTCCTTAATTCATTTTAGGATGTGAGAAATGACATTCCAGAGAGAAATATCTTTCTCCATCACCTACAGAAGAAACCCCAAAGAGAGCCAAAATAGCCAAATTCCAGGTAGCTGACTTGAGATGAATCCCAGTTGTAAGCACAATACTGCTACGGATTAACCAGGTCAGAGAGAGTCCTCCTCCCGTTCTCGTTGCAGGTCCGTGGTGAAAGCAATTTAAATTTTGAAAAGCAATGATGTCCAACATTAGCACAGTCTGGAGCAGCAAAGCAGCAACAGAGATTGCTCAGCTGAGGAAAGACCCTTGGGTGCACAATGACTTCAGACAAGAAATCCTTTGACGACCAAAGGTCACATCGTAGAAGAGGTTCAGACTTTAATACTCTGCCTGTATCTGACATAA
Organism: Grus americana; assembly: GCF_028858705.1. Lineage (NCBI taxonomy): Eukaryota > Metazoa > Chordata > Aves > Gruiformes > Gruidae > Grus > Grus americana. The sequence continues at coordinate 991,846 of NC_072882.1, forward strand.
AGTGGCAAATATTCCTTCTGGCTCCAGATCAGGGAATCTTTGGGCAAAAGTTCAATTACATCATACACATTGCTGGGTAGGGACCAGCATCTTGCATTGTGGCAACAATGCCTACGCCTACCAAAAGGATGTCACTGCTTCTGTCCCCGTTTCCTAGGAATTTGTTCTTCTTACCTTTATTTATTTTAAACTTTGTGGATCCCAAGGATTTCTTCCTAATGCTTTGCTCTTCTGAGTCAAATACTAATCCATACAGCAATTAGAAATTAGACAAATGCCAAATTAGTTTTCCTCTTCTATGTGGCTAAGAGCTTAGAGACCCATAAAACTATATACAGGCTAGGACTTTGCTTAATGGAAATGATTTTAAGGGTTAGATATTCCCGATATGTAGAAATCTTCCCTCATGAAAGCGTCATGAAAGGCTAACGTTTCATTAGCTGCATGGACTCCTTCCTTTGAACTCCTGTCTTTCATCTCCCCCATATAATCATTTCATTTGAGCTGGGCATCAGTCCATGGCTACTGCTGGTTTTTATCCTTTCCCAAGAGCGGGACTGCGCACTGCTGCTGATCCAGACCTTGGCTCTCCTTGCCCAGGCCATCATCCTCCCTCCTCCCCGGCCATCCCCAGCCCTCCTGAAGCCACCGCGGGAGCTGGCGTCAGAGATCCCGGCTCTTCTGACTAACCCAGGCGTGGTGGCGATGAGCTCAGCTACGGCTCCACCCAGCCCTCCCGGCCTGAGAAAAATTTAGAGAGTACAAGGCTCCCATTCACGGCGAAAACTTCTGGGAGGATAAAACGTGCCTTTAATGAAGGCCTGCAGCTTTTCTAGATGGCCTCCTCCCACCATCTAGCCCAAGGGTGCTGTCTTTCTATCATAATCGGTGAGAGAGATATATATATCTAATAATGCTACGTATAACATACGCACTGACACAGCAAGGACATGGCGTTATTAGGTAGCTACGTTTGTTGTTTCCACCAAAGACCTACACATCGGTGGTAAACGCCCCTGGGAACAGACTCTTTAGTCTCTCCACAAGCACCCTACAACGAATGTGTGGAGGAGGGATTTCCATACGCCCACGGTGGACGGGGTGGGTTGCAGTATGGAAGCCGTAAAGGGATGCTCATGTCCCCTTCCCAACAGGTACGAAGAGGAGATCAACAAGCGCACGACTGCAGAAAATGACTTCGTTTTGCTCAAGAAGGTGAGGCGCCAACAACAAAGAAGGGACACACTTTTAAAAAGCAAAACGCATTTGAATGCAAATAACCCTTTTTATCCGGCAGTGCCAAGTTAGCCAAAGCACTTAGCAAACGCATAGTCATTCCTCCTTGAAGTAGAAACACCCAATTGTGCCAATGTGTCAGTCCTTGGCAATAGCTCGTTCTTGTTTCAAGCCCCTCATCCAAAATTCAGGTGAGTCCTGGTCCCCCAGGTACCAGATGAGATCTAGGTCATCCATACCTTGTAGTCATTCCACCAGATGCTCTGGCTCTTCTGCAGCCAGCCTTTCTGGATTCATTCCCACCCTCCACAGCTCCCCTGGTCCCAACCGCAGGAGAAACTTCCACTATTTCAAGCACTGTCCAAAATATCTGTCTCTGCACTGGCAAGAAAAGGGAAATTCAGTGGCTTCTGACACGTCAAAAGTTGCTTAGATCTATGGACATCATCCCTCCCTCCCCCCCCAAAAAAAGGTGGAGGGAGCAAACAAATTCACTCTTGGCTCTGTTTAAAGGCACAGAGGTCAAGAAAGTCTTCAGTTCTGGTTTGTCTCCAAAGGTTCGTATGAAACGACAATTAGTCTTTCTACAAGGATGCAGATAGGCATGGTTTGGTTCACTACCTCTTTTGTCACGGTTCCAGGATGCAGATGCTGCCTACGTGAACAAGGTGGACCTGGGGACCAAGGTGGATGCACTGACGGATGAGATTAACTTCCTGCGAGCCCTCTACGAAGCAGTAAGAATTTCCCAAATTTCCCCAGTTCTACTATTTCCCCAATTTCCTTGTAGCAACCGGATTGAACCAGCCTGAGATGTTTGGAGCTGCAGTTCCCTCCATCCCTACCCCTCTACTACACATCATCTCTGAGACGAGCACAAGGGTGAACGTTTGGGACTGAGAACGAATTTGTTTGACTTACAGGAGCTGTCTCAGATGCAGTCACAGATCTCCGACACCTCCGTGGTCCTGTCCATGGACAACAACCGAAATCTGGACCTGAACAGCATCATCGCAGAGGTCAAAGCGCAGTACGAGGACATCGCCAACAGGAGCCGGGCAGAGGCTGAGTCCTGGTACCAAAGCAAGGTGAGGATGTGAAAATTAACCAGGTGAGCTAGGAAAATTTTTGTTTAGCATTTCCCAAATGCTATTTTATACTGGAGAGTGCAAGGAGAGAGCACAGGGGAGTAGGGTGTAAAATCAAGTCGATTTGGATAGGATTTCATTTAGTTTCTTGGACATGTGAAAATGCCATTTTGACAACAAAAGATAGAGGAGCATAAGGAGATAGAGGGAGGAAGGAAATATGTTAAAGCTCACAAGGAAGAGCTTGGATTGAGTACAGAAAGAGACAGGAGACCCAGTCAAGAGAGGATCAGAGCAGGGTCAATCTCTACCAATGAGTTCAAGCTCCTGCCCAGATCTGACTGTGCCCCGGTGTCTCATCTCCCCGCCCATCTCAGTACGAGGAGCTGCAGCTCACGGCTGGCCGGCACGGGGACGACCTCCACAACACCAAGATGGAGATCTCAGAGATGAACCGCATGATCCAGCGGCTCCACTCGGAAATTGATAGTGTAAAGAAACAGGTATGGTGCACAGGATCCCTCCAAACATAGGGGCACCTCCATCTCCACCACCTTGCTCTACCCTTGCAAGGATGCCTGGAAATTGAGGTCCAAACCTACTGAGCAGTCACCAGAGCTACTTCCACTTCTTGCAGTGCGCCAGTTTGCAGACAGCCATCGCAGATGCTGAGCAGCGCGGGGAGATGGCCGTCAAGGATGCCAGGGCCAAACTGGCTGAGCTGGAAGATGCTCTGCAACAGGCCAAGGCTGACCTGGCCCGGCAGCTCCGCGAGTACCAGGAGCTCATGAACGTCAAGCTGGCCCTGGACATCGAGATTGCGACCTACAGGAAGCTGCTGGAGGGAGAGGAGAGCAGGTGGGTGGCTCCCCTTGCAAACCAAATAATGTCCAATCCTGTAGATGTTTTCAGATTTGCCTTGCAACAAGAGAGGGAAGGGCCACAAAAACCTGAAGAGAAAGCGCCCTCCTATCCTACACAGTTACGGGTGTTATTTCAATTACTGTCAGACACTCATCATCAGACCTTTAACACCCTAGACCATTCTGTTAATCCAAAGTCCTGGTGCCAAACTGTTGCTTGAAATTGTCCTAAATAACAAGCCCTTCCTTCTCTGTCCTCTCTTTCAGGCTGGCTGGAGAAGGCGTTGGTGCAGTGAATATTTGTAAGTAATCTAGCTCTTAAGCTGTAGATTGAATGTTCATTGAGTTATTCCTTAAATGTATCTGGAGCTGAGGATAAGACAATGAAAATGAGCTATGCAGCTAGTAGTTACCAGCACAAAAATGGAGTATATTAGGGTTTTGCAGCGCTCTGCGGGACTGGGGAGGCCAAAGAGCCTGACACCTCTTTTCTCTGGCCAGCTCTGAACTTGAAAGGTTTTGTACACTGAGCCTGTCCCTGGGAGACTCAGATGTCAAAGGCCAGCTCTGCTACAGGATAGGAAGAAAAGCCGGAGAATAAGATGTGTGAAACACAGGCAGTGGTAAACTGTCCAAGAAAAACCACAAATGTGTGAACCTAAAGGTTGAAATTCCTTCGTACTATTCCAAACAAACTAACCCTCTACCCATGGTTCCTGTCACAGCTGTGGTCTCATCCGGGAGCAGCTACGGCGGTGGGGACACGCTGGGGCTGGGGTCAGGCTTCAGCAACAGGCTCAGCATGGGGGGAAGCGGTGCCAGCTCCAGCAGCGGGAGCTGCCTGGCCGGGGGATTCAGCTCCGGTGGGGGAAGCAGCTCAAGCATGAGGTTTGTATCGAAAAGCACCACCACCAAGAAGAGCTATCGGAGCTAAGTCGCAGCAGCACCCGGCTCACCCGGAGCAGAAGAGGTTGAGCACCATGTCCTGCTGTCAGCACAAAACCTTTCAACACCATCCAAAGAGCCACGCTTATCACTTTCCCATTAGGGGAAAACACATTCCCTGTGCTACTTATTGGCTTGGGAGAGATGCCTCTCCAAGTCCAATTAATTCCTCTGCATAAAGCCTCACCTAGCTGCCCAGTGCTGCTTGTCAACAAGTAATCAACCTTCCCATTAATGGGTGCCATCATTAGAGCTCAGCTTGCAACTTCCCAGGGCTTCCTCTTGCTCCAGTACCCTGGTGCAAATCCAGAGTAGATGCAGGACTTGGATTTATACCAGCCTACATGAAAGTAGAACATGTCCCTTCAGCTGCTTATGGTAGAAAGCAGGAGGTGTGTTGAGACCACAGTCTTTTGTGTTCCCTCCTAATCAACCCTGCTCCCCACTGCTGGGCTTGCTCTCCCCAAAGGCTTGAAGAATTGAAAACTAAGCCTCTCTCAATATAGAGGCACTTGCTCTGTTTCCCAGTTCCTCTTGAATTGCTGTTGTTTCACTCCAGGGCGCTCTCACTCTTCCTAAATCCAAAAATGCAGCCTTCATTTTCCATAGGTGAAAGGGGTTGGCTCTCTATAACATCTAATTCCTCACCCAGCCAATACGTATAATTTAAGCCTAACCTACAGGTTGCTAGACCCTATCCCAGCAGCAAACCATTCTCCTTTCCACCAGCCAGAGTGAGCTTAAAGTAGAGACAGGGGTTAAAAATACAGGAAAAACAACAAGGAGGAACAGCAGGCTTTGGTAACACAGATTTTACATAACCTGGAAAAACATCTCTGCTTTAGTGCCTTTGTTCTTAGCTTTTTTTTTTTTTTTCCCCTTCTTCTCTTTTTATGCAAGGGAGAGGGAGGCAAAGAGGAGGGTTGGAGAATTATGTGCCAAAATGTAACTAGCTCATTTCCTCTCATCTTCTGCTCCCATTGAACTGTATGAGTTTTATGACATTTCTTCAATAAACTGCAATCAAATTTATCACGAGCAATGTGGGGTTTCTGTGCCATTATGAAATTCACCTAAAAGTGTAATTTTAAAACAAGGTTTAGAAGGTTTGCCATAGGCACTGGCTGTCACTTGGAGCTTTCCCATATCCTCCTCCTCCCCATCTCAGTCCTGGAGAGGAGGGGGAACACTGAGGGGTCACAGAGCAGCAGTACCCAAGCACTTTGGGAGGTCTTCCAAGTTGCACAGCCAACAGAGCAAGACCAGAAGGTGGGGATGGTTTCACCTGGCCATAAACACCTACATCCGAGCCAGTCAAAGGACAGCAACAGACACTTTTGGATCAAACAACTCATTCCCTCTCCCTCTGTGGGACTGAAAGAGCTCCAGGCAGTTGGCTGAAGATGTCTGCATTGCAGGAGCACTCCAAAAGGTGTTTTAAAGTCAGGAAAGATGGATCCCACGCATCAACTTCTGGAAAGGCCGGTTCCAGACCTGCAGCTTGTGCAGGGAAAACAGGAGGGATATATCTCCATCCTCTCTCCAAAGCGGCCAACAGAGCCATCAGGCCACGTGCTAAACAAGGATGCGATCCCAGGGCAGTCAGATGCTCCTGAGCTGAGGTTTTTGTTGGGTCAGCAGATCGAAGCCGGGCTGGCTCAGACAAGCTGGCAGTACTGAGCTCTGCTCAGGTCTGTAATTAAAAACCCAGGAGAGAGAAAGCGAGAAAAGAATCCAACGTGACTTCTTCCATTTCATGGAAGATGCCAACTATCACATGTAGCAGCTGTTTTCCAGCATCCAGGGCCCAATCATGAAAGATGCTGAGCTCTTGGAACTCCTTTTAGGCTGACTCCCAAAAAGTGCTTAGCACATACAACTCCCACACAGCTTTACCCTAAAAAGTTGTGCAGCTAAACAAGGCAGGCCAACTTTCAGGCTTGCAAGCATGAACTTCTCTCTGATCCTCTTCATGGAGCAGAATATGTTCTCAGGCCACGATGTACGCCAAGAAAATCACATAAAAGCCTTTAGAAAAGACTGAGATTTTCAGGGCTAAGCCCTCAGTGTTATCCCACTGGAGGCAAAAGAATTAAGAGGGTTCCCACCCATGGCACACAGCCTTTTTGGTATTTCAGCAAAGATGGGACTGAAAATCACCTATTTCATTTTCTAGGAAAGACTTATCTGCCCTTCCTGCATCTTTGTCACTCTGAATCCACCTCCTTTGCTGAAAAATAAATACATTCACAGGGATTTCCCGAACAATTTCACCAGAAAGCAATGACCAAGCCCAGTTCTCTTCTAAGCTATTCCCCATGGAGGACACTTCTGCAAGCAATAAGACGAGAGGTGTCAATCTGACCAGTGTCAGTCACACTCCCCCCAAAACCAGGGAAAACAACAGACTCCCTCCTTCAGGGCACTCGGTGGAAGAGAGAAGTAACACGAGAGACCACCTCCATCTATTCAACCTTTGCCTTTGGTTTTTTTCCCCGGCTGGTGCAAAGGTCTGAGCTGGAAAAACCTTTCACTGCTTCCTCCTGCTCTCACCTCCCTTTGCTGCACCTGTGTTCTGCTTGCAGTTACAGACCAGCAGAGCCCTACCGCCAAGAAATATGCTTGCACGGGTCCATCTCCAGTCCCGAGGGAATTAAAAGATTGTACTTAAGGCCAATAAAATTACAGAGGTCAAATGAACGAAAGAAAGGAGTAAATTATGGAATTAGGATAACAAAAGGAGCAACTCTGGCTAAAGGCTAATGTAATACCAAACCAAATCAGCTCCAGTGTTTGGATCCCTAGAATATTCCCAAGAGTTTAACTCAGATTCTTCTTTTCCCACATGTAAAAGAAAGCAACGCTCCTTCCCTCGCTCCCAGTGCCCTGCAAACATCAAAAGATTGGTTCTGCTCCTCTCTTTCATGCTTACTACAAAAAAAGGGAGGTTTGCAAATGCAGTTTTTATGGGACCAGGGATTCCCTCCCATTCAAATCAGAAATGCAGCCTATAACTCAACGATAGGTGTGCGCTTAAAAGCGGCTCAGGTCACTATTCAGCAAAAGAGACGAGTGTGATATTACCAAACAGCCTAAGCTCATAAACATCTTTAAAAATGGTCTTTTGGGGCTGGGTGTGCAGCCAAAACCTGTCTTCCTGGGACACAAAAGGGTGAAAGCTCTGCTTCTCATTGCAGAGGGTTTCTGGCCAGGTTAACTCATGTGCATTGCCTCCTGCTCCTGCATTCAGCTTCTCCCTCTCCCTCACCCCCCTTCGAGCTGATCTCGACATCTTGCCAATCGTACCGTGTCTACTCCGGAGTTGGGGGCACGAGGAGTTTCAGCTCTTGCTCTGTGGTGATGCCGCGAAGCACGAAGAGACACAGTGTCAGCACCATCTTGTGCCGGGGAGGTGGTGGTGTGGGGTACCCTGTGCTGGGACACTTCAGCAGCAGAAACGTTGGTGGCAACGCAGGCTGGAAGCCCAAACCAGTGATCAGAGGCTGTCACCTCCTGCGATATGGCCACAGCCCCTCAAGCATAGGGTTGGGCTACGGAGGTGCTGGCTTTGGCTGCAGGATCGGTGGAGCCTCGGAGGTCTGCACACCCATCGCCAAGGTCGCAGTCAATGAGCGTCTGCTCCGGCTGCTCAAGCTGGAGATGGACCCAAACCTTCAGTCTGTGAAGTACCAGGAAAAGGAGCAGAGCAAGACCCTCAACAACAAATTTGCATTTTTTATTGACAAGGTGAGAGACGCCCGGCTCAACGGGCACTGCAGGCGCAGAGCCATAACAATCTGCCGTACGGCACATCCGACACAAGGAATGCGTTTGCCAAACTGCTTACTAGCAACTGCAGTCAAAACTCGCAGCCTGACTTTGCAGTAAGGACTGCTTGGGTTTTAGGAGGAGCACATTTTGCACCACCTTAGACTAAAAAAGAGTCTTCAGTGGAGGCAAGAAGGTATTTTCATGCTCTAAGAGTGGCGTAAAGCAGTCTTATTGCAAATGACAGTCAAGCTTTGCTGTTACACGCAGAGAAGCTGATTCTAATGCCCCATTTTTATACGCTTGAACCCTAACTTCTGTTGAATTACCTCTGACTTACCCCACTCTACTCCAGTGCCGAGTCTAACTCGGTGCTTTTTGCACAGTAACAACCAATACATTTTTCTGAAGAACCTTCTTAAGAGAAGATGCTGTTCGACAGATTTTAAATGCACGCCCTCTCCATTCACCTGATACTATCCTGAATAACTCACAGATTTTCTCCCTCAATTTGCCAACTCTGGGACTATAATTGTTCATTTCTGTGTCACCGGTATAACAAATCACTACGCTTTGACTGCTTTACTACTGGGTATCAAGTCCTGTTCTTGGAGGGACAGAACGAGGTGCTGGAGACCAAATGGAGATTTCTATAGGAACAAAAGTGTTACAGAAGCAACATCAAGCCAATGTCTGCAACTTATATTGGCAACTTGAAGAGGCAGCTGCATGTTCTGGAAAGCAACAGAGCCAAGCTGGAAACAGAACGGAGCATCATGCAGAGTATCATGGAAGATTACAAGAAAAACTAAGTTTTAAAAAAAGATAAAAGCTCCAAAACTAGGGCTAGAACTGATCTTATCTAATTTTTGGACAGCAAAGGCTGCACAAGATGCAAGATCTCCTCCAGATGTACATGTGTATGACTTGCATCAGCAGTTGGTTTCCATGCTGAGCTTGAGCATCTGGAGGTGGTAGAGGAATATTACAGTCATATTCTTGCTTAAGCTGAATCACGAGGAGCAAAGTGATCTTTTTTCTTCTCCTTGCAGGTATGAAGAGGAAACCAATTGGCAAACATGTGCAGAGAATGAATTTGTTACGCTGAAAAAGCTAAGAGCATTTCAAACCAACTCAAACACTTATTCCAGGCTTTTAGTATGAACAGCAGCCAACATTGCTGGAAAGACAGGGCGAGACTGCCTCTCTCTCTCCAGAGACTCTAGAGGGACCTAAAGTCCAACTTTTGGGAAGATTTAATTAAAAGAGTTGAATCCCACCTTAAGCGAGTCAGTTTTAGCTGAGCTTGTTCATTTGGGATGTTTGTATACCCCAACTGGTGGAAACCTTTCCTTCTTTTCTCTGTGTCTGGTCATTTTTTGTCTTCTGCCCAAGAGGATAAGAGAGTGAAACAATTTAATAGCATGTCCATTTTGGACACCTCTGTTATTGTGCAAATGGACAACAGCTGAAGCCTGAATATGGATGACATCATCACTGATGTCAAAGCTCAATAAGATGACATTGCCAAAAGAAGCCGGGCTGATACAGAGTCCTGGTACTACAGCAAGGTGAGTCGTGATGGATGCTCACAGAAGTAGCTATGCCCCACTTCTGCTACGGGCTCTGCTTCTTCAGACTTCCTAATTTGGGTTGAATAGGCTTTTTAAAGGTCTGCTTTCTTAGCCACCTGCTGTGTTCTCCCTTCGTGTGATACATCCTCAGTTAATGTCTTCACACACAGAGCTGCTACTGTGTAAATGAGTCATTCGTGTGCCCCGGTGACAAAGGTTTTTTGCCTTAAACCTCAAGATCCGGGACCACGGCCCCAGAATCACATAGAAGGTTTAATTACTGACTCATCTCCTCACTCTGGTATTTATTTTCATTGCGTTTTCTCTCTCCTCTATATAAGGAACTGAGAGAAACCACGGGCAAACACGACGACAGCTTGCGTAACACAAAGAATGAAATTGTGGAGTTGAATCGAGTGACTCAGAGACTGACTGGAGAACGTGAAAACACCAAAGCCCAGGTAAGAATGACTCAGGGGCAAGAATGCCAGTCGCAATTCCCTGGTTGTGGCTTTTTAAAACTCCTCCACTAGAGCAAAGGACCAATAAAGGCAGTTTTGATGAAATACATGTCAGCTGCTCAACTCTATGACTCGCCTGTAATCCAGAGTACAGAGAAAAATGGTCTATTACGACTAATAACTACCGTCAGTAGAGACCTGCAGTGAGAAGACAACACATACACCAAAGTCTCAGCAAGGCAGAAAGAGTTGTTCTAGAGTTAGAGGTTTACCTATAGAGTCTGAAAATATAACAAAGTGCAGGTGGATGAATACGCGGACAGGCAGATTCAAGAGCTCTGAACTATTCAAAGCACATGCAAATAAGTGGCAGCAATGAAAATCTCCTACCTGCAGAGATGCAAACTGGAAGGAGCCATTGCTGAAGCTGAGGAGCACCGGGAAGTGGTTGTCGAGGATGCAAAGTGCAACCTCTCCGAGCTAGAGGTATCCCTGCAGAAAGCAAAGCGGGACATGGCCCGTGAGTACCAGGAGCTCATGAACGTCAAGCTGGCCCTGGACATTGAGATCGTGACCTACAGGAAGCTGCTGGAGGGGGAAGAGAGCAGGTGGGTGCTGGTACAACCCTGCAGGATGCTTGCAAGGAAGGAATAGTAACACATCTAACCCACAACCACCTTTGACAGTCTGCCTGATGAACCATCACCTCTGTAATTGCAGTAAATCCCACTGAGACCTGATGTCCTAGGCTGTGACACCTTTCAAAGCACTTTCCAGTGTTTATGGACCCAAATGTCTTACAAAGTCAAAAGCTGCTAATGCACTCAGGCACTTAGGTCTTCCCCCAAATGGAAGACCTTGCATGAACAAAGATTATGTCTTTAAACCAAAAAACCAACAAACAAACCCAAACTCAAATCAAGGCTGAGGCCATCTCTCATTAGAGTCCCCAAGGAGATCCAGTGGCTTTGGGAAAACGTGGAGCGCAGAGCTGGTCCATGGGAACAGGGAGTGGTGCAAGGAGATCAGATCACATCTCGCCCACCAGGCTCCTCCCGTGTCCATCACTCAGTGAACAACATACCCCTGGACCTAATCCCCTAAAACGAAGGTGAAAAGGGGGAGGGAAACTCCCTGGGGGCTGAAAATCACTGTGGTACGACAGATCTGCTAAAAACGGCTACAGCCAGACTGCGTGAATGCAGCGGGGATGTGAGAGATCACGAGAACAGGAACAAAACCAGGGGAATTTTCCTGCTCTGAAACCTGTGGTAGGCTGGAAGAGGAGGAATCCTCCCATCAAAAAGTTTTCCTGAAACAAAACCTTTTTTTTTTTTAAATTGAGATTTTTTTTTCCATTAAAAAAAAAAAAGTAGCACCAAAATTTCTCACTCCCAACATGCTCAACCCGATTTGAACTATTTGGCTTAATTGAGCTAGTTCACAACATTTGGGGGTTTTTGGGGTCAGTTCAATGACCAATCCAACTGTCTTTCCCTGTTGCATTTGGAGAACCTGCAGCTTTATCTACTGTCCCTTTCTCCCTTTGGGTGAGGCTCCCTGCAAGCCCAGCGTCCTGCAACCCCTGTCCTCAGATTTCTGTCCAAAACCGCCGTACAGTTGCAACTGGGGTCAGTTGTCTCATCAAAAGCAGAAAGCATTTCCTAGGATGACAATGCGGAGAGAAGAGATGCAGCCAGAGAGCCATAAAATACAACAACAGGCTGGAGCAACGTGGTCTGACACATGAGGATCGAGGACAATCACAAGATTAACTTTGGATTTTCTCATGCCGTGCTCCCCTAAGCATGCCTGTGAGCCAAAGTGTCCAAGAGCTCCCAGATCCCTACAGCAAAGCTGGTAATTTTGGCTTGTAATTGTAACCAACCACTGAACAGGGAAGAGGAAAGAAATGCAGTAAACAAAACAAAATCATTGGTTTGAAACTTCCACCCTACCCCTGCAAAACACACCGCCCTCCCACACAGCGACGCGAGCACCAACGCTATCCCTGGCCTTCCAATGATATCCCATCCCATCCCATCCCTTCCCTTCCCTTCCCTTCCCTTCCCTTCCCTTCCCTTCCCTTCCCTTCCACGCGCGTGTGAACAGCAAAGCCGGGAAGAGTCTGAGCCCTGACGCCACAATGAGGGCACCCGCCCAACGTAGGAGGTGAAGGACCAAGCCTGGCCCTGCCCCAAACCAGGTGGGAACCCAACCTTCAAGCTGAGGGATGAGGAGACGCCAGTTTTCTGAGGATTTGGTCAATAAGAGTGTCTGTAAAAGCTACTACCATGTTCCAAGCATCATTTTCAATTTCAAAACTAATCAGCAATTCCCCCAAATAAATTACCATGTTGGAAAACACTCATATCAGCAACCTGCAGAAAAATCACCTTGAGAAATAGATTTGGCCCCACAGATGTTTCCCTGGCATTAAAACACGCCGCCTTTTTATAGGCAGAACCAACAAACGTGGTCATTTACCACTAACCTGCCTGCAAGACTTTGTTCATTAATTCTCAGCAAATTCACATTTATTATTGATTGTGATTCAACCCGCTGTTTAATAAAAACTTTCTCCTTCAAAGCTCTTACTTGCAAGCTGATGTACCAGCAAAGCATAAAGATCTCCTTTGATAGAAAAGCATTTCACATTTTCAAAGTCTCAGTTCCGCTTCATCCAACCTATAAAAAGGGGAACATGCAATTTTTACCAAGTCCCCTGGAAACAATTCGCCCAGCACAACTCCCCTAATTTTTGCTGCTATTACACAAGACTTAAATACGGCCCCTCTGACTTAACAGCATTCTTCAAACCTTCATGGGGCAAATATGCTGCTGCTTTCTCTGTTGGCAAGCACAATATATGCTAAGTAGTTCACATTCTTTGCATCATAAACATTTTGTGGAAGTTTCATCCAGCCTCGCCCCGTTTTCCACGCAAATAAAAGGAAGAGGTGCTCCACCATGGTCAGAGGGAACTGCACCTTGGAATCTGCTCCCAGCACATCGCCTGCACCAATCCCTCTCCCACCAGCAACCATGTCCTACAGCATCAGCTCCGGCCACGCTGTCAGGAATTTTGGCTCTTCCTCTGTAGCTCTTCCCAGGAATCGATGTAGTTTCAGCACTTCCTCCTGTCACTGGGGTGGTGGCATGGGTTACCGTGGTTTGGGTTACTTCAGCAGCAGAAGTCTTGACGGTACGGCATGCTCCAGGCCCAGAATAGCTGTTGGAAGGTTTCCTCCTTCGAGACGTGGATATGGCTTTGGTGCAGCTGGCACAGGGTTCGGCTACAGAGGTGCTGGATTTGTCTATCGGGTTGGTGGAGTCTCCAGGCCACGCGCTATCACACCCGTCACCATCAATGAGCAACTGCTCCAACCACTCAAACTGGAACTCGATCCCAACGTGCAAACGGTGAAGCACCAAGAGAAGGAGCAGATCAAGACCCTGAACAACAGCTTTGCTTCTTTCATTGACAAGGTGAGCTGAGAACCCCTCCCCAGCTCCAGTTTGCAGGCACTAGAGTCCCAGTGAGGCGTCTAGCACGGAACGGACAAGGAATCCTTGTAAGACAACTCATTGCAGACATTGAGGGCAACTTGCATAAGGGTGCCAGTTGAGCACCAAGGTGTTTGTGAGCCACTGGGGAAGCCTCAGTGTACAGGCACGATTGCTCTGATCTTTAGGCCTCACTGCAGGGAGGCAACAAGCTAAAACTGGTTTCATCAGCCTTCCAGCTCCTTCCCATTCGTCTCCGGACATCCCCAATTTATTGCAAATCTCTCCTTTCTGGAAGTGATTAGTTTTTTGTGCATTTCCACATGGGCGGCCCAGAAGCAGCCTATGCACAAAAGCACGTTGGAGGAGGAAATGCTGCGTTCACACGTACCAAGAACAGGAACACGCGTTTCACTGCTGTTGCATGGACGCTGGCTCTCTCTTAATCCTCATCTTGGTTCCTATTTTGCTTTCTGGGATTCAGGTTCGATTGCTGGAACAACAGAACAAGGTGCTGGAGACCAAGTGGAGCTTTCTGCAGGGTCAAAAACACTTCAGGAATATCATCACCCCCATGTTAGAGGCTTCTATTGGTAACTTGAAGAAGCAGCTGGAAGTATTGAGGTACAACAGAGACAAGTTAGAAACAGAGCTGAAAGCAGCACAGCAGGTTTTGGAAACCAACAAGAAAATGTAAGTAAAAACCAGAGAAATGCGAGTGCAGGGCTCAAAATGTTGTTCAAGATTCGTAAACAGGCAGAGACCATGAACTTTTTGTGGTAGTAACTGGTTCCCGGAGAACCAGTAGGTAGATGGAGAGATCTACCATGATCTCAATACATAAAATAACGTCCCAATGTAAAGAGATGGAGGAAATGGAGGATGTCGCTCTTCCAGGTTCTCTTTCTCTCCTTCCTAATGCAGGGAAACATGGAACATTTAGAAATGTTCAGCACCTATTCGCTGTTGTAGCAGAACCGTTTTCATTTGACCTCTGCAAATTTGTAAAGACACAAAAACCCCTCTGAAAACAAAGTTGCTTTCCCATGGGCTACGAAACAAGAACAAAGCATCCCAAAACATTGTTTGGGGAAAACGAAAAAAAATCAGGAGTTTCACCTCTTGAAAGAGGACCTGTAGAAACCCAAACAAAGATGTAATTGCGCTGAACTCAAACAAAATCTTCCATTTTCCCATACAGGTACAAGGACAAATGCAGCCAGCGGACATGCACCGAGAATGAGTTTATTGCCCTGAAGAAGGTGAGCAAGGGGCCGTTTGAACTCTCCTCTCTGGGTTCAGGTCTTTGGGGTGCACGCGGTGATTTATTCCCCAAAAGCAGCACGCAAAACAAGTACAAGCAGGAGCTGGTGCTTGGGTTTGCTTGAACTCAAATCAGCAGCAACTGTAATTGGGAGCTGGCGCACGGTCACGGTACCGGCTCTGAAAGTCCCTCACCCCAAGGGTAGCCCTGAGTCCGCTCTCACTAACAAACTTCCTTCTTCTATCCCCAATGCGTCTCCAGGACGCGGACTGTTTTTTCTTAAACAAAGCAGAGCTGGAGGCCAAGGTGGAAAGCCTGAAAGAAAAGGTTGAATTCCTGAGAACGTTCTACAAAGAGGTAAGAAGCTTCCCTATTGCTCCAGCCATCATTTGCATTTCCCTGCTGGATTTTGAAGTTGCTTATCCCAAAGGACAGAGGAAGAGGGGGTAACGCAGGGCAGCGGTCATCCCCTGCGGTCAACGGTGAGACTTGGCCCGTCATCTCTGCTTGCTCATTGCAAAGGGGGACAGAGTTGCACAGCGTGGGTGACACACCAGCTCGGGGCTGGACTGGGAGCAGAGCAGGACCAGCATCTGTCTGACCAGCTCAACCCCATGTCGTCGCCAGGAAATCCACCAGCTGTGGACCCAGATCTCAGACACTTCGGTGGTGGTGCAGATGAACAATAGCCGAGATCTCGACTTGGATGGTGTCGTTGCAGATGTTAAGGCTCAGTACGAGGACACTGCCCGCAGGAGCCGGGCAGAAGCACAAGCCTGGTATGAAAACAAGGTGAGAAAGCCTGGCAGAGAGAGGGCTTGGGTGCAGTTTCTCTCTTCAGACCAACTTCAGACCCAGAGAAACACCCCCCATTTTCCTGATTTGCTCTGATTTAACTCAAAGCATGTGGTTTGGAGATATGTAATGATGTCTTTTGGGCTTTTTTAGTTTGAGGAGCTGCGAGTGAGTGCAGGCAGAAACGCTAACAGCCTGCGAGAGACAAAAACCAAGATAGCTGAGCTGACACGGATAGTCCAGAGACTGAACAGAGAAGTCAGGATTGCCAAGGACCAGGTGAGCACAGCCAGGCGAGCACAGCCAGGCCTGGTAGTTTCAGCAGCGCAGAGTGTGAATTGCTGTTCCTGCGAGCTCCCACAACTAAATTAAATGGTGCTAGAGCACCTTGCAAAGGGTGTTCACGAGCTGGGACTCTGCTGCTCCAACTAGAGCTGCATTACAGCCCAACTCACGCAGTACCTGAAGGCAGATGCGGTTACAGCATCCCATCCCCTTCGAGCAACATAAGGGAACACGGAAACTGCACGTCCAGCTCCCTCAAACACCTGCCAGAGGGGACCGCGCGTCCATCTTACTGCCGGGCTGAATGCACAGCCAGACTTTAAACTCATTAAACTTGAGGATAGCAGGAGACAGCTAAGACTGACCATGCCTTGCTCCTTGCAGTGCTGCAAGCTGGAAGCTGCGGTGGCCGATGCTGAGCAGCGTGGGGAAACAGCCGTCAAGGACACGAAGCACAAACTCTCCGAGGTGCAGGCAGCCCTGCAGCAGAGCAAGGCAGACCTCGCGCAGCAGCTCCACGAGTACCAGGAGCTCATGAAGGTCAAGCTGGGCCTGGATGTCGAGATCATCACCTTTAGGAAGCTGCTGGAAGGAGAGGAGAACAGGTGAGTGACAGACCCTGCACGAGCTACTTTACATGCACGTGCTGAAAGGAAAAAACAAGTCATCTGTGCAAGTCCTGATGCAGATCAGTTCTTCCCACCAGTCCTAACAGACCTCCACCAGTGCAAACCCACCCAAACAGCCAGTCCTACTGCCTCCAAACAGCCAGAGACAGGCCAGAGAGGGTCATGCTCACATTTGAAAATAGATTGATGATGTGCAACCTTTTCCCCTTCTCTACAGGCTCTGTACAGAAGAAGGCTTCCCCATCAACATCCGTAAGTTAGAGTCTTCACCTTCTACCAAACTCAGGCACCATCTGCCTTTTCTCCAGGGAATTCCCTGCGGCACAGCGGTGAGCTGCAACAATGGCGTTAGCAGCAGGAGCACGAGGAGCTCCCGCGTGAAGGTGGTGTCCATGACCAAGTCAGCCAGGAGCAGCGTGTAACGAGCTGTGGATAAATGGCAAGGCTGGCAACAAAGCAACATGCACGCCTTTCTGCCAACACACAACAACAGCCAGGCCAGAGCCAGATCGTGCGCACTCAGCTCCCCCAGGCTGCACACTCATTTTCCATCCATGGGGATACAAAAAGCAGAGGGCTTTTCTATGGTCAAGAGTTTTTCTATTTCTGCTAGGGAATCTAGGAGCAAGGAGAACTAAAATCCCCCTCATGACTCCCATTATGCAGTTAAAACAAGATGCCTTTGGTGTAGTTCCCTGGTCTTTCCACTCCTACAGATTCAAGGATTAAAATGAGGTGTGAGAGAGGGCACCTTCTACCTAACAGCATTTTCGTTAGAGCTTTATTATCCATCCCAGTTGTCTTAGCAGTTCCCACCCTGGATCAACCTAGTGTTATCAGCCAGCCTTTTAGATTACACATACACTCCTGGCATGAGCAGAACTCCCCCAAAATCGCCTAGCTTGCAGTTTCCCTACACGTTGCACCGATTTCATTGATTATTTCATAGATTTCAAGGGCTGTTGCTGTTTGAAGGCAGTTTGCTTATATACTTGCATTACCTGTTTTGAAACGGATCCTCCACTTTCCATTTCCTTCTGGGTTTTTAATGGCCTGGTTCATCTGTTGCCATAAACTTCATCTTAACTGAAGAGTCTGGGGGCCAGAGTCCACTGTCAGGTATGAAAGGGACCGATCCATCCACATATCTGGCCCTAGGACACAAAGCTTCTCTGCTATCTTGTTCACTGGGATCCAAACCCAACCTTAAATGCATGGGACCAGCATCAATTACCTTCCTAGTTGTCCAGTACCTAGCACACTGAACTGCTAGTGTAAGTACATTAACCCTAAGAAAAAGGGGAAGCAGGGGTTTATTTCTAATGATCTTATATTTTGTCAGCAGCTTTCATCCTCGTTTTAGTCTTGCATCTCCAATAAACTGACATAGCAACTCAGTTACCTTCATTTGACACCTTCATTTGGGGAAAGGAGGGTTAACTCTTGTCTCTGCTCCGGGATCTCAAGGCCAAAGCTTACAGGGGTCTGAAACAGGCACAGGTCAAGCCCTCCACCCGCTGGGAGCTCCTCCTTCCCAACCCAGACACTTCAACGGTCTCCCATAACCCCCAACACATCTATTCTCCGCGCACATGAGCAGCTATGCGAGGAGAGAGGTTATAATCTCTTTCCAGAGCACCACTGAGTCAAAGACACAGCGCTCTCCTTCCTCACGCCTGCACACGAGGAGCAGGATCCGTTCCACCCAACGCCGAGTGTTTATGACCCAGCTGGCTGCCAGCAAGGCACGAGAGACAGGTGCTTCCCAGGTTGGGTGTCTTCATTAGGACAGGGTGGAGCCCCAAATGATTTTTTTCCCCCAGGAAAAACAAACAAACAAAAACATTTAGAAGGCACTGACTAAGCACAGATGCTCTAGAAATTTGCATAAAGCTAACTGAAACTTTTTATTACGATCATTGATTGCTAAACGCCCTTAAAACCATCACTGATTGCCTTGAGTTGCCTGGGAACTCCTCAAAGCCAGATACTGGGACCTATGGGATGGTTTTACACCGCCTTGTCCTTCCTCTCCTCCTGGCACCAGACCAGGTCCCGCTCAGCTCACTGCGGTGGCCCCCCAAGCCAAGCAGACCCAGCCCACGCTACAGACCTCTTCCCAGGCTGCAGCTGCTCCAGTGCAGAAGCACAAAGTCCCACCATCTCCAGCAAGAGGCTGGAGGACCTCTTTTCCTCTCTACTGTATGGCGTGATGCCCTTTATAACCTCATCAAGCCAATTAGGCTTCCCATCAAGCTAATTAGGCTTCCCAGAATAGGAGTCATCTCCTCCCCATCTTGCTCCTCCCTGCCCAGTGGGAGCTGGGGACTCAGCTCAGTCCATACTGGTTTTGTGCCATTTAATTCCTTTTAAACACAGGATGAAAATCTCAATCAACCTCAGAGCAGGGTTTTGTCCTTGGCAGTTACTGAAAAACTGATGGAAACTGAAGCAAACGCAGCTTTAACACTAGGGAACTGAAGAAAGCTCCCCAGCATTTGCAGCCTTCTTCCCAGGCCTGCCTGCATCCGAGTCCTCACCCTTCCTCTGCCTCAGTTTCCCTATGAAGAACAGAACTTACCTTCATCGTAAAACCCTCCGACCTCTGCAGGCAGATCACGTTGCCAATGACCTCGGTTCTGTTATTACAGTAACGTGGGTAACTTCGCATCCCAGCGTTTGCAGCCGGTGGTACGGCAGTGCCGCACGGGTAGGTGGACGGAGCAAAGCGATTGCATCCTGCAACGCAGCCCAGAAGGAAACACCGGGGCTGGTCCTGCAGGAGCACAGCATTCAGCTGGGGCACTTAACTGCAGAGAGAAAATCAGACCAGCTCACAAGGAGGGGAGAAATACAGAGGCCAAGAACAAGCAGAGATGGCAGAAACACTCAAAGAAGCATTCCTTAAAGTATTAGGAAAAAACCTTATAAAGTATACTTAGATAAGTATTATAAAGTATACATAATTATTGTGCATTTTACTCGGCAGAGAGTAAGAGGCAGAAGCTGAAGCGCTCTGAGCCCTGGCCCCAAAAGCATGAACAGAATAGTGTCCCTGAGGTGTCACCAGATGGGTCAAAGACCTTGCCCATTTGAGGAAGAATTGTCCTCTGCCACTGTCTTCGCTCTCTACTGGGCTCCATCTTTCCCTCAACTCATGTCTGCAAAGCTAAACGACCTCCAGCTTTCCCTAAATTCTTTGAGCCCGAATTCATGGCTCCTCCATGAACCACAGCAGCTTGCCAGGTCACCCCGATGTCCAGACCAGGCACGTTCCTGGCCCCGCACCAACGTTCTTTGTCCGCGTGTGATTTTATCCACATTTCAGATGCTTGTTATTCTTCTTAGTCACTGCTGCAGAACAGGGAGGCCAAAAAATACTGCTTTGTGGATCGTTTGATGGCTTTTTCTACCTCTTAATACCTCTGAGACCTGCTTGCTCCCATCATCATCCTTTTTTGCCTCTATTCTCTCCAGTGACATCCTGCCCACCAGCACGGGAAGCTCACTTGCTGTTCAGACAAGCAGTGGGAGGCAAAGTCTGGCACCCAGGAGACTCAGCCCACGTGGCGAGAGCCGGGCGATGGCTCTGCCTGCTGGAGAGCTCAGTCTGGCAGCGGTAGCGCTCCATGGAGGAGGGCTCCGGAGTGGGTGAGCGCCGGGTTTCTCTGGGTCGTGTCTGTCTCCTTCCTCTAGAAGTGCAAAAATCTCCCCCGTTGAAAAGCTGCTTCTGAAGCTGAATTATTCCTCTTGAATCCAACTTGCAGAAATTACAGTTAACAAGACACTGAGTACATCTGCTTTTACACTAATTCAGGGTGCTTTGCCTTAATATCATCGCCCTCTCTGAAGCAGAGAGATTAAGTTTTGAACAGCTCCACTTATGACCCCAGACTGAGCCAAGACTGGATCCAAAGAACAAGCACAAAGCATGAAGTGCATCCGTCTCCATGGACTCACAAAGATACTTCACCGTGTTTCCCCAAGTGTGCAGATCCCGTTTTCCCCAGCACCCCCGTGCAGTGAATGTCGCTCTGCAAATGTGGAAAAGCTGCAGTCACACAGACT
The DNA here is from genome assembly GCF_028858705.1 of Grus americana. Classification (NCBI taxonomy): domain Eukaryota; kingdom Metazoa; phylum Chordata; class Aves; order Gruiformes; family Gruidae; genus Grus; species Grus americana. The sequence goes on from NC_072882.1 coordinate 1,012,329, forward strand.
GCTCGCGCCCCTTCCCAGGTCAGTGCTGCAAGCCTGATACCCAAAAATTCCAGGATCCCCGCTCATCTCTTGTGATGTTAAGAGAGACCCATGATTCCTCGCTAAGTATCACAAAGCCACACAAATGACAGCAAACAGCAGCACCCCCAAAAACATCTGGGCAACGTCTTTCTTCGAGCTCTTCATTTCAATTAACTTCAGGGGATTTTTTATTTTCGTTTTGATTTTTTTTTTGGCTATGAGATAAAAGCCATGAGCTGGGTGTGCCAGGCTGCTGATAACACAGCTCTGCTGGGCACCCTGGATTCCTCCCCTCCCTGCCATTAGTGCCTGGCGTGTAGTAAAACCACACACGGGCTCAGCACCGTGCTTGCTCAGTGACAAGGTGCTGGGTTGTGTTGGGTGCTGGAGCGATGGGTGGCACACAGGTGGGTAAAGCGTCCTTCAAGACCCTGGCAGCCTCATCGCCATCCTCATCCTGGAGCAAACAGCTTTTCTCAGGGACTACAAAAATCTGCCTGGCCCCATCCCCACTGGGGTGATGCCTTCTGCAACAGCAGCTCCAGTGTCTGCCCTACGAGGGGTGGGAGCAAGCCCAAGTCACCCTGGGGTGAGCCCTTCTCGCCCCATGCTGCCCCAAAAGAAGCAGGAATGAGTTGTCCTTGCTGCAGCAAGGCCCAGATTCACTTCTCCAAGCTTCGGCCATCTGCAAGAGAGCTGTCCCCTCCAACGTTTAGCTCCTCTTGGCTCAGCGGAGGAAGCTGGTGCTTGGAGAGGGATTGGTCTCAGTTTCAGTCCTGATCCGGGCTCGAGCTGAAGCCAAGTGCTTGAACAAAACCAGTCCCATCATCCCGCTGCCCAAACTGGTAAAATTCACCCAGGAATGAAAGACTGCAACAGCAAACCCTAAATCCTGCCTGTGACCACAGTGTGGCACTGCTCCAGGGGACACGGCTAGGAGCAGGCTCTGGAGACAGCAGGAAGGTGACAACACTGGATGTTTTCCTGGGCATCCAGGGCAGCACAGACAAGGAACCCAGCTGGGACTGAAGAAGCATGCAATAGGGAAACTTTATTAATGGCCTCACCACAAGGTCTCAGACCACAAAGGCATAAAATGTCAACCAAAGATACAGTGCTAGGACATGGCTGAGCATGCAAGACAACAATTCTGTGCAGTTTCTTTGAGTTATTTATCTAACAATTCTTCCTACTGCAGTAACGACCTATTTTTCCCTGGCATGTTTAAGTTGAAGACACATTTTGGCAGGAACAAGTAGTTATTGTAATGATGCATCAACAAAAGACACTTTTTCCCTAGCTGTAGTAAAGACACCAGATATCACTAGATATGCTTTGAAATACAGGGTGGTAAACAGAGACACCCAGGGATGGGGAATGTTATCTCCCATTTTAGTGTGCTACTTAGAATTTTAAACAACTTCATATCCCTTAAGCTTTGGGCTTCTTTTAAGGAGAGGGAATGGGTGGGGGACCTTGTTTATGAGTTACTTTGCTATAAAGAAGCCTTTGGTAAGAGATCAGCTTCATTCAGAGCATTGTTGAATTCCATTTCTGAGCCCACTTCCAAAGAAAATAAGGAGAAACCGAAAACAGTTTCACTGTTCTCTTCTTGGTATACTTTAAGAAAACAAACCCAGGCTGGAATTTTCTGAGGTGTCTAAGGGAATAAAGTCTTCCAAATCATACTAAGAGGGAGATAACCTTGTGGTCTCTTTTGCAAAACCACAGCAGAAATGTGGAATAGCTTGCCACTCAAATGATTGCTTTGCCCTTCAAAGGGTGAAATCCAGCCCTGAGCAGGGGGTACCAGGCACACAAGTAACAAAAGTGATACACCGCCTGCTTCCCTGGATAAATTTCACCCTACAGGCTTGAACCTGCTCTCAGTGGAATGGTTCCCACTAAGTTCAACAGTGCAGGATCAAGCCTTAGGCGTGATGTGGCAGGGTCAGGTACTCTGGTCTGTCTTATTCCAATTCATTCATCACTGCAGAAATTTTGCAGCCAATTTGTCCTATAAAAGGCAACAAAACTTTTCTTTCTATCGTTTCCCTCCTCCCGTGCAGTGGGTACCGCTGATCTCCGTTCCTGTAGTTACTTCCTGATGCTTCTCCTGCTGGACGAGGTTGTGGTGATGGTGTAGGACTTGGAGCCACCCCCAGAGGAGAAGCCGAGCGCCCCACTGCTAAGGCCTCCTCCGATTCCTCCTCCCAGAAATCCACTGGAACCGGCATAGCTACCTCCACCGCTGGAGCTGACCACGGCTGTGGCACAGAGAGAAGCAAACCAAACGTGAGAACCAGGGAGCTTCAAACCCGGTTTAGTACCCTCACAAAAGGGGCATTTGTGTCTCTCTACGACCTCCTGCAAAACGCGGGGCCCAGGATACTAATCTCTTGTTACATTTTGGCACAGAGCATTTATTCCCTGTGCTCAGCCAGATGCATTTGAGGGTTGAGCAGCCCATCTCCTCCTCCATCAGTCAGTCTGGCTCAGGACTCCCTGCAGCATGGAGAACCCTGTATCAAACACATCCAGCTCATCTCTTGGTGCACCAAAGAGGCTGTGGGCATGCGCTTCATCAGCTACCGGTGGCAATTAAGTGGATGGAAAGCAGAGTCACTGGTTTAGAGCTGCAGACAGCATCCCAAGGCACCAGCATCTGTCCAGTGTCCGGGCAAGGTAAATTCTCAATGCTTCCCGAGCTGGAAAGACACCCTCTAATGCCTCCTCGCACTAACCTCCAATCCAGGCAAGGCCTTTTCTCATTAGAAAGATCAATATTCCCCCAAATTAAATTTCATACAGATGAATTAGAGACCAAGTCTGCCAACAGCACTATCAACTTCTGTCTTGGGGAGCTCCCATTTCAGCAGGGGGCTAAACTGGGTTGCAGAAGGCAGGGCACCATGAGGCTCCTGCCCCCAGACCCAGCTGGTGCCCACCTGCATTTTTCTATAGGCATATGGCTACGTGTAACTATTATAAATTATAAAATCAACTCACAGATGTTGACGTTGCCAATTCCATCACCAGCCAACCTGTTGGAGAAGAAAAACACAGAGGCAAAAAGGAAGAGGACAGGTTAGACTCTGCATTACTCAGTGTTCCCCCAGGGCCTCGGCGCTGAGGGTGAAGACAATGACAGTGAGTTATTACTGCTGCTGTAAATAATTCAGACAAGATAAGTGTGCCATCCAGCGCTTTGTTCTGGCCCTACATTTATAAGCGCTGTTATCACCTGGGGGGGGGCTGAAAGAGCACAGAAGCTCTGTCCTAATTCGATGGGGATTTCAGCCACTAGGAAATTTCCTGCCACAGCATTGAACAGCTGATGGGAAATAACTTTTTTTCTTCTTTGCATATTTTCACCAAAAGCATCAATTTTTTCCTAGAACTTGCCAGTCTGGCTCTTCAGCCAAAGCATTTTCAGGACCAAAAATTGGTTTAAACCGCAAGGTTTTCTCTTCTGTATTTCCTTGCAGAAATTGGAATTGGGCATTCACAATGTCCTCAAGCAAAGGGAACACAGGGCTGGACCCTTCCTCATGGAAAACCCAGAGGCTGCACCCACCTGCTCTCCTCTCCCTCCAGCAGCTTCCTGTAGGTCGCGATCTCAATGTCCAGGGCCAGCTTGACGTTCATGAGCTCCTGGTACTCGCGGAGCTGCCGGGCCATGTCCTGCTTCGCCTTCTGCAGGGCGGCCTCCAGGTCCTCCAGCTTTGCCTTGGCATCTTTGACAGCCAACTCGCCACGTTCCTCGGCTTCGGCAATAGCTGCCTCCAGCTTGGCACGCTGCAGGGACGGAGCAGGGGACGTCAGCGGGCACCTCATCTCCTTGGTGGAGGACACTACTGCCCATGGGCTTCTGACATGTACTGGCCAGACCCTCTCTGTGTATCTGCAGAGCCCTGGAGCCATCTGCTCAACTTACATCCCTAGAAGTTCATGCCTACACATTTTTTTGGGCACTGGATGGAGATCAGCCCGCAAAGGAAGCTCATCTCATCCCAAGATACATTCTTCTGCAAGGCAAACCCTATTTCTCTCCACTGGCTACATTTTCAGAAGACTTTCTTCAGGTGATCCTCAGCTTCTCAGCCCACCCACACCACACACAACAGCACAACACTTAGGGTTAATGCAAGCTCAGGGTTTCTCTCCTGTTATGCCCCAGAGCTTGTTCAGAGCCAGATGGTCTCCAGCAAGCTTTGATGTGAGGCAAGCGTGGACTCGAGCAGACCTGCAGTTAACAAACAATGCAGACCTAACCCAAAAGCGTCCCTGTGGGGCCACATCAAGCTGGCAGTCTAACGCACCCCTCGACTGTGCCCCCTGCACCTCTGAAAAAGCCCCATGTTTGGCAGGAAGGGCTCACAATGAACCCGTGTGCTTTATACCCTCATTCATTATTCAAGGGAGCTGCACTGGGTTACAAGCTCTTTGCTTGTAAGTGTGTGTTGAAGCCTCCCGGCCCTGAAACCAAATAAACACAAATGGATGAATCACAATGGCTTATCTCCAGCTTTGTGCACCCTGGTTATTCACAGCCAATTTTCAGCCCCAACATGGTCTGAACCACTCACTGGCCTGGCTTTCACCAGCCGTTTGATAAAGCGATAACAGCCCCTGGAGAAAGCAAACAGAACTCCCATACAGCTGAAAAATTCTTTTATATGCCCAAACATGGTGTTCCCTTCTGCAAAAAGGGAGTGGACCAAGATCCCAGAAGCAAGAGAGTACAAGGAATGTGCGTGGCTGGGAGGGAGGCCACACGTGGCCTTGCCCTTTGGAAACAGCTCCGCATCACTCCCCTTCTGTGCTCCCAGGTCGCTGGCAGATTTGTTCTCACCTATAGTTCAGCTGCCTCTCAGCATTACATTGCTCATAACACAGTTCCTCCCTCCAGCAGAACTCACATCTTTTGAGGTGAGCATTGCAGCTGCCCCCAAACACCCGGATCCCTGGCACGCTTGTCGCTGCCAAATCCACTGCTCTGCAGCAGGAGAACAAGGGCAGCTCCTCACCTGGGCCTTTGCATTTTCAATTTCACTCTGCAGCCTCTGGATCATGCGGTTTATCTCCGAGATCTCATTCTTCGTATTACGCAGGTCATCTCCATGTTTCCCAGCAGTGACCTGCAGTGCCTCATACTGTGAGATAAAACAGTATAAGAGAAAAGGATGGAGTCAGGCTGGCAGTCAATTAGCCAACTAAAATATCTCCCACTCATAACACACAGGATACGTGAGCTAGCAGAAGCTGTAACTGCCTTTATCTCTCCCATAACTCACCTTGCTCTGGTACCAGGACTCGGCCTCTGCCCGGCTCCTGTTGGCGATCTCCTCATACTGCGCTTTGACCTCTGCGATGATGCTGTCCAGGTCCAGGTTTCGGTTGTTATCCATAGACAGCACCACAGACGTGTCAGAGATCTGGGCCTGCAGCTCCTGAAGTTCCTGCCAGTTGCATTAAAAACAATACCATTAATCACTGACTTTTAAGGGCCTCTCTTTTGGAAGCCAATTAAAGAGAGAATCTGAGAAGAAAAGAGAAAGGGAGGCAGATGAGAAGAGTTCAATCAAAACATTCATTAATTAGAAGGAAAACAACTGAATCACATCAACCTTGCAAAGCACAAAGTAACAAACAACAGCAGAAATGAGCTACTTCTTATCACCCACATTTTGACAGCAAGGTTAGTTTACCCCATTCCTGCGATAAGAACCCAGCATGAAATGCTAGTCCAAGGATGCAACGTGTCCAGTTCAATCAAACGCTTATCTTGCAAATAATGGGTAAGATAAAGGTGTCTCGGACAAGGAGTTTTCCTTTCTTTCTCTCACACAGCACACAAGCACCCACCAGCACTGGCTATAATACAGTGGGTTTCCTTGTTTTCACATTAATGGCATCAAAAAATAATGCATGTCCCGGCTACGTTTGCAACAAATCCATCTCACACCCCAGACAGGGAGAAATCACTGTGACAATTCACAGGATGTGCACTTCACTTGCAGGCTTATTTCTGCTTATGCAAGGGAAAACTCCATGTGTCCATCACCCTTCTTGTCTCTGGAAACACCACTTTCATTATGTCAGTCAGCATTCGCTGTTCTTCACCCACTGGTGGTGCTACACTGCAGCCGCCACAAGCAGCAGGTAGGACCTTACCGCTTCATAGAGAGACCTCAGGAAGTTAATCTCATCTGTCAGCGCATCCACCTTGGCCTCCAGCTCCACTTTGTTCATGTAGGCGGCATCCACATCCTAAAAAAGAGTGATAATCCATTGAGATTGCCACAGCTTTGATGACTAAGTCCACCCAGCCTTTGATGGCTTCAAAAGCAGCCACGAGCCCATCAAGTTCCCCAAACTGTCTGCTCTCCACGTCTGTCTGCCCAATGACCCACCATGTCCGAAAAATTATCTACCAGTGTACTAAATATTGCTGGTGGGCAGGATCCTGTATGTTCTGTAGGGTCCCCTGGAACCGTGTTTTCAAGTCCACTGTCAGTTTGGACAGTCAGGGGAGGCCTTAGGAAATGTCTCAAAGAAAGATCTAGCCACAACCTATGATAACCATGGGATCTGGCACTCCTTCCCAGCTTCCTATGAGCCTTTAGCCAGAAATGAGAGCTGTAATTCTGTACCTGGAGGTCTCTAGGTACAGCTGGAGCAGAGTGAGTGCAGGGGACAAAAGGGCGAGAAGGGCTGCAAAGATATACAAGCAGTCCCAGCTAATATCCACGGTACGCACCTTCTTGAGCACCACAAACTCGTTCTCTGCTGCCGTGCGCTTGTTGATTTCATCTTCGTATCTGCCAGAAAAAAAGAGATTGGTGTGAAGTTAGAGCCTGACTACAAGAAAAAAATGTCACGGTGAAGAGTTACCCCGATTCCCTTCTCTCTCCCTCCCTTTCTCTCTCTGTGAACCATTTCGGCAAAGCCTATGACCTCCCCAAGCAAGCCAGCCACAGGTGGACGTTTGCTGTACCACTGCAGCACGTGGATTATTTGCACCAGAGATACCAGCTGTATGCCACAGTTCTGGGGGTACTGTTTGAATGAGCTGATGCCTGAAAGCTGTTCTGGTCCACGCTGCCATGACCACTCACCTGGAAAGCATTTCTCACCCATGCTTTCCCACACTCATCAAAACTCGCTGCCCTTAAAATTTCTGCTCCTTATGCTCAGCCACGGACAGCTGCAGAATGGCAGTCTCTGTCCTGAGGCTCTCAGCCCCTTCACTTGCTCCTTGAGAGAGCAAATACAAATGCAGAAGAGATGCAAGCAGACTCAACATATTCCTCTATGCTGATCAAAGCACCTGCTAATGGTACTTTCACTGTGCACTTCCTTATGACAGACATTTGAGAACATTTTGCAGGTGTCAAGCACATGCCACCGTCCTGCTAAGAGCTGAGTGTAATTATTCTCATTCTGCACAAAGCAGCTATGCTTCAAAGTCACACAAACTTCTAATACTGGTACATCCCTTCCTTAGGTGTTCACCTTTAGATGTAATGAGCTAGATCCTCAGCAGATAAAAATCATGTTCCTCTGACTTTACGGCAGTTCACTGATTTGCAACCCTTGCAAGCCTGGACCTCAGAGCTTTACACCATTCTATGTAAGCCAACCTGCTGAAACAAACAGCAAGAACCTGCTATATGAATCCTGAAAGTTATCCAAGGACCAGAGAAGGAAGCATTTTGTCTGGCTGTTTTGGAATTGCTGTTTATTTACACAGTCCCTGCATGGCTAGCGCTGTAATTTGCCTTCCAAAGCGCGAGCTACTTCACTTTCAACAGCTGTCATGTACCTCCCCTTCTGCTGCGCGCTAGAACCTTGCCCATCCGCGCCGGCATAAATGGATGTTGCCCCTTTTGAGGTCAATAAACTGCATCTGTTGCTGTTGTAGAGTAATACATGAGCTGGAAGTTATGTGACTGTGCTGCGTACACACAGCCCGCAGTGCAGAATGGATAATGAGAGACAGGTAAAAAGACTGAATTATGCTAGAACGGTTTGTCAAATTCCTCATTTCCTGGGGGAAGCTCCACCAAACCGGTCAACGAGGTGACAAACCATTCAATATTCTCCATTAACTCCCGAGGCGCCTCGGGAAGCCCAGTGCACCATCACACCTCAGCACGCGCCGCACCAAGCCACGTGGACAGGGCGAACAGCCTGCTCCTTCCTTCGCTTACTTTGAACCACACCCTTAGCCAATGCACTTATGAACAAGGGACCAAATCTCATCCCCCGGAGCCCCGTGCATCTACATCGCCTCCCCTACCCCAGATGTAAACTGAGAATTACTGTGTATATCGGATGCATGAAAAAAAGGCAACAGACACAAAAAGAGCTAGTCATGGTTTAGGTAAGATGAGATTTTCTTCACAGAAATGGGGAGAAGCAGGTTCTGAACTCCAGCTACTACAGCCTCACTCCCTCTTCTGCACTAGCTCCTAATTCTTGTTTCCCTTCTCTTAGCACATGCAGGGTTTGGTTTTACACGGACCTGTAAGCCAGAGGACTAAATATGCACCTGTACACCTTGCATTCATGTGACATGCAACTAAAATTAGGACTCTTAATTCCTCTGGGTGTAAACCAGCTCCTTGCTGCTGCCTCGCAGAGACACAAAGTGCAACCGTGAATGAGCATGGAGCAGAAATAACTGAGCAGGGTTGGGGGAAACATCATTCGTGTGCACCTCTTTTGGAAGGACTAGCTATTGACTTTCCCTAAACACACCCCGGGGATTATCAGATCTGTTTGTTTTCAGTTCCTGCTTGATCCAGTTTGCCAGCTCCTTCTTTTCTTTCTTTCCTTTTTTAATTAAAGGCATTCCCCTGTACAGCTGGGTTGGGCACAGGCTGGGACAAAGGCTACTTTCTTCATGGGACTCCTCCCACGCGATGCGATTTGGACTGAAAAGTTGCTTAAAAATTGCAGGTCACCTGCTCCGTTACCTGCCCTCAGAACAAGCGGCAGTTCACCCACTGCCTGCCAACCCGCTGAGCTCCCATGGGTACCTACGGACCTGAACCGGCACGTCCAACCCAAAGCACGAAGCCATCCCTGAGGAGGGCCCAAAGCAAAGCCAAGAGGACAGAGCCACTGAAGACCATGCGGGAACAAGGTGCGAGGAACACTGAGTGATCCAGGCAAGAAGTATCCAGGCAGCTTCCCTGGACTAGACACCTAACTCATGGCTGGAATAAATATCTCCCTCCCTAGCAGAAAAGCTGGGGACACCTCTGTCAAGCTACTGACCAACCTGCCAGCTCAACTAAAGCGTTAGATGGGAACATTATACGTTACTTGGTCTTGAAATCCTCGACAAGATCCTGCATGTTCTTCAGTTCGCCCTCCAAACGCCCTTTGTCATTCAACAACCCATCCAGCTGATGTCGCAGGTTGTTGATGTATGCCTCAAACATGGGAGCAATGTTACTCCGGGCGGTCTTCTGGTCCTGGAGGAGGCTCCATTTGGTCTCCAGCATTTTGTTTTGCTGCTCCAGGAATCGCACCTGGAAAACAACCAAGGGGTCATTTGTGAAAGCAGGAGGAAGGGGGAGCTGGCACTACAGAGTTTGGATCCTGGGGGAAGGACAGGCTGCAGATGGTATCTGAGGAATTTAGATTGCTCATAGGAAGCACCTAAACTCTGCATGGTGATAAAGACCATGAGGAGCACTGCTACTCTGGGGCTTGGCTTATGACTTTAAGGCTTTTATGAATTAAAGATAAGCAGATTCTGCTTGCCTGACACTTGACAGAAGCAATCCACAGAGCTCAAAGTCAGCCAGTTACTCAAACTCCAGGTCTGGATTCCTTGCATTTCGAGGATGCCAGAGCTGAAGTTTACACAGGATCAATTAGTGCAAAACAGTAAAGCCACAGAGGTACAGGGCAGAGCAAACACCACAGCAAGCTCTGACTTATGTCAAGATCTGTTCTACAGGGACAATTCCAAGAGGCCCCCTCCTCCCTGAATTAGGTGTGCTTGAGTGCAGATTTGATCTTTAAAGCCTGCACCCACATTATGGGCAACACCAGCTAAATAAAGGGGGTACAGAGCTGGCCCAAGCAGGGCAAGACCCTTTACCAACGGCAATGCAAGCAGGGCTTTAATAAGAGTTATTGGATTACAGTAGCCAAATCACACCATGCTCTCGAGGACCTGATCCTGAGCCCATTTGTGAATCCCCCGCTGGGTTAAGCGAGCTTTGGGTCAGACCTGCTTTTAATCACTGTCCACAGAATCTTTCCAACACCTCACCTTGTCAATGAAGGAGGCGAATCTGTTGTTGAGCGTCTTGATTTGCTCCTTCTCCTCCTTGCGCACCCGGTGGATATTGGGGTCAATCTCCAGATTCAGGGGCGTCAGGAGGTTCTGGTTGATGGTGACCTCCTGAATACCCCCAGGGCTGAGCGCCCCACTGTATCCCATGCCTCCATAGCCGTATCCAGAGCGAATGCTGTAGGAGCTGCCACCTCCAAGGGAGATCCGCTTGTTGGTGGAGCCGAAGTTGTAGAGGCTGGAGCTGCCGAAGCCACCTGCCCTGCCTAAGCCAGCACCCCCTCCTAGTCCACGGGTCGAGGAGACGGTGCTGACCCGCACTTGGCTGATCCCTGGGACGGCCACAGAGCGAGAGCTGAAACTCACAGACCGGGACATGACTGCTCCGAGAGTGTTTTCAGTATCCCCCACCCTTCACAAGCTCAGGGAAGCTGTGCTGGAGACCAGGAAAGTGAGCGAGTTCTCCTGACTGCTTCTCCTTTTATCCGTTAGAAAAGCTGGGCTTGCCCAAGGGCAAAAGAGGGATCATTTTACTGCCTTGGAGAGCTGGGTGTGCCTGGCTGCCTTCCCACCCTCCGTCAACCTGCAGGCGAGAAGGGAAGGGCCAGGGAAGGGACAGGACACACCTGGCGCCGTGTCCCCACACTCAGACCTAGCTTTGTTCTGCACCTCCCTTTGCCTCTGCCACATGTGCAGCCGAGGGAGCGACCCACAGGCTCTTCTGGTCCCCCTCGCAGAGGGGTTAGGACAGGTCCGATCCCTGTTTCCTCAAGGCTTCTCCATTCCTTCCCGCTTGCCTAAATAGATCTTGGATTGAGAAGAGGGGAAATATGCATTGATTTTAAACTCTGTTGCAGAGCAGGTAGCTCCCCTGTGCAACAGCAGAAAGGAGATAAGGGGCCTCAGCTTAGCGCCAGGTCCAGCCTAGTTTAATATAAACCAAAACCAGCTGCAGCCTTGGACACACACACACTGTACCCTGCCAGCAGCACCCAGTGAGTCTGTGCCACGCAGGGGAATGAGGGCGGCAGATGAGAGGTGCCGCAGCTAGCCCTGGACACCACGGGTTTGCCTCCTCTCTCCTGTTAGCACTAAAATAAAGATGGTTTAGGCAGGCTGCGCCCTGCATGTGGAAATACCCAACGTGCCAGTCCACGCTCAGGAGGAGACAGGACAGGTTTCTGCTTAAATTTCTGGGCTCCCATGCAGAAGATGCAGAGACAAAAATTAGTTTTATGAGCTTTCTGCATTTTCAAATACCCTTGAAGGGACAGATCTTTTTCCTATCAGGTCGTAAATCCTCCATGATCTTTCCAACTCTGGCCTGAGCGTGTCACCCTTCAGCTCTTCCCCGTATCAGGACGGCAAGACAGCACCGGCTACATATTCTGGCCACAGCCTATTCAAAATATGTACTTCATTCTTTGCAGGAAGAATACAAGGTGGCTGGAGATACCAGCTACTACAAGGAAATTCTCTTTTTGGAGGGAAAGGGGGAGATTAAGCCAGAGACATACGAGGCAAGATTCCTCCCTGCCCAGCAAGCTGCCTCAGCTTCCACCAGCAAAAAAAAATAAATCCATTAAGCGTAAAGCAAACTCGCGTGTTACGTACACCCAGCTATACTCGGCCTGATGGCTGATGCAGACGGGCAAGGGTTCATTTCATTGTACATAGCTTGCAACAAGGCAGAAGCCTCCCGCTGCTTTACGTAGCTCCAGGTCCTTCCGAGTCCCCAGAGAAAAAAGCAGGCTGCTCTTGCAACAGTTCTGGGGTGTCCTGAGCAGACAGGGGTTGAATCTGAAAGTGTGATTTAGAGTCCTACAGTCAGGCAAGAATAACTCCCACCAAAGTAAGCCCCAGCTTCTGGATCTTATCAGGTTGCATTCCAGCCTCAGCTCCCTTTGTATCAGCAGACAGGGATGTTTTGCACAACACTACATACAAACCATAAAGCAATCCAGCGAGCTGTCAGATAAACTATCATAAAGACAAAGCTGTTCTTAGCAGCCTCGGCAGAAACACCAGTTCAGCAGTAAGACAACTGAACTTCACCCTGGTCTGCACTACGAAGGGCCAGATCAATGAAAAGCCATTTTCTAATCTTTATTACCACCATGCAGCACCACTGATTTTAGGTAAGGATGAGTCGGTCTTCCATTCAAGGTTCTTTTCTGTACCATGAGCAACCCAGCCAATGCAGGAGAGAGGCAGGAAAGCCTCATTTACCTTGCTGCTATATGCTCCCTGGCTCCCAGCGTTGCAGCTTAGCGACAGCTCAGCTTAGATCCCTTGCACTTATTACAACCCATCCTGCGAAGTGAACATTCCCCGTTTAAATCCAGTTTCAAGTCAGGTTAAGTCACAGCAGGATCCAGCAATCCGGAGATGTCACAAGCAGAGTTTGCTTGTGTTGTTGGGATGCCATGGTAACACTGCATAGTTTTACAACCACACGGACTGGTAAATACTTCCAAGCCCATGCGAATGACCCCAGAGATTCAGGTTTGATAACACAGAAGACACTGCAATGACTGGTTAAACACCCTCTTGGGGAAGTGAATGCTTTGACATTGCGACTGTGCTTGGTGCCACGACAAGACAGCCCAGTCCCTGCACACCCAGGAACAGCCTGCTGCCGTGCACCCATGCTCATGAAGCCGATGAAAGAGTCACAAACGATAAATCCCTCCATAAACCGTTGGGAAAATGAACCAAGCTCTCAATTCCAGCCCAGAAAGCGAGAAAAAAAAAAAAAATCAAAAAAAAATCAAATACGGTCACTTCCTAATGGAAGAGGAAGAAATCTTTGCAGGAGAGCAAAACTGTGTGTTAAGAACACGTTATTATGCCGATCGATGTCAGCCTGTTGTTTCCACATCTTCTGTCGATATCCCATGGGCTATCTCTCACTGTGTGTTTAGAACACAATGTTGGGATTGAAAGCTATCTGGAGCAGGCAGCGCCCTTAGGTTTTTGTTTGCACAGTGCAGTCCTAGTTTGCAATTACTACTCCAAAGTGCTCCAGCAGTGAGTCATAAATTAATTAGTGTCCTAACAACAAGCAGTGTTTTGGTGGTCTCATGATTGGGGTATCACAAGAGCACGATGGGGCACTCATGGGGCTGTCAGAATGACACTGTCAAGCTGTTATTCCTGCTGACACCACCCAAAAGTAATGCCAACACAGCGGCACCTACACTGATGCCTGCAACCATAAAACTGCCGTGCTGAAGATTCCCCTCTGCGCTGTGATCACAGCTCCTCCTTTGAGGGTCTAAGTAACCTCATTAATAAAAATTTCCTGTTCATCAACAATTCCTGTGAATATAGAAAGAATGCTCCAAGAGGGAACTTGTTCTTTTACTGTCCCAAATGCAGGCGCCGTATGTCAACAACCTGATGCACAAATGAGCCACATTAGGATGGTGACTACTTATCATGAAATTTTATTGATTTGTTTAATCCTACTTCCTGTGTCACTCAGGCTATAAAGCTCAATATAATGACGCAGCTCTTCAGCCTAGTGCCTCAATGACAGGAAAGTGGCTTTTCCAGAAAGGCGACGTCTGGCTGATTTGAAGGTTTCATTTGTTCCAAAGGTTGGGACCTTGGTACAGTTCATTGCCTGGCAACAAGAACTCTCCTGCTGTAACTCAGGGCCTTCTGTCTAATTTGAAATTATTTCATTGATGGCTTTAGCTTCCTGCCACTGCCCACTTCTGAAGCACTTAAATGGCTCTCTGGAACCTGGTATGATTCCCCTAGTAAAGTTAAGTCACCACCCTCTTAGCCTTACATTGTGATGGGCTGAAATCCTCACATATTTCATAAACAACTGGCTTTTCTGGGGACTTGAAATCACTTCCGTGGCCTCTCTCTGCTCCAGTGCCCTTGGCACACGGATCGGTATTGTTCGCACTGCAACTTCATGCAGTTTTACACAGGGAAACAGCATTTTGCTCTCCACCCCTACGGCCCCGCAGCTCTAACAGCCTCAGGTCTCGATCAGTGCTTGAGGCTGGTATGATGGGTCTCACCTAAACTACACTGTGTCTTCCAACTACACCTCTCCTTCCTGCAATGAAGCAGGGCAGCCTCAGTATTAACGGGGGCATCACGGGACCCACAGGAATAGCTGGAGGCAGCTCGCCCAGGGTGACGCAGCCAGCTGCTGTAGACCAGAGCCAGCTCCGAGTTAATAACAAGGCTTCCAGCAAGGTCCTGTCCCTCCAGGAGCTGCATCTCACCTTTCCTCCTCCCTCTGCCTGCTCCACTGAAGCCGGGAAGCCCTTGGCTCGGTTCCTTGCTGCCTGGCCACTCCTGGGAAGCTGCCTGCTGCTGGTTGTGTAATCCACTGCTGAGAAACATCTCCTCGAGCTCAGAATTGGCCATGCTTGTCCTGTTAGCTGAAACAAACAAAAAAAAGCATCGGTCTAAACCCACAGGTGTTTAGATAACAGCACAAAACCACTCGCCAGCACCTCCAGGAGCAACATGGACCCCAAAAAGAGTTGCTGCCGCTGGAGTCTCCCCCCTCCAGCACTTCCCAGCTGCTCGGTACGGTGATGTAGCTCCCCTGCCCACGGATCGAGCCCCGCGTGTCTCCTGTCCTGTTTGCAGAAGGAGTGTTTACACCACACGCTGCGGCTGCTGCAATGGGAACTTCTGCTCGTTGCACGAGCTCCTGGACAAACAAGCAAACCCAGCCCACGCAGACGGGCTGCAGGATCCTTCCCGGGACACAGCATGTGGCGGGCCACCAGCTCTTCAGGAAACATCTCTGTGCCTGACACATGGCAGAAGCATTCAAGCTATGGACTTTCCCCTCCTGCAGCCTATTTTACATGCACCTAAAGCTGTTTTCTTTCCCCTCTCCTCCAAACTACAAGATCATATGATTACAAGAAATCATGAAGGAATAACTATAAATATAGTTATAATTATGTATAATCATAATTACATGGATAATTTTTACATGAAAGTTGAGAGTCACTCCCACAGCTAAAGCCTTAAGGAAAAAACAAACAAACAAACAAATTAAAGCTCTACATTTCTCAGAGCCGAGGTGAAATTGCCAGTTCTGGCAACGCTGGGCTTAGTTTTTCTGGAAACGGCACGTCTCAGAAGAAACTGGAAAAATCCATGTTCTGTCCCCACAAAAATCACACGTGACTTTTGAGCTTGGCCTGTTGAATCTGTTGGTCTGTTCAAGTTCCTTACAGTTGATCTGATCTAACCTCCGTGGCTCCTCACACGGCACAGAGCAGGCAAGCCGGGTCAGATCAGTGGCCATTTATCTCGAGCCAGTAATACAGGCTGGCCAGCCCCAAAATACAGGGCAATTACAAAGCGATCCTTCCTCTGGCCATATTTCTCCAGCCTCCAGCTGTTTAACTTGTCCCAAGTTGGAGGTTGCATCCTGACCAGCACGTTCAACTGCTGTTGATGGTCCTCTCTCCCCATTATTGGTCCACTCCTCGGTTAAACTCATCCCTGCTCGCTAGAGCCTGCGGCAACAGATTGCATGCGGCATGAGAAGATCGTCCCGTGTTCCTGTTTTAATTAACTCAATTGTAAACTAACGTGCCCCCTTCAGAGCTGATGGAAACCATAAGGACATTTCGCTGCAGTCAAGGGACCACCGGCAGTTTAGAGGAGCTGAAATATGATGACTGCAACAGT
Organism: Grus americana; assembly: GCF_028858705.1. Taxonomy (NCBI): domain Eukaryota; kingdom Metazoa; phylum Chordata; class Aves; order Gruiformes; family Gruidae; genus Grus; species Grus americana. Next base: position 1,028,353 of record NC_072882.1, read on the forward strand.
ACGCAGCATTATTACCAGAGCTTGCGGGCCTGATTTGTGCCTAGGTTAAAGCATAATGCGGCGAAGTGAATGGAGCAAAGGAGGAGAGAAAAGATAAAGCACAGTCATAAATGAGAAACGCTCTTATCAAACTTTTGTCTCATCTGACGCAGCTTGGGTGGAGTCAATGGCACGATGCCACTTCACACCAACTGATCCTCCATCTCCACGTCCAGGAAGGATTAAGGTCTTACTTCCCCCAAAATACTAAGCGTGCAACATGGCAGCCATCCTAATTCGCCCGCGTTTGTACCACCCTTGGCGCAACGTAATTGTTGACAACGACTGGGTTTCTTAATAGCTACCACAACATAAATAACCATCTTCACCCTCGTGACTACATGGGAACGAAGCTGCTCCGCAGCCTCTGGCCCCAGTTACAAATTCCAAGATCTTTTGCAAAATCAAAGCTGTCCAAACAGATCTCTTGCCCAATAAATGCTCCTAAGGATTAAAAACAACAAAGAAAAACAGAGAACTGTATGTGGTGTTTTAGAGATAAACTGTCCTGCTGGCAGGAAGTACGTGGGAGAAGTAGGAGTAAAACTCGTATCACCTCCCTCCACTCCCTACGCACAGAGTGACATGTTACCAAACATGTGGCTTCAAAAACTCATTGGAATCTTCAGGCCATTGGATTGCAAAAACTCCATCAGATTCAGTGTAAACCGTCCTCCTGCTACAGAGGGTGGTTTGTACCAGCCAGGGTTTCCAGGGATGGTTTCTCCTGGACAAGCACCAGGGATGTCCACAGCAGGGATGTTTTCCATCTGCAACCGCAGGAATTTAACACATTCAACTTGTAAGAATTGGACCTTGCAGGATCTACCCAAAACAGCTCAACCTGCGAACACACGAACAGTCTTACGAAAGCCAGCGAAGCAGAAAAGCAAAGGCGGAGGGGCTAAACCCAAGAAGTGTAGGACCTCCTCCCAGATGAGTCACTATCAGAAGAGAAGAGCAAAAAAAAATCCAGACGATTAATTTGTTACAAGTATTTTATTACAGCTATAATCACTGCGCTGAGATGGCTATCTCTGCTTACAGAGGGGCCAATTCAGCTCTCAAGGAGACAAGGGTTTTTTCCAACAGTTGCAAACAGAGGAAATACAGAAACAAGGAGAACCACGTTCCCAAGATCTGGGCTTCAGTACTTCCCACCCGTCTGCTGCTGCACCAGCCCAGTATTTTATCTCAGCATTTATATCTCAGCCAGCAAGACACACTGCTCCAGCACCCAGCTTTTAATCCAAATGTAACAGAGCTGGAAGCTTCCAAATGAAAGCCAAAAGGGAGGCGTGACCCACTCCTTTCCTCTGGTCTTCTCCCAGCTTGGGACTTGGTATCAGGTTTTACAGTACGAGCAAAGGGCAAGATTGCAGCCTTGGACCTGATGAAGAGCCAAGCCCTGGGTGCTGATGGCAGCAGAGGGTGTGGTATGTCTGTGTCAGGCACCATCATAATCAATACACTCAACAATGACAATAATATTTGTAATTATAATTATCTTGCACCTGCCCACATTGCCTATGACATGACTCTTTCCAGGCCTGTGGGAGGGAAGATCAGATCAGGTCCAGCATTGCATGCAGCTGGGGCTACCCAAGGCCATGCCTGCTGCTCAGAGAAACCTCCTCCAGCCCAGCACCCAACCACCTCCTCCCTACACCCGCCAGCACCCCAAAGCATCCCCAGCCATCAGCTCCACTCGCGGCAGGTTTCCAGGTGACACGAGGACAGCGTGGGAGAGGAGAGAGGCTTGGCAGGAAAAGGAGAAGAGGAAAAACAGTGCCAAAAGTGAGAAGGGCTCTCCACAATGCTGAGGATGCTTCCTTCCCATGTCCCACAGCTCCTCAGTGCAGGAGAAGAACTTCACCCGGTACGAAAAAAGGCGTAAGGGCCCTTCAAGGCAGGACTGAGCCTCCAGCTCCCAGTGTTCACCAGGCATGAATCAGTTGCACAGAATTTGACCCCAGGAGTTAAAAATCAGGATGAATCAGATCTGGTACCAGATTTAAGAGGGATTACAGACTCGCTCCTGGGCTTAGTACCGGCGTGGCCCTGACACACGCACACACGTGGGGTTGCGTGGGGCTGTTGCAACGGCACACGCAGCTCAGCCATGCCACGTCATAATCGTCCTCGCAAAGCCGCGACCGAGCGAAGCAAACAGGCGATTCCTCCCTCCGCCTCAAGCTGCTGACTTGGGCCTGTGCCTGCGCTGCGTGCACGCTACGAACCTGTTGAGCTACGCTACAGGGCACGCTGTTTTGTGCCAAAATTTCCCTTGCAGACACGTCGGGACAGCAAGCGGCTCCCGACCGCATGCTGCACTGCTTAGAGGAGGCTCCAGGATTTAACCGGCCCCTGGGGGAAACCCAGCGCTAAAACCATGCGCACAACTGCCCCTTTGCAGTAATTCAAGCACTGACCAGGAGCAGAGCGGGCTGTGCCCTGCAGCTCTCTGCCCATGCTGCAGAGGCGCTGGGTTGCATCATTTGGGAAGTATGCAGCACGACAAACTGCCCCAGGAAAGCTGTGGTGAGGTGCAGGCGTGGCTGAACGCCCGCTGTGCATTTATTCCAGAAAGGCGTTTTGGTGGCACAAGGCGAAAAGTGGAAGACTGAGCTCCAGTTCACAAAAGCGTCTGGGGAAAAAGTAAACTCAGACCTTTTGTCTGATGATTCGGGCACGTGGCCTCCGAAAAGCACAGGCACAAGGCAGCCGCAAGTGAGGGGGCATAGAGAGGCACTGGTTCTGCAGCACAAGGAGCTCCCACCCTGATCTTTGTGGGATCCCACAGCAAACTGTCCCTCGAGCGGTGTCACCATCCCTTCTCCCATTCCCACTCTCACCAAGTCCCTGCTCCTAGCTTGTGGCTCCCACCTGATGACAAAGGCAGCGGGAACCCAAATCCCTGTCTCGTAAGGGAACGGAACATCCCCAGATACATCTCACCTCCTGTACATCCCTCACATTTCTGGGCTCACTCTGACTACGCTGATTTTTAAGAGAGAGGCTGCTGCAGGCTGGGATTGCTCTGATCAGCCACCAATCCCCACCTTGATCTGTTTCTGCAATTGCCGATGCAAACGTCCACCTTCTAACTATCACCTTGATGTCTTAGGTCTTTTTTCCTCCAAAAAACAGATCCCGGCGTATTTTAGCCTCAGAACCTGCACATTGCAAAACAGGTAGCTGGCCTCATAAATATCCATGCAACCTCATTAAGAGCTAAAGGTTCGCAGTACCCACTAAAACACAACACAATCATTATTTATGCTGTAAACCATGTGAGAATGACACACAATGCAGAAACAAAATGCCTAATTAAAAGTGACACAAGAGCACAGAGCCAGATTGTAATCAGAGTGGTGGATACTGGGTGCTGTCGAAAAGGAATGAAGTCATTTGCTCAAGTGTGGATTGAGAAACACCGAGCAGTAAATCCTCACGTTGTGTGTCTCATTCATGCTCTTTTTACAAGCGGGGACGTTGAGAAAGAAGAAGCCATTTGCCAAAGTAACAGGACAGGTTATTAGAAAGGGAGCTGCAACCCTTAGGCTCCCAGCGTAGCTGAAAAGAGTGGGCTCAAAGAGGGGCCGACACAAGGACAAGCGGGGATGACGGACAGCTGAGAACACACAGAGATTCACAAACTTTGGGACAGCCTTCAATGGAGAAAAGCAAGCAGCGGTTTCCAAGATGAAGCTGAGTCCCTTTATTTGGGAGATGATAGGATGCGGCTGCCTGGGGGAGATCTAGCGCCCAGCAGCTGCTTCCCCAGCCGTAGGCACGGCCGGTATCACCCAGCCTCTTTGTACAGCGGGAAGGGAAGAGCCTGCAGCACCCCAGCAGAAACAAGTGATGTCACCACCACTTAATTAGTCCTACTTTTTTTTTTTTTTTTCCCAATACCTGAAATTTCCTGGAAACTATGTGAACAAAAGCGCAGCAGATGGGTTGGAAACCTTCCTGAGCGTGAAGCAGATGCAGGCACGTCCCGTCCTGCCTTCCAAACCCTTCCATAAATTCTTTGCAAATGACGTCTATTTTGGAGGAAGTGATTTAGAGGGCAGAATTTTAGCTACTTGCTGTTTCACCCAGAAATCAAAAAGGAGGAAGGAGGGAAGGGGGCTGGCAGGTGGAAGGGGATGTGGATGGCTCTGGGCAGGCACGTAAAGGAATGAAAGGAGGAGGTGAGAATGGGAACGTGACACTACAAGGATGGATGAGCATGGAAAGAAGGAGTAAGTGAGAGAGAAGGAAAAAGCAGGGATGGAGTGGAGCTAGCGAAGGCCACAGAGCTGTCCCCAACCATCCCCCAAACCAGGGTCCACAAAGACCTGCAGTCTGGGGTGAAATTCTCCTGTCCCCAGCCACCATGCCCTGATCCCAGCGTGGGCAGGGTGGCTACAGCGCTTCCCCCAGTGCCCACCCACTGTCCCCCAAGGTTGGGAAGGGTCAGGCGAGGAGAGCAACAGCAAACCACATGCGTGCCCGAATTAGCATGCAGCCCTGTGGTCACTGGCGTGTTCCTGGCTGTCCTGCCACAGCACCGGTCTGGGCATGCCTCCAGCCCAGCCCAGCACCTTCCCTCTCCACTGGGCACTGCAGAGATGGGCTGAGAAAGAGCTGAGCTACGGCATCTCTGCAGTCCCAAGCCCCTCACCACAAACCCAGCTCTGGGCAGCGCTGCTGGCCTGTGACCCCTATAATCACCCTATTTCCAGCCTATGCCACAGAGCAGGTAAATGCCTCTCCTGTCACAGGATGAGGGCCAGCAGCCAAATTTCACAAAAGCAAACCAAACATTTAACAAAATAGGCCCTGTTTTTTTTTTTTTTTTTTTTAACCTGAGATGAACTCGGTGGACTGAATCTGGCTCTGTGGAACCAGGAACCTGCAGCTGCTCTGCCTTGTCCTACCTGTGGCCACAATATCAGCCATTCCCCTGCGATGCGTCATTTGGTTTAACGTGCACGGTTCCCACTCCAGACGCTCCTCGCGTGCCTGATGAGGCTTAAATAAGTCCTGCTGACCCACTCATTACCTCCGTGGCTCTCTGCATCCCTCAGCCCCGTCTCTGTCTTGCTTAACCTTAATCATTCAGATTCCTTGGGGCAAATGTTGATTCGTTGTTTATGCTTCATACATTACCCATACTTAATAAACAGCAATTACTTATGGAACCTTGATAAATAAATCATTCTACTATGTGTATACATATTGAGCCAATAACCCTAAAAGGTGATATTTCCAAATGGCCAGGATAAATCTCTGTGTATCAAGGGAGGGGTGACAAGACACTCTACATTTGCCTGCAAAGGTTTAAGCACCCCCAAGCCACCTTGTGATGGTTTAAGCCACCTTGTGCCCATCCCCAAGCCTCAACCTACCAAACAACCACACTGCAAAATCAAAGCAACACGTTGCCTTGCTCCAGACACACCCAGAACGGGAGATCCTGGGACCACTCAGCGTCTTTGGATGGTGACGACTCCATCTGAATGGATCCAGAGACAAGCTAGACCAGGCTGCAAGGGCACAGGCAGCAACACTATGGGAACAGGAGGACACAGCAGTTTAGCTGGAGGTGACTGGAACCTTCACCGCATCCTCCAGAGCCTTCTCCACCTTGTTCCCACCCTCCTCTTGTCCCCAAGATTTTTTAGCTTGTTTTGCTGTGTAGACAAGGAGGCTGGCGCCAAATCTTAAAGCCCGATTTTGGAGACCAGCCCATTCCAAATTGAACCAAATACCTGGCCGAGGAGGAGCATCGAGAACATCAGCAAGAAGGGAAGAAACACCCTGACTCAGCACTGCCTCTCCCACAGGGCAGGGAAGACAGCAAGGGAGAGAAACACGTAGCAAGGCTTTGGCTGCCACTGCATAAAGCAGCCTTCCCTTCTCCATCCTTGAAAAGACAGCGCGGGGTGACAGGTTTCTGCACCTGCCATACCAAAGAGCAGTCTCATTTCAGCATCGCCACGGAGCAATGCCCCGGCTAGACTGAAATTAGGGTCCCCCTAGGACCCAGCACCACGAACAGTAGTGTCTCCCCTTAACGGGGCAAACTTGGATCCCCACCTCACCCCTCTGCCTAGCAGGTGGGACAAGAGGAGCTTCAGCCTTGGCCCCTAGAAAGGAGAGGTTAGAGAGCCGGTTAATCCTCTCTCTGCAAGTTCTTCCCACACATTCTCACATCACGTGCCAGCAGAGATGACCACTTACAAACACTTTCCTTAGAGGGTTATTGCAAATTATACCCATCCTTCTGGAAGGAGGCAGGACTTTGAAAAGCCTTGCTCATCTCAGAGTAGAGTGGTCCCAATGCTCCCCCTGAAAAATGGCTTTCCACCCTGCCCTTCCCAAGCATTAAAGGCAGCTTTAATCCTAAGCCATCGTCCTTCCACATCTTTCTTTGGCAGAATGATTCTGCCCTCGCCTCCAGCACCTAATAGACAGGATGCGGGATATAGTACGTGATGCTATGCAGAACCAGGACTCAAAAGGCACCAAGCAACAAATTACAATTAGATCATCAAGAGAGGGGTTTGTGCCATTCTGCACTAGGAGATGCCACTTCAGCCAAACTGGATATCCTCATAGGCTGGATCCAGTGTTAGAAATTTCATTTCAAGAAAAAAAAAAAAAGGGGGGGGGGGTGGGGGGGAATGGAGAGAAAGAACTGATACTTAGAGGAGAAAGGAGTAGGGATTGATGCTCAGGCAGATGTGGTTGTGCTGGGATGACCAGCAGTGCTTTCTCTGCAGCAGTGCTCCCCTGGGATCTTGCAAAACATAATCGTGCAATATCCCGCCTAGCTCAGTGCTCCCAGCCGCTAGGAAGCTGAACTGGCCTAATTTCACCTCTATCTTCTTCCCTCAGAGCCATTCCCTCGGGAGCCATCACAACTGCCCTCAGTACCAGATGAAGCAAAAAACCTGCCAGGTGACCCCATGACCTGATGCTAATCAGGAACACTGATGTGCCTGCAACCGCAAAGCCACAAACGAACAGCCCACGATGAGACAGATAATCTCACCTCACTTTGCAAGAGCCATGAGCTTTGTCATTTCCCAGCCACAAATTTTGGGTTAATCCTTAAAATAAACCATCAGGATTAAACTGAAAAGTCCTGACAAGGATCCGTTGAGTGAGGGACCTGGTATTCAAATGGATCAAATCCAGGGAAACATTTTCCCTGGAAAGGGTGAGCATGCCATGTGAAAGAACACTGGATTTGGCAAAATATTGAAACTACGCTTGAAAAAGTGGTTAACCCTACTGGAACAGGTCATCTTCCCTCTGAAGTCCTTTTTAAGACAGAAACTACTACATCATCAGATATGTTTCCTGTTGAAGCAGGTCTGCGACAGATCCAAGCTTTCTTTCACTTCACTTAGCAGAGAAATTCCCGGCTTGTCTTCCAACACAGGGCAGAACCAGACTGTAAAACAGCACCTTTCCTACAAAAATGGAAATTCTCCATTTTGGCCAGAGAAGACCATCCTCTTCCCCAAGAACACTGCAACGCAACAGACAGAGAGGCAGAAACGGGTGCTCTTCTGTCCTGATTTTTCACATGAGAAACTGAGTTAAAGTAGAAAAATGATTTCAAGAAAAGCCATGCCCAACATTGATTTATACTTAGGTCCAAACAGGAATTTAAGGGCGTGCCGCCTTAGTAGCCTAGAATTCATTAAAAGACAGTGGTTTTTGGTGTCTCCAGCACTGGCTTTTAAAGGGCCTTCAAGGAGTGGGAGTGTGGCAGTCAAAGATGGACTTGGGCACTTTTGAAATTCAGCTTGGTGTCTAGAGGTTTTGAAGGTCTCCGTTGTTGCCAGACCAGATGACTGAATAACCTCAGGACTCTTGGTCCCCACACCCAGGGGTCTCAAGACCAGACCTATCATCCCTAAAACCCTCAGAGCACCAGAAGCTTCCACAATGTGCCTGTGTGGTCAAAGGAAGACCACGAGCACCTCTAACCACGATGAGCTTGAGATGCATTTCCAAACTCCTACCCTTAGCCAATTCTGACTCTTTCTTTACAATTTTAAACACTCCCCCACAAAAATAAATAAATAAATCACAACTCCTTCCTGCAGATTTTGGCTGGAAACCAGCCAGAGGCAAACCCAGGCTCCATGCGCCAAGCACTAGTGCAGCAGCCGTGCTCAGAGCCGTCCTCCCGGAGCCTGCTGCAGCCCAGCACCTTTCTTCACCATTTAAGGATGAGGAAAGCAGCCGCTTGGGGCCCAGCGAATTACCTGTGAGTGATTTGTTTTTGCTGCGAATGCCTATGCCCTCACCACACAAACAAGCTCCTGAAGAAAGGAGGGTACAGAGAGAGGAGGGAAGAAAAAAAAAAAAGCCAACAGGTTGATCTGGATTACATCAACGGTTACACCCTCCTCCGTTTAATGAACATAGGAGAACAGGTGCTTGTAATTCATTAGCCAACCCACGAGCTGAGGAGACAGGAATTAAGCCGACCAAACTCCTCAGCGTGCCACTACTCTCCTTCCCTTTGAGGCAGCAGCAGCAAGAAAACTTCATCTCTTTTTTTTTTCTCCCCCTTTCCCTCCCCTCGAGCTGCAGAGCCACAAGCCGAGCATGACTAACCCTTGCAAAGCCTTCACCAGTGGCTCCCTCTCCTCTTGGGAGGTGTCAGGCAAGATGAGCAGAGGAAAAGCAGCCAGCACGTCCCCGGATCGCCTGGGCCGCTGCAGTCCCAACGGGGTGGCCAGCAATGGCTCTCTCAGCCTCCACGGAGATGGCGGATACCGATGCTCCTCTTACTCCTCCTTCTCCATTGATGGGAGACTCCTGGCCCCTGTGCACCTCGATATCGACCCTGACTTCCAAGCCATGCGGCAGCAGGAAAAAGAGGATATCAAGCTGCTCAACAACCAGTTCGTGACCCTAATTGAGAAGGTAAGGTGATCTACTGAGGACCATGGCACAGCATGGGGACAAGGATGGTGGTGGGCAAGCAGACACTAACCAGTCTCTCAGGAGACTTATCAAGGCCTTCAGCTAACCATTGCCAGGCTCTGAATATTAGGCTAATTACCCAATTAGTTATTCCTTCAGTGCTATCTGTTTTAACAAGGGCTAGCATCATCTCTGGGTGAAGCTGGGCCGCATCTGTGGTCAGCGGCATCAGGCAGCCTGTGCATCTCCTTTGCTGTGCCGGTCACCCCACAGGTCCCTGGGGAGGACAGGCAGCTCTGCCCTCGAGGACCCTGCCCTGCCCGAACTGCAAAGGCAGGGCTGTGGAGGCACGGTGCCGGACAGAGCAGGCCTTGGCTCCCACAGTGGACAAACAGCCATGGGCGGTGACGCCAATTAAGGCAGCAGCTCAAATTCTTCTCCAACTGCTAAAGAGAGCTGGAAATTCACCTTTGTAGCAACGTGGTGGGCAAGGCAGACCCCCCACCCACCTCCCTCCTCTGCGGTTTTTACTTCGAGGGGTTGCGTGCTTAGCCAAGAAAGTGTCGCTTTCATCTCTTAAGATCCATGAGAAGGCAGAAGGTTTTCTCAAAGGAAAACAACTCATCTAGCCGAGGCAGGTTTCTGCAAAGCCCTGGTGCTCTGTAAACAGATGGTAATCTCCTAGGAGGATTGCTTCACTGCAGTCTACAATACAGGCACTCAATGCCAAGCTACTACGGCTTGGGATTTTTTTTTTTTCTTGTTTTAACTCTACCTCTCTAAGGACCTGAATTCACACTGGGAAGAAGGGCAGGGGAATCATCTCCCATAGCATCTATCCAAACTGAATAGTTGTGAACCAATCACACCTATGTGTGCAAACAGGCGTGCGTTGGTATGAGGGGGCTTGACCCTGCATGGAGGGGCATGGCAGCCTCCACGTCCGTGCTTTTCCAAGCACGGATCCTGGCAATGTGAATTTGGAGAACCCCTGGTTTAGAAATCACCCAGGCGGGTTGTGCTGCAGGACTGGTCGAAAGGGGTTTCTGTAGATGTTAGCCCTGTGCATAAACTAGACCTCAGCAGAAAGGATGAGGTAGGGGAGATGGGACAAGACCAGGCAGTGACAATATGTACGTGAGCCAGATCACATGCACTAGCCTGTTCCATGCAAACAGGGATGGAAGAAGTGAGAGAGCCTCCAGGTTTCCTGATAAACCCAATCTGGTGGCCTGCTGATAAGTGTGCATTATGGGGGCTGATGGACAGAAGATACAAACACCCCACCTTAGCTGAGTGGCTTTGACTTCAGTGCTAGCAGCTGCTACATTTAGCTTTGAAGGCTGTAGCTTCAAGTGGTACATCAAGTGGCAAACTTCAGCCATCTGCCTCGGGCCCTCATTCCAGAGGAAAGTAATGACACTTCCTTGTCAAAGAGAACTTGTCTTTTTAATCAGGAATTCAGATGGTCTCAAGCCTGAGCAGCTAATTCCTTAGATAATTGACCACACTAACTGTAGGAGTTTGCTGCTGATGGTTTTCCTGCAGGCTGTTCCAGATCTGCTAGTATTTATTTTCCATCCAGATATGTCCAAGTGGAAGACAGGGAATGGCCAAGTGATGGAGCCCCTGGTTGAAGCCTTAGCCTGAGCAGCAGAGAGGTAGAGGCCTCCAAGGACCAAGCTTTGGTCACTACTTCTGTGTTTGGGCATGATTTTCCAGGAAACATGGCCGGATCTGGGTGATCCTTCTGTTGCAAAGCTCATGTTAAAAGACTTTGCAAGGAAGAATTTCTGCTAAGGCGGACGCTGTATGTAAGCGGTTCAGGCCAGTGGATGGGTATGGTTTGGGAACAGGGAAGAAACCGAAGAGTTAGTGAGGGGAAGAAGAACAACTAAGGATTAGGAGCAAGGTCAGGAACTGAGACTTGATTTGAGGGTCAAAGATGGACTTAGAACAACAGCCAACACATTCAATCATTTACCGTCCCAGCAGCAAACGGGGAAGCTGCCTTAAAATGAGAGGCTGCTCCCTACAGCCAGTGCCCCAGGTCGATCCCAGCCCCGCTGAGGGAAGCTCTATCACAATCCATGAGATGCCTCAGATGGAGAGAGTAAATGGCCCAGTTGGCTCCTGGTAGCCTCGGAGTCCACTTACTTGTGCCACCTGCAATGTCCCTTTCTGGCTCCGCTGCATCATCCTCCTTGTTCTCAGCCTCACACATGCACGCACGCACACACACAGCGTGCTACTCTGGTTTTGTGCCAGGATAAAGCAGCCAGTCAGCAGACTGGACTACTGATGGCCACGGGTTAAGATATTGGGAAGAAAGGATTAGGTCTTTAGCTGTGAGACCTGGAAGATCCCAACACTTGCATCCCGTCTGCTGAAAACTGTGAGTATCCCAGGGCTTTTGCTTTGCTTGGCTGCTCTCTGTTCAGAGTTCTTTCCCAAAAAGACGCTGCCTCTCACTATGTGCATCTGTGCAGCGCTCAGCAGTTGGGAACTCGACCTCTTCAATGCGCTGATGCTGCTTGGGGCCACAGCAAGAAAAAGTCAAAGCTGAAGGCCAAGCAGAAGGTCAAGGCCTGATAGCATCTGCACCCCACTGCTCACACCGCACAGGGCGTAGTATCAGCATTGAATCATCTCCGTGACAGAGTGGAGGGCTCTGTCGGAGGCAACTCACAAATCACCAGCCAAAACGTGACTGAAGGAGTTTGGTTTTGTTCACAGAGCAGTAAGAGAGAGGTAGCAATTAGATAATTAATTTAAGTTAGCCAAGAGCTTTGAAGATGAAAACTGTTAAACACTGAGCATTACTGTTAAGATTGTGAATATTAGGAAAGAAGAGTGCCAGATTCATCAAACGGTGGGTGGATGAAAATGCAGTGTATCCTCTCTCAAGCAGACAGGCACACACACACAGAGACCTCATGTGGAGTCTGTAATTATTTTGCTTATTCTCCAGAGTTCCCATAGGCCTCGTCTACGTTGCTTTGCAATACAAACCAGGACTCTGATTCATTACTTAAACTTTACCATGGTGTAACCCTACAGATTTGAGAGGAGTTACCTTTGTTCTGGCCACTCCAAGGCAGTAAATCAGACTTCCCTTCACCCTGGACATATGTGCATGACCTGTGATGGATTTTCAGTCTTTACTTCAGTATGTTTGGAGGCAAAGGGGACCAGCATTGAACAGTGCTTATTTTTCAGTGACTTAAGAGATGCTCATTCATTTTGATGTGAACATGTTCTATCAAGAAATTAATAAGTAGGCAACATGTAAAACCTCTAAAAGTCCCTATAACCCTCCCTCCTCGGGCCTGATCTTCAGGGGATTTCTCACTCTTACCTGGAGATCTCTGCTGATTCCAGCAGCTTCTCACTGCTCTGAAGGTCTCCAGGTCAAGGCTGCCTGCCCTGCCAGGAGCAGCCAGCTTTGCTTTTGGCTGTCGGTGCTATTAACGTCTCTGAAACCTCTTCTGCAGGTCCAGTGCTTGGAGCAACAGAACAAGATACTGACGACAAGGTGGAACTTCCTGAAGGATCAAGACAATTCCCACTCAGAGTCAGACATCAAGGCCATCTACGATCAATATATGAGCAAAATGAATCAAGAGATGAAGGCGCTGAACTACGAGCAGGAAAATCTCGAGTCGGAGCTGACAAAGGTCCTGAGCACCATGGATAACTTTCGAAGCAAGTAGGTGTCTAGCCTAGCTGGATATTACAAGGGGGGGAATGTGTTTGTGAGGTATCGGTTCAAGTCTGTGCACAGAGTAGCGTGGGATTGATTTAACACAGACACAGCCTGGTATTCCCAGGAACAAATTCCTAGGCTGGCACGCACGGAACTGTGTATTTTAGAAGTTAGCATCCTAGCCTCTTCCTGATAAACTAGAGATGAAAGAAAAGCCATAAAAAGTGAAATACCAAAGAGTGCAGGGCATCTGCAAAATGCCTCAGGCCAGCAACAGCTCTGGGGAACAGTATTACCAGGAACGACAGCCACTAAACCAGAGAAATATTTATTCTCCACACTATTATCACAAGCCAGAACTTTCTTCCCAAACCTTTTTATGGATCTAGGCTGCTTAGTACTAACAAACACCCCTTCCTTTCCCCCTTCACCCCACAACATTTAATGCAAAATTCTGCTTTGACCAAAAAGTCAGACTTTTACCCAGAAAAACTCGTGACAGAAAATATTGAGGCAGCTGAAAGTTTAAGGGAGGATCAGCTGCCACGTGCTTATTGCTGCTTTTGCCAAGAGCTTTGAGATCGTCAGATAAAAGCATCTGAGATGTGCCATGGCTCATTCAAGACGACAATGCTTTTCTTATTATCGGTGTCATTTGCATACCACAGATGAATCCACAATTAGATACCTTCCCCCTACAGTTACACCCATCTGCCTACACAAGATCTCTGGAGTCTTCCCTGCTGATTTGTAGCACAGACCCATGTACGGGCACTGTCAGGACAGAAGAGCGATGCTAAGGACTGCCCCTCCGCTGGCACCGATAAACATCACTGTAGTAATAGCCCAAACCTGTTCCCGATGTATGAGGTGATGCATAAATAACTGCCCTCTCCAGAGAGTTTAGCCCAGGGATCTTAAAGCTCTTTGCAAGACTTTGATTAAACCAGCTACTCAGTGTGTCTGCAACTTAGAGGAAAGACTGATACCTCTGCTTTACAGACATTTAATTGCTGTGTCTCCGTTAATATGTCTTAAGCTCACAGAGTGAGCTGGTGGCAGAGCAGGAGTAGGAGCTAGGAGTTTGGTTCTTGTCCTTATGCTGAAATCATTATGCTCAGCATCCTTCAAGAAGTGACACACTGATACCCAGGTGCCTAGAAATCCCGAAATTCCTTGTGGTGGGTGTCTGCCTGCTCTTTATTTGAATGTTGGCTTCACTACAAGACTTGGGCTCACCGATGCTTGCTTTGCTGCCAGGTAGCAACCCTGAGCCTGGGGCCAGTATGGATTGTGCCATTTACTCCTTGCCCCATAAAGATTAAGACCTGTCATCCCTCTCTGGAGCACATGGTCTTCCTCGCAGTTCCCTGAGGAAATACTTGCTCTGTGGTCCTGCAGTTATAAAAGATATTTCTTGGCTTATTCCCTGACAGTCAGGAAAACCCAGATAGGAAAATGGTTGGGCCAGTGAAGAAATGTCAGATCAGCCACCCCTACCTGCTCTCACAGCCTGTACTCATATTTGTAGTCAGTAATTGCCTCATTAATTGCATACATCTGGCACTTTTTTCCCCAGCCTGATTTCTGAAGGATAAAGGTGCTTACACAAACAGGCTGGCTGTGTGTTTCCCCTTACCTTTTGATTTTCCTGGACAGTTACTACCTAGTTGGACTACAGGATAGACATGATAGGGATGCTACATCTCTCAAAATTAAAAAAAAAAGACTGACTAGAGGATGGGACCCACCCTACACCCACAGAGGAAAAGGACGCAACGTGTGGACATGTGCAGTATTAGACAGTGGAGAATCCACAATGGGTACCACCTTATGAATAGCACAACTATCAGTCTTGAGAAGAGTTCCCGCTTTGTGGGACTCCACAGCCATGAGAAAACAGACTTCAGAAATGACACTGCTCCTCAAAGCACTTCTCCTTCATTTGCAGAGCCTTTCCCTTCTGCTTTCTCCCATTTGTGAGCTGCAAGGCACAAGAGCTGCCAGGGGTGACCCAAGCAGCAAATAGGTAAAACCCACCCTGTCATTGGGTGCTGTTAATACCTAAAACCAGTGCAGGTGGATTTCTGTGACAGTGACAATCCACTGTGCTGCTCCCAGCGGTTAGTGATTCACGAGGAGAGAACTGCTGCTTCTGCCGAGCCTTCTCCCAGGCAGCAATCCAACCCCGTCCTAACCCACACTGGCTCTGTTGAGTCCTGCGTGCCGCCTTCGAGAAGGCTGCCTCAGCCCAGTTGTTTTTCTGGAGCAAATGGCCTGCCTAAACCATGCAAATTTTGGAGGCTTCCAGCTCATCTGGAGGTTTCTTTTCCCAAGGGAAATTTTTTGGGGGAGGAAAAGCTAATAACTTCACTGGCAAATTGAACTGGTTGTGTTCTCATCCAAGCTGCGGCACTGCAGAGGTAACACGCCGTGCACGCAGTGACCACCCAAGCAGGCTGCTGCCCAACAGATCACTTAAGATGTGAAACCTGCCTGTCAGTGCCCCTCCAAAAGGCCCTAATTCGTTTGTCTTCTCTATCCAGGGATTGCTTTCCAAAAACATACAGGAGATTTAACTAGCTGGGATGCTTGCATCTCCTTCTCAAATTAGGTTGCCATTGACCAGCAATTCCAAATGCAGAAAAGAACAGAGAGGGACAGGGAAGTGGCAGGATGCTGGCACAGGATCTCAAACCCTGCTTCTTTAGGAAGTCAAGCTAAAAATCAAATACTGAAACATACCTGAATAGGGATGACTGTCCAGAGGTGCACATCTGCACAAGTGTTTGCTTCCGCTCCCCACATGTGCGATTTGCACACACAAAGACCCATTTGAATGAGAAGGCAGGGAATTTTCGCATGTGCTGACCTACTCTGGTGCGGCATTGGGGAGATACTGCCGGAAAATATAGGGCGTACAGCCTTTAGAGGATCCATTTCCAAGATCCAGGGATTGTGTTAGTCAAATCTTGCCACCTGAAGACTAGACAGTCAACACCCCTCTACCTTCAACCTCTGCAGCTGGTTTTCAGCCGCTTCCTGCCCCATTTCCTTGCTCCACAAGAGGAAGACTGACTTAATTCCATGCCACCAGGCTCAGATGCATCCCACCACTGTATCTTCACCCTAAAGCAGTCTTGAAGGCACATCCAGAGAGGAACATAGCCTGCCTGAGATTTGGTTCACCTCTGATTTTGCTTCACTGCCTATGGAAGGAGCCCAAGGCGACCAGACGCCTGTCTCAAGTGTGTCTTAAGTGCATGAATCGAGATGGGATGGATTTACGCCTTAATGCATGACTGCTTGAGGATTATCTCTAAGGAGATAAATGCTGTAATGTGTTTGTGGAATGCTCCATCCCCATGTGAATCATCTACCGGCCGCCAGGTCCCTCCGGAGCCGTGCGGTGAGCACGTTTGGCTGGCTGGGCCTGCTCTCTTTCAGTCAGGAGTGTTGTTTGTTCAATATGCAAGATTATGTCAGCACCCGGCAATGTGCGAAGCTGCTTTGGCAGGCTGGGACAGACTGGGATTGGGCTGAGATGCAATGAGGATGAAGGAAGAGTGGCAGGCTGTAATTAAGCTCGGCACATAGATGCTGGCAGGATAGCTAACATTCCAGCTAAACAGCAGAGAAACCAGACCAGTAAATCTCGTTAGCCACACTACCTGGCCTTATAAAGGCAGGCAAGGAGAGGGTGAGCTTAACACCATGGGGGTACTCAAGAGGAACCTTACAAGTGCCTAACTGTAGAGCCTGTGACCGTCACATCCCCTCCGTGCCCTCACTACCCCCTCTGTCGAGGAAGCAACAGCTCCAGGGAGCTGGTTTTGATATTTCAGGTCAACTCCTGAGCATGACTTACCCCCTCACCCTGCAACGCAATCCCCCGTGCTGCATTCCCAATACCTTCTCCTCCTTCTGCTCCTAGGCACAGCTCGTCTTTCTCCTAAACGTTTGTACAACAGCAGGGAAGGCTCTCGAGAGTAACTGGAGTGATAATGCACCAGACCACCAAACAGCATATGGCTGTCGTTCCCGATTTTACCATCACCACTTTGTTAGGAGATGCTATTTTACCTCAGTCCCAAAGGCCTTCCCCGTATCAATTTGGTGATATCTATACGTAGCACTGAAAGGTTTAATTCGCAGCCTAGTAACGCTATATGCGCATTAGGATAAGAGGAGCCTGAGGTATCGTGGAAAAGCAGGGAAGCTGTGACCTCCCTGAGCACAACCTGCTCTGGTCTCAGCAGTAGAGCCAGTACTCCCAGACCGTGTCCAGCAGCACAGTGGGAGATACCAAACACCCATCACACAATGCTCCTGCATGGCAAACGAACCAACCGCTGCTGGTCACGTACCAGGCCCAAAAGAGACCCCGGGGCTTCCTGGCCTGATACCAGCTTTTAGCAACATCAGGGCCAGCCACATGCTCGTCCCAAGAGCCTGGAGTATTCCCCTGGCTACCCTCTCATGTCTGCTGCTGGCCACCAAAAAATGCATTTGCCCCCGGACTAAGTCTTTGCTATCCTGGTCCTGCCTTATCAAACCTGTTTTAAAACCCCGGGGGTTGGTTCCTCTGCTGGATATTTAGCCATTAGGACTCCTCCCTATCCCATCCGGTTTTTGTTACCTTCTGCTCTGTGGGCACTGTTTTCCATGAATTGCTTTGCCAGGTCCTGTGTTACTTCACAAATTGAGCTACGTTTAGGATAAGTTATGACACCAGTCCAGTATTCTCGGAATTTTCACAAGCCAAAATTTTCTCCCTTGAGAAGACTCTCGGACTCTGGAAATTAAATGCTGAGGATACCTGAAAGAAACAGAAAAGGCAGGCTTAGGGTGAAAATTTAGGAGTCTTTGGGCATGCAACTGGGTTTCACAGAGAACAACTCACCACACCCCGCTTCTCCATGCCTACTCTCTCTTTCTGTGGCAAATATGAGGTAACCTGAGGTTGCTTAGCCCTCAAATTAAACTAGAATTAAAGCTACCTCCTCTCTACTCTGGGGCTCTTCAGACTTAAAGCGCTCACGATGTTATTACAGAGCAGTTGGCATGTGGCAGCTTGTTATCCTCTCTCTTGTCCAAGATGCCCACACCTAGGAGGTATCTCTCCTTGCTGTCTAGCGTATGTCAAGGTGGGACATCATAGTAAAAGCTGAAAGCTTTGATAACAACGCTTTTTGGGGCCAGCAACCTCAAGCATCCCAGAGGCTTTTACCACAGGCAATTCCTTACTGCTTTTTTCACTCTCCTTAGATATGAGGATGAAATTCGCCTCTGTAGTGGCATGGAATACACCTTCATGGAGCTCAAAAAGGTCAGTGGCAAGAGAAGCTCTTCATCTGGACGGGCTCTACACTAGTTCTGCATGGTCACAGAAGCCAAGATGGTCCAGGCTCAGCTAAGACAGTCCAGAGGTAGCCAAGGGCTAATTCTGGATTGAGTCCTTGTACCACAGATGTTTTGTGGGGTAGGAAGGCCTTAAGGAGGACAGCGGAGCGGTGAACACTGTCACCATTTCAATAGCAAAGCACAAGTGAGCCTGGGCCACTCGTGGTTACAGAAAAGCCCCACGGCTCTTGGCAGCGTGACCATGCTGGCACCCAACCACACTGCAATGGCACCGGCCAGACCTGGCCTGGAGGGGTCTGCACCCCAGGACCCTCTGAGGCAACACCTCTCCTCTCTTGCATGCTTTCTCTCAGAATGACATCATAGGTTGGGAAAGGCTGGAAATTGATAAATGTGTTTGCTTTTGTTTCCTATTGCATAGCCACACCCTGTTTAAACATCCCGCCCCAGAAGTAGCTGCATTTGAGTATCAGCTGAAATGGGAAGCTTTGTGCACAGCCTTTACATTAAAAAAAAAAATAATCCAAGGTGCAGGAATGCAGGTTATTATTAGACAGAGGAAATGTTCTCCACAAACGATCATTATGGCTAATTGCATGTTTTCCCCTGACACGCTCAGCAGCCAGTAAGGGCAGTTCTAGTGACTTTTGTGGATGGCATCAAGAGTTTTCAATAACCCGTGCTTTTTGTGGTGAACAAAAGATGAGTGGGTACGGACCAGCCCTGCCCGTTTCCTTCTCCACCCTACCTCATTTCAGACTTCCACCAAAGTGCACACCAGAAAAAAAAAAACCACCCTAAGAAACTTGCAGAGGAAAAAGCTCCACAAAGGAACCTCCCTACTTGTAGAGCAGTTTCAAAAGCACCTGCCAGGACACTTGCTGGGGGAGAGGTGACAGTGGGAAAGACTTCTTGTTCCAAACTCAAACTATTGATTAATACACTTTCCTTCTCCTGTAGGATTTAGATGTGAGCTCCTTGCACAGAACTGAGCTGCAGGTAAAACTCAACGGGCTCCAAGAGCTGATGGATTTGAAGAAAACTATCTATGAGCAGGTAAAACACGCCATCGGGAGAGTGGCCCTGGCACACACACAAGCTGCTATGCAAAAAAAAAAAAAAAAGGCATTTTTGTGGACAGTTCTACTATAGAGGGGGCACTGTTCTGGATTTACACCAAAATGAGAGCTTGTTCAGGGGAGGTGCATGGTGCTGCAGACAACTATTAGATGGCTTAAGGCAGGGGCTTACGAGCCAATTCCCTTTCCTTAACTAAACTAGCTCCATTTTAAATTTGATCAGGATGTTCCTTCTGCCCCTCAGCTACTGCAGGGAGGCTGCTCCAGCAGGTCTCCCCTCTGACAGGCAGAAACCCCCAGGGAGCTGCCAGCTGGCTGGTTTTGAGCTCAGCTCCCAATCCCACTGACAGCATTTGCCTGGAGACCAAGTGCCCCAGGTCATGAGCGAGCTGAATATTACTCTACTTGGATGCAGAGGAAGGGCTCACACCAAAACAGGACAAGTTCTGGTGAATCTGGGTGAGGTGCTGGATGCTCTAACACAATCCAACATACTCAATTTCCACTTAAATGAGAAGTGCAGAGTCAGGTATGATTTCACCAAGGGGGGAAGGACACAGAGGCTGCAGCCCTTCAGACAAACCCAAGGGCTGCAGCATGCCTGTATCTACTCAAACAGGCTGAAGTGATTACAGACACTTACTCAGAGCCTGTAAAATGTTACCAAGCAGGCTCGGCAGTGTTTTGGGAATACTAATGATTTGTCAGAATTCTACCAATACAAACAATTAAAATGCTTGACAAAGGAATGTTAACATTCCTTGTGGGGAAACTGAGGCACAGAGAGACAGAAGGACGTGCATAATATCAGAACGGCATTAGAACATATACCCTACCTGCAACTAACCATGAAGCCTTATTTTCTCTAGAATTACAAGATTATTCCTGGTGCAAGGCAATTCACAGGGGTAGCTGGAAATCAGATCCTGCTGTGAGGATCTTCTTGAGCTGATTTCCTCCAGGTTCCACACTGCTGTCCTGGCAGAAGGCTGTATTTTTTTTTTTAACCCATGCTTTATACAAAGAAATTACCCTCCACCTCTCTCTCTGTTCTGTCCTCTCCTCTGAATAGCTTGTTTTCAGTTTAGTCATTTTCTCGCCTGTACCTGTTGATTTGACTGACATCAACGTACAGGCACACATACCCAGTGGAAAGGGCAAATGAGGAAAACTTTGCTCGACAGCTTTGCTCACAGCATGTTGGTATGAATCAGAAGAAAATCCCAGCCTCAATCGTCATTAATAAACCACTAGGTTCTTTTGTTTTCTCCCCCCGCCCCAGCAGAGGATGCTCAAGTATTTGCAATAAACACACATTTTCTCATATAGCTCTTAACCTGCTCAAAGATTAACAAAGAGGCTCAAGGATTAAACACCAGTGGGAAAAAATACACTGATAATCCTGCTCTTTGGAAGAGTGGTGGGGTATTTTCCTGTTATTCATGAATCACCATGTCAGGGTGCTCTTTGTTTCCCCAGTCAGGGGAAGGCAAGGCAAACAAGGGATACAAATGCTTCTCTAAAGAGATTAGAGCCCTCAGCACAAAAGGGAAGAACAAAAACATCAAGATGAAAGGTAAGAGATGGGGAGAGATGCACGTTGCTCTCTTAACACTGGTGTAAATCAGAAGCAACTGCAGATACCGATAGGAGTGACACCCCTGCAGGAGCAGTCTGAGGCTGGGGGGGAGCTGCCAAGTGAATGTGTGCACCATCTGCTCAACATCAAGTCATGTCTTGCCTGGATACAAACCACCCAGGAGTGCAGTTTACAGGCACGGATTAAGGGTCCTTTTTAGGTTCACTGAGGGGAGTCTGCATTCATCATTGTTTGGCTCCTTCTCCTAAAGCTGTGACCCAGTCAGCTATCAAGAGCAAATATCCAGTCAGTGATACTGCAGCTTGTGTGTGCACGTTCCTGCTTCCCCCGTGCTGGCGTGAGTTCCCCCAGCACACGAGAGTAGCTCTGGGGAGAAGAATAGGTCTGCTAGGGATGGATGTGTTCAGAGAAGGGTCCTGTTTCTCCCTGCTTTTACCAGACACAAAGCAGACTATAACAACAGAAGTGGCAGCCACAGTCTCTCTAGATACTGAGGCAGAGCTCAGCAAAGATATCTTTCTAGCACCACCAGCCTGCAGAGTGAGTCACGCTGCCCTATTTCTTGCCCAAGAGATATATGCCCACTATCTGAATATTGGTAGATATCGAAGAGTCAGTTCAGTTAACCTGCTCTTGAAGCAGTACAAATGTACTGTTTTGTCAGATTCAGATTGTATCCAAAGGTCCCAGACCAACACTCTAGCCTGAGTCTGGATTTTAGGGAGAAAATAATACCAGCTTCCAAACTGCAGAGACTGAAACCCTAGGAAATCTCACCATCTCCACCACCGCACGTGGAAGACACTTTGCCGAGCTAAGCACAGTAGATCTGCCAGGGTTCAGCTCACTCCTGGCTTGTAGCTTTGTTGACTACTTGGTATTTCAATCCTGTTCTCTCTTCGCTATTAAGGAACTCGAGGAGCTGTTGACAGAAATTAAGGACATTTCTGTTGTACTGGGAATTGACAATGCATGCAAACTTGATCTGAGCAGAATTGTGGAAGAAGTGAGGGCCCAGTATGAAGCCCTGGCTCTTCGGAGCTGGGAGGAGGCTGAAGCACTTACCAGGAGAAAGGTATTTGTCTCCTTATCTGATTGATACTGGGGAGAGGCAGGGAAAGAACAGGGAGAGAGATCAGCCTAGAAACTAGAGGAATCAGCAAGATGGAGGGACAGACTACACCTGGGAATGGAGGGAGGGACAGGGTGCTAACCCAGATCAACTCCTCCTCACTCAGGTGTGTAAGTGAGGAGTTTCATTGCTCTAGGCTCTCCACACCATCAATGGAGAAAGGCAAGCACATTTCCCAGTGGCAGCTTGGCCACCTAAGAGGCAAATGACCTTCCACTGGTGCTCCTCCAGAGCAAGAACGTGATTAACCAAGAGACAGTGTGCTCTATGCCTGGCACAGCCAAAAGAGGATATGCGAATGAGCCCTAAATCCTTCCACACAGCTGCTATTTCTCCCCAGTTAGGTGTTTCTCCTCAAGGGCAGTGGGAATCCTTGCAGGGTCCTTTGCTACAGCAGAGGAGGCACACAGATAACCAACTCCTCCATCTCCCCTGCAGTTGAGTGAAGGAAGCACCCAATCAAGCACCTATGGGGGTCACCTCCTTGACAGCCGACGGGAGATCGCAGACCTGAACATACAGATCCAGAAGCTGAGGTCCTGCATCGTGTCCCAAAAAAGCCAGGTTTGTCCTGGGGTGAGTGACAAAATTCTGACCTACAGGTCTGAACCTACAACACACCTAATGCCTCCACCACCCTTTTCCCTTTGCACCACCAGTGCCTGTACTTAGAGGAGCATATCAAAGAAGCAGGGGAGCACGGAGAGATGGCCCTCAAGGATGCCAAAGCCAAACTAGTCAAGCTAGAAGAAGCCCTGCAGAAGAGCAAGGAGGACATGGCTCACCTGGTGAAAGAGTATCAGGAGCTGATGAACATCAAGCTGGCACTGGATGTGGAGATCCTCACTTACAGGAAGCTGATGGAAGGGGAGGAGAGCAGGTAAGCTGGGCTTCTGTGTGCCTGAAGAGGGGAAGGGATGCACCCAAACACCTAGGGAGAAAGCAGACATCCCAAGCTTTGAGCCTGGTATTGAAGGTTTAATCAAAGAAAGAACCAATCCCAGCAGTACCCATACAGTTCGGCCCCGTTTCTTGCTCTGAAGTTCTCCTTAGACTCCACAGATCAGAGGGTTCCAGCACTTCTCTAGATGATGCTTTGCCCAAATGCTGTTGATTGAGCCTTCATGACCCAACCATGCACTTGGCCCTACCCATGCAGCTCAGCTCCCATGGGCCAAACTCCAGTCCTCTATATCCCTCTGGCATGGCAGAGACTAATATGCATCCTCACACTCCGTCCTTGTGTTCACAGCATGGAGCAACCGATACCCACAATCGTCAGCGCCGTCCACTCCAGGCCAAAGCACCGTAAGTGGTTTGTTGTATAATTTGGTGAAGCAGAGTGTGAACAAAACATTTCTAACCTCCCTGCTTTCATTCCCCCCGACCCTGCAGTTTCTGCCAGCACCTTGAGAAACTCCAAGCTCTTTGCACAAGGAACAGGCAGCACCAACAGTGAGGTGAAGCCAAGTGGAGGCAGCACAAAGGTGCTGCCCACTAGAAGCCACAGTGACAACTCAGCAGACACCTTCATCAGCAGTGGCCGGCCAAAGCTCAGTTCCCTGCCCACCGAAGAATGCTCCTAGGAGAAACGGAGCCCCACAGCATAAACACAAGACCTGTTGGCATCTGTAGCCAAACGAGGCCAAAGCACTTTCTCCTGAACTCAAGCCAACGTCCGAGGGACAAAGGATGAGAATCCACTCCAGGCTGTCTCTTTTGTCTTCGCAACATCCCAGTTAACATCTCTGTTACCAGTTACGAGCAGAATCCAACCCAGGATTTTAGAGACTCCCCCATTCAAATACCCACGCCAACATCTTCCTCCCTAGGTCTGTTTCCCCAGAGGATTTGCATTCACAACCTTTGAGATCTACCTACAGGAAACTTGGCAAGCGGGGAAAGTATCAGACACAAACTTTTAACGCAGCAGCCAGAAGCCACCGGCCCAGCCATTTTACCAGTATTACAAAATCATTCTCTCCCTGCTCTGTGCGTGTCTGAGAGGCGTTCAGTGATGTGGCTTTCAAAGGAAGGCAGCATCAAGCTTTCCAAACTGAGCTGGTGGGGAGATGCAGGCAAACAACCTGAGCCAGGTGGATCTGCATACCTGGTGACAAACATGCTGGCTATACTGGGGGATCCTTGGCCACTTCAGGGTATTCAACTAATTTTACTGCCTTTTGGTGGAGTCCTCATTCCTTCCTATGCCACCAAATCTAAAACTCCTCAGAACTTTTATTTTCATAAGCCATCTCTTTAGTGGAGAGCATCTCTGCCTGTCTCGCCTAAAGGCACTCTGCACACAGTGGTGCTAGGTCCTAGAAATGGGATATTTGCTGGTTCCTGTTTAACCACCACGAGCAGGACTTTGTATTTATTGACCTTACATAGCAGCTTTTACCTTACCTGGCTGATGCCAGCCATGTCGCACTGAAGCTACCAGAGCCAACTCCGTAGATGCCACGTCCCCCTGTGAGCAAGGTGGAGGGACGTTCTGGCCTCACCACAGGCGTTGCTGTGGCCCTCACGCACAGACTAACATAGATGGTGCCCTCCAGTATTTTCCTTTATGAGGCCAGGCTCTGGCCTCAGCTGCTGCCATGCAGCCCCACTTGAATTCCCAGATTTTGAGTTCACAGGAGTTGTTAATAGTCTCTCTGCATATTTCTGCTGAGTGCATCGCAGTATTTCCACATTTCTCTAGGATAGACAACTACCATAGCATCTATGTAACCAGAACACCTGCTCTCCAGGGTTACAGCTGTTATAATAAAGTATTGAATGTCACACGGAAAGCACTGTAGTGGGGTTTTTTTTTCCCAAATTTCTTACCACAGCCCACCTGAAACATTAGTTTCTTCCCCAGTTGCCAGCAGGTCTCAGCTGAGGGCTCTGGCTAAACTCCGGCAGGCAAATGAAGCTGAAATTGCTTCCCAGGTAATTTGTTTGGTCCATATCCCCAGGGAGAAATACAGAGGGCTGGAGGGGCAGACGCAAAGCCAGCATCCAAGGCTTTGGGGAGCTCACCGCTGTCCTGCCACCAGCCTCCCGCATGGCTTTGAATCACAGAGAAGCTCAAGCATGTTTCAGGAGACGAAGGGTTATTGCACAGGCCACCCACGCTCCCACCACTGTACTCATCCACACAGAGCTTCTCCTTGCTAAATTGCCCCTGCACCTCTGCAAAGGGGAACATCCGTGCACCTGGGACCCAGATCCGTGCAGGGGAACCACACTTTCATGCAGCCCCTCATTTCAGAGGTGCCCTTCCAGAGCACAGGGCCTTTCTTGGCGTTCTTTGCTCAAACACACATTCCTCTTCAGGGCCTTAGCTGGGAGATCCAAAACGAACGAGGCCCCCAGGGGTGCTAGAGGACCTGGGATGGGGAGCATCTCTGCTCTGCTGTTTGCTGCACACCTGAGAGAAACACTGAGCTTTCAGGGTCAGCTCAAGGGATACAGGGGCAGGAGGGGAGGGCACTCCAGGCCAGCAGAAAGAGCCCCAGCTGTTAAATCCAGTTTCTCAGACTGGCAGGGATGGGGGGGGAGGCTACAAGTGAGCTCCAAGTGTTCAAGCTGTTCCCAGCTCAGGAGACAGCACTTTAGCAGAGCTTCCCCTGGAGGCAGGAGCCAGCAGAGCCCTTCAAGGAAAGCCCTTCCAACTGGAGGAACAATGCTGGGTTTGTGCAAGGCTGCACGACACCAAAGGTGTGTGAGGCCCAGAAAATGACGGATTGCTCTGAACAGCCCGGTGTCCTTGGAAGGCAGGGTGGGGCAGGCTCTGCGAGCAAGGGGGACAGAGAAACACAGAGGTAGCGGTGCCCAGAATGAAACCTGAACGGACAGGGAGGGCTTGGGAGCCCTGAACATTCAACCTGGGGGAACTGAGGGCAGGGTGGTCAGAGATGTGTGCTCACGGCCAGGCTGGAGAGCACAGGGGTTCAACAGCAGCCCAGTCCTGCAAGAAGTTTCTAGCTGTTTTCCCTCCCTGCCATATGTTTTTTTTAGGGTTGGTTTTTTTGTTGCTTCTGAGCCTTCACCACCCAGGGGACAGAGAGAGCCCCAAGGCCAGAGCAGGGACTAGGAAGCTGGACTCCTGGGGTCAGTTCACTAGTATAGCACCCAGGAGAGAAGGACCCAACTCACTATTTCACTGTCTCAGTCACTTCACTGCTCTGTGCCTCAGTTTTCCCACTGAGAATTGGAAAGCGTATATCAAGCCACATCACATCAGGGCAATGAGTTTATGCAGCAGAATAATTCCTGCGCTCCGTTGATGGGAGCTGAGCTATGCCTGAGATAGTCGCATTGCTTTGGGACGCCCGTATGTGCCTGTGTACCTGTCCTTCCCCCTCCTCCATGCTACCCCTTGAGCACTGACTTCATCTGAAGGACCAGCCCCTTCCTCAGGGCTAATTTCTGTAGCTATTCTTACACCAGACACACAGTCAGCCCTAAACCTAGCTGTTAAATTCACTGGGGAAGTTCTGTATCATTTTTCTTTGTCCAGTGAAGGGCATCACACCCCTTGCCCCCTTGAGAAATACCAGGCAGTACCACCAACTCAGGATCCCCTTTGGGGTGCTGGGGGACAGTCCTATGAGGGCAAGGATGCTGAGCCAGCACAGTAATCAACACAGCAGCCAACAGATTTAGCTGCTAAGGGGATCGCTGCAATAAAGGCAAGCTCATCCATGTTATCTGGCGAGCTACATCTGTGCAATCCAAAGCACAGCCGTCTCCAGGTAAAGCTGTATCAGTTTCAACTGCAAGAGGCTCCCCAAAGATGATCTCAAACCCTGTCTGGAGCCAAAGATTGGAGCATCTGCCCAAGTGTGGGGAAAGGAGACATCAGATGTTCAGGACATGGCCCAGTTGCGAGATAAAGCCCAGGGGCAAAACCCAGGGACAGATAAATCCATGTGCTGAAAGCAGGGGGCAGAGCTGCTTTTGGTGGGGCAGACTCTGGCAGGGAAGATCACCAGGGAAATATTCACGTCTGCACAACAGCAACTGGGCTGGAGTCCAGAAGACAAGCCAAAGCAGAGAGAGAGAAGTGGCACGGCTCCTCTGCTGTCTTTCAAGCAGAGAGCGTCTGAGCCCCAGACCACATCTAAGGGCACCGCATACCTGTGCCACTGCCTCCCGGGGTGGGGAGCACCCAAGTGTGAGCTCCAGGCTCCCTCTCCTGGACAGGTGACACCATTGCAAACACCTCCAAAGAGGAGGTTCAGAGGCCTCTAAGCCCTGGATGCCATGAGCTGCCACATCCCAAACAACGCTCTCCCTTCCAGCAAGCCCAGTCTCACAGGAGACAGGGAAAACAGCTCCCAGGTAGTGAGAAAGAGGACACCAAAGTGTGGCTGAGATCCTTCCCTGGATGCTTTGCGCGGGTACAACAGTGGCTACAAAGGGAGCGAGGCACAGAGGTTTGCCCGATCCCAAAGCATGTTCCACATCCACCAAGAAGTCACGTCCTGGTGGAAATCGTGCCTGTAACCAGGCCTGGCTGGCCCCAATTCGTTTCACTGCACACAGACTGAGATTTCATTCCTTCGTAGCCCACGCACACTTTTCAATCAGTCTGGGGATCTGCTTGGTGAAGGGAAATCAGTTCCCAGCAGTTACCAACAGTGAGAAACACCTCCCTTGATCAGATCCCACCAGTCCAGGGAATGAACCTGTCACCTTCCCCTCCTTGGTGCCTGGCTTTGGTGACTAACACCAAAGCTCTGGCAGGGGGCTGTACTGCCTGCACCACTCGGAAAAAGGCCATGGGCCCTTTCTGACCTGCAGACACACACCACTTTTTTGTCCTTTTAGGGCTAAATCCTGCAAGAAAACATTAAAAATAATTTTATAAAGAGCCGAATCACATTTTCCTTTGGAAACTCAGCCTTCAGCCCATCTGCTCCCCAGGAAACAGCTATCCAGCTGCATGTGGGAGCATTTATGGTTCTTCTCCTACCCCTCCTTTCCCTCCAGATGTAGGGATGCTCCTCTGGGTAGGAGCAGAGAGTGCCCACCAGGCTCCCACTAAAACAGGACACAGACCTGGTCTCAAAGCAGCCAGCCTATCTTCTAGTCCTCCCCAGGGCACTGAGCAGCCTGGCTCACAGAGACAAGTAAATTTAGACTGGGGAAATCTGGCACAGGCTGTGTTCATGCTCTGTACTGGGGGTTGAGGGGGCATGGGGGAAGAAAAAAATCATTCCACATGTTCCATGTTGTTAAATGTGTGGAAAGTGAGATGGAAATGTGTTCCTGGGGTGGAGAAAGGATGGCCTAGAGCTCTAGAGACTTTCCACTGCACCTAGTCCCACTGAGCACAGTTGCAATCTTTGAAAAATACCCTCAAGTCTGCTCCAATTTCTGACCCAGTTTAATCTGCCAGTCCCACTTCAACCATAGCTGCTCCCCCCGGTTCCAGCTCACGTCTGGAGTGACTCCCAAGAAACAGGGGACAAGACAGGGGGAGAAAGATGGATCCTCCAGGCTCACCTCCCAGGCCTGCCACCTGGCACAGCTGTTTCCAGGGATTCAAGCAGCTCATCCCAAGAAATCAGCCATTGGGAAAAGGAACTCCCCCAGTCATGGGCAAAGAAAGAGAGTTTACTTTCCCTTCCCTGCATGATCTTGGACAAAACCGTGCCAGTTACTCCTATTTGGTTTTGCCTGCAGCCTAAGATGGGATCAAGTTGAGGGGGGTATCCTAACCAAATGCTCCAGCCCAGTACAAACAGAAGCAAGTTTAGTGAGCAGGAAAGAGGCTTAACGATCAGGCAGGCAGTGATTTGTACTGTCCCTACTGTCTACCTGAGCTTGAAGAGCTCTTCAGCCCCTCCTACGGGCACCCTTGGCTGCCCACCCATCACCTCCCTGGCTCTTGGGGGGGACACAAAACCAGCCGCACTCGCTGGGGGGAACCAAACTCTTTGTGAGCCCCAGAAATGAGCCACGCTGGCTGCAAAGCAAACGCTGTAGTTGTCTCCAGGGCAGCTGGAGAAGGGAGGGGAAAGCAGGGAAGGGTGGAGGAAAGCATGCCCGACCCCATCAGCCCATCCACACCTCTCCACGGTTCAGTCCCTTCACAGGGAGGAGGAGCAGCAGCGGGCACTGGCTTTTTTGACCATATAAGGCCAGGTTTTGCTCTCCATGGCCAATCCGGGGAGGAATGTGAACACCTGAGCCTTGCCTGGTTTGCCAGGCCCATCCTCCCCTGCCCACACCCTGCCTCCTTGGCCAGGTGTGCAGAGCTCTACCTGTAACAGGGGAGGGGAGGCTGCCTCCACATAGCCCACTCCACACCTGGCACAAAACAGGGGGAAAATTCTGCCCTGCATGAATTCATCACTGGGGACAGTGGCCCAGTCGGGGCTTTCTTCTCCTGCAGCCCTTCAGAGTCCCCAGGGTGTCCAAGCTGAGCTCAGGTTGCCTGCTGCAAGGCTGGGTTGCCCCTTTCTTTCAACTATTTCCAGTTATTCACCATCCCAGACATGTGAAACACCTCCTCTTCTGTCCTGCAGCCATCCCTGTTGCTTAGTTTCCATCTCCACCTGCACCTGGCTGGCTCAGGGCAGCCCTGGGGTCTCTACCTCCCAGACAGTGCCTGGGAGACAGCAGCCTGCACAGACCTGCTAAGGGAGCTTCACCTCTGAGATGTCCTCAGCCTGGTTTGGGTTCAGGACAACCGGATCACGAGGGGACTCCACGCATCACCCTGTCATGGCTGGGACTCCCAGCAGTACCAAAACCAGTGCACGACAGGGCTGGCAGCCTTCTAGCCCAGTGTCTCCCAGTCCTGGTACCACATCTCACTGCCTCAGCCCAAGGCAAGGTTAGCCCATCACTTGGTGCCCCCAGAATAGTGAAAAAAAAAAAAAAAAAAATAGAGCCAAGCTGCTACCAGCCAGGAGGGACAGAGGAGAGACCCTGAGCTGCCAGCCCAGCCAGGCCTGTCTCCAGGCCTCACCGCCGGCCTCTGCCACAGCAATACGCGTGCCAATTCTGCCATGACTCCGCATGCCAGCACCCTGACCAAACGAGCCCAAGAATTTCAGAGAAACTAGTGTTCCCTTGTTCTGCTGCCAAGATTCAGTACCCGCCTGCCAGCGATCCTGGTTAGAGCGGGACAGATTCCAGCAGAGTTGTGTCAGCTCGTTGCCCTTGGGCTTACAGGGTGGGAGTGCCAACAGGTCCCACACCTCCGCCTCCAGGTGTGCCAGGGACTCGCACACACAGCCAGGCAGCAGCAGCTGCTGCTTCCACACACTCCCCACCCAGCCCAAATTCCTGCACATCCACAAGGCCGTCACAAGCCTGGAGGAAGCCTCAAATGAAACAAAATGGCAATAAGGTTGGCCATTTAATGTTTGTCCATATTCAATGCTGCACAGCCCTCCAGGAGGACAGAGCCCCGGCATGGGGGCAAAAAGGGTGGGGACCAGTGTCTGTAGGAGAGGAGTGTTTCATTCCCTGGAAGGCATGAGTCAAAACAGTAGTTCCCAGCACCTCCCGACCCGCTCTACCCTCCATACACACAGCATTTATGCTACAGAGCATCACCACCCAGCGGCAGTGGGAGCCTCTGGGAATCCAAGCTGGGGGCACTGGGAAGAGCAGCAGCTCTGCCCACAGCTGGGGACAAGAACAAGACTGTCCCTGCCTGGCAGGAGGGCTGCGTGAATTGTGGCCTGAGCTAACCTCCCTCACGTCTCAGCAGAGATGAGGATGTTTCTCCGTGGAAAGTTCATTGGGGTTGGAAAGCCAGCCTGTCCAGAGCGCAGTCATGATGCCAAAGACAGATGTGCAGGAGCTGGTGTCCATTTTGCTGAGCAGAGGAAAACAGAAACAAGGTCAGGTCAAATTACTACTAGTGATCGGGACTGAGACTTCGCAGCTCCGATCAGGGTCTGTCTGTACCAGGTTTCACACGCTCCAAGCTCAGTATGGTCCAGAGACCATTTACAGCCTCACACCCATCACCTTCACTCTGCGCAGATGCCAGCTCAGTCTGAGACAGCTTTCAACTGTGGAGCCCAACAGCACATCAAGGCATGGACTGCAGACCTTCACGAATGGCTTACCCTTGCTAGCAGGCACTGCTAGCACAGAAGACCTGCTTCCTTAGGCCTTTGTAGACATTAGCAGCCAGAGCTTGTAACTGGGGTTCAGAGTTTGTTGTCTGAAGTCTCAGCTACTGCATCCTCTCCGCTAGCTTTAAGCACGGCTACTTCACCATCACGTATCCCTCAACATCCTCACCAGGAACCAAGTGCTCATTGTGCATCTGAGGAGGTGGAAGAAGCACATGTCCACCCTTGGGAAACAGAGATGGTTTGGACCCAGACCAGCCAGCCATGCTCCCTCCCAGCCCAACAGATCTTCCCAATGCACAAATACACCAGGCAGCCTCCAAACCTGATGCAGCACATTGAGTCGAGATCCATGGAGGGGCCTGGGTGAGCTGGGGCAGTGCCCAGTGTGTAGGGCAGGGCAAGAGAAAATATTTGAGATTGCAGGTTGGACGAGATGAGTCACACACAAGGATGGGCAGTCCGGCTGCCGGAGCTGCCTGCTTAACTCTCCACCCCTACCGGCACAGTACCCTGGGAAGTTGCTAACCGTGGGAACTGGGATATCACAGCAGGCCAAGCAAGTACAAAAACATGGCTGTTGCTGAGAGGAGATTAAAACTGTCCATCTCTGCAAAGCAATGACTTAGTGAGAGGAGCAAAACCCCAGAGCTCAGCAGGTCTAGGTGCTCGAGATTGGCTGTTCAGCCTGGCAGGATCCCCGTGGCAGTCAGCCAGGCATTCATAACATAATGGGAACGGTGCTCACCCATTCCTGCTGGGGCCTGCATGTGTTTGTGAGATTTCATAGGCACACCCTTCAAGGCTTTGGAAAAAAAAGCTCAGCACCTGGGGAGGAGAGGGAGAAAGAAAGGAGGGGAAAAAAAAAAGGAACCACTTCAGAGCTGAGGAATCCCAGCTGTGACTCACTGCAGGGCGGGCAGTGGGGGCTCTGACGCAGGAAGCAAACAGGGCTGGGAACGCCGGGGAGAGGGGCAGGGCAGGCTGGCTGCGGCCCTGCAAGGGGATCCTGCAGGGCAAGGCAGCCCCCTCTGCACAAAGGGCTCCTGCACTAGACTCACCCATCCAGCCTCCTCGTGCAAAGGGGGCTGGTGCCATCGGGGCCCAACTTCTGCTCATGGAAATGGGACTGGCTATTTTTTTTTTTTTTTTTTAGCATTAGCAAACCTGGCCTGCACATTTCCCAACTCCCTAACACCCATGTGTCCAGCTTCACCCTGCTCCATGGCACCGAGATCAACTCCAAGAGTCCTAAAATCTCCCTTGTCTCCAACATTTCCCAGGCTGGTGGTATCCCAGTGCAACAGCAAGACTTGCCCTGGCCAGCAATGTCTACCACCCAACAAATGTTGGCCTCTTTGAGCTGCCCCACCACCACACACAGAGGAATAAAGTTCACACTTAAAAAAGGGAATATAAAACATCTGGGGCTTAGTTTTCAACTCTTCCAGAGCCTTCTCGTGTAGCCAAAGTGATCTGTCAGCTCCTTTGTGCACCGTAAGTGCAGGAGGGCTGAAAGACCCCACTACCAACATAAGAATGATTTGTGTAGTTTGCAGGGATTAGAAACACAAGGAGTGAGATAACACCAACTCAGATCCATAGCTGCAGATCCACTCTAGATTTACACCTGCCTGGCCCACTGACCTCAACAAGGTGTAAATCCAGCATTCCCTTAGCACTTCACTGGGTAGAAGCCTGTGTAACTTCACTGAGGTCAGTGATGCTGCACCAGTTTATCCCCCCAGTGCCAGCTCTCCCAGTGAGTGACACTGTTAAGTCCCAGTTCCTGAAGTCGGGCAACATGGAGGAACAGCTGCTCTCCTAGTTCAAACCAAAGCTCTAGCCTACTAACAACAGAAAACACTCAAAAACTGGGACCCCAGAAGACTTACAAACTAGACAAGGTAGGGAAGAACTCCAAATGCCTTCTTCTTTTAAAGCAGTGGACCACAAGGTGCTACACAAATCCTGAGGTTCATTTAGCCTTGGATTTTCCTGGGGGAAACCTGAAACTTGCCAGCACACAACATGTTTACCCCTCTTAAGAGCCAGACCTGAGCTAGCATCAGACAAGCCCTTTGCTCCCACAAACGGATTGCTCTTCAGCCTCCACGTCAGTGCTTTCTCCAACCTAGTTTTGAGTGCACCAAGGTGGTGTGGAGCCTCTGGATGAAAGAGAAACACTCCATCCATATGTGCTCCACTAGCAGCTTTCCGGACAGCCAGCTCATACTCATGGCAACAAACACCTACGGGACATGTTCCAACCTGAGTGCTGAATTCAGTTCGCCCTGGAGGATTCGCCCACATACATATCTGGAGTGTGCTCTGCAGATTATACAACACATGTTATCTAGGGCAACAATGACAAGTGGATCCAGAGGAAGGCCCCCAACTTTGCAAGGTCCTGTGGGATCCCAGTCAGACCAAGGTAGAGGATTCAGTAGTTGGCAGGATTGAATTTCAAGACAAAATGCCAGTTTCTAACTCAGAAATATGAACTTCCATCTTGGTGGAAGCTTCTCAGTCCTTGATGAGACCTTAAGAAGAGTTAGAAGCAACTCAGGGTCACATCTTTGAACGTGTAAACCAGACCTTGACTGCAGCAACACTCCAGCCCTCTGCACTGGTTAAAAGCCCAGCTCACCACTGGAAATTGCCTCTTGGCTGCATCAGCTATTCACCACTGTGTTCTGGGAAGGGTCAGCATTTCAATCTCACTCTTCCTAAAATGGCTGATCCGTTCCAAACCTATTGCCATCCCAACCAGGAAAGACCCCCAATTCTTCACTCAAGCAAATAAAACAGCCCATAGCAGCCTGGCTATGCTTGTCCATCCAGGTCCTCCAGCTGCACAAGAGGCAACATCGGCACAGAATGACTTAAGTTGTTCCTGAGCCTCCTAAAACCCTGCTATCATCATAGCTCCAAGTCTGAGATTAACTCCAGGTTTATACCTGAAGCAGGTAAGAGGACAGAGCTGTTGGGATCAGCTCGCAATTGTACTGAGGATGCTGCTGTCCGCAAGCAGCAGAGCTGGCAAATAAAGACTAACTTCAGCCCGACTGTTCTCAACGCCGCGCCATCACCTTGCTCCTGATTGATGCTGCTAATAACAAGCATTGGCATCTGCCCCTTCTCTGCCAGCTTAAACGTGAGTGGAATAAGCAAAATTTCAGTGAGCGCTGGCTACAGCGGTATAGTGGGACTAGTCTCCCGGTGGATTTTATGGGAGCTGGACTGGGCCCCTCAGAGTTACTTTTGTGCCAATTCCTCTGCAATTTACTGAGGAGTCTGAGCTTTTTGCAAACCATCCCAGCCATGCAAGGAATGGGGTGGGGATGTTTTGACATGGAGTCTTGGATCACTTACAGATCCCACCCAGCTCCCTCCTTGCTCACCTTTTAATGCTCTCTATGCACTCTTGTTTCCCAACAACATCAAGCAGAGAGCAATTCAGATAGCGTAGTTTAAGAGAAAACAGACTGCAGGGAGCAAACACTGTGCAGACCAGTGCAAATATGCACAGTTATCAGGCCCAGGCACAATCCGTGCATGTGAATGCTGCATCTGAGGCTACACCTGCATCTGTTCGTGTGTGCAAACACATCTATGCGCACAGACGTGCGTGGAAGCACCTCTGAACCCCACTGCTCGCCTGCGTGGGTTGTGAAGCTCAACTCTAAGCAATGCCACCATTTAACTGGAAATCTAAGGAGAGACCTGGCCTGGCAGCAATAAAAGGGGAATGCTTGGGGCAGGTCCTGGCTGTTGGCTGGAGATGAAGGAGGGACAGAAAGGCCCCTTATTAGCCTGGAGTGAATTTCCTTTGGCAGCATCAAGTGCCCTTTGCACCTCCAGCTGCTAAGCAGAAGGGACAAAAATATTCCGCCTCACCAAAAAACCCTAACAGATACAGAATTTGTGCTGTCTGACCAGATGTATTTAGCATTAGATTCCCAACAGGCTAAGCTAATCCTGTGTACATCACTAACTTTACTAAAGCACATCCTCATCTTGGTGTGGTAGCTCAGCTCCAATTCACATTACCCCCCTTATTTTCTTTGCCGCAGGTGAGGTCGGAAACAAGGCTGACACCATTCCTTTATTCTTCAGTTAAATCCTACCCCATAAGAAAAAATTCAAATTATTTCTACATTTTCACAACAAACAGCTGCTTCTTGCAAACCAGAACAGAGACATCTAATGCATACGTACATGACTGCCCCTGTTCTCAGTGTTTATCATCCAAGAAGCCTCGCAGACCACATTTGTTTAGTCTGCAGTGAGATCCAAATCCAGTTTCTGATGTGGATCTACATTTCACAACTGGCCTTCATTCCTCTAACGCACTATTCCAGCCTTTCCACCTGAATCCCAAAACCTGCAAAATTCAGTGGGTCTTCAGATCCAGAGCTCCCTGCTGAGCCATGAACCTTGCACTGACACAACCCCAGGTGAAGATGTCTGAAGCAGCCCTGCAAAGCAATTATGCTCCGTGAACCATGCCAGGGAAGGACAGAAAGGCCAGGAATGACTTTGGTACTCCTAAAAGGGCAACAACATATTTAGCTAGGTATGCTGGGGTCGAAATAGTCTCCTGGCACACACATTCACATCCCCCAGACTATGCAAATATGGCTCTGAAGTTAGGAGAGTGATCGGGGCAGGCAGACGGCCCTTGGGCTGGGGAACCTCAGGAGACGCAGCCAGCTCAGGCTTCTTTTTCTTCCTCGCTGGGAAAGGAGAATTCAGAGGCTGGGCCGCCCAGCCCCAGAGGGCTTTGTCAGCATTGTTTGCAGCAGGGAGCAGGCTGTCCGCCCCACCTGGCGCTTCCCTTTGTGCATTTGCTGAGCTCTGATCTTATGGCGTCCATTGCCGTGGGGAGGGAACTGCTTGCAACCAGGGCAGACAGCTCCAATCCACTTTCACTGGGTTTTGCGCAGAAGGCAAATATTGTGGGCTTCAAAGCTTCCACATCAGCAAATTGTCTGACAAGTGCCTTCCATGACATCTTGTCAAAGAAATGCCAATGTAAGGGAACTTGGGGGGTGTTGTCTCACATGTGGAGGTGCCCAACTTCTGCATTATATTCAGGAACAGCTCACCTACCTACCACCCCTTTCCTTTCTCCCAGCCCCTCAGGCCCAGACCAACCTGCTCTTTGCCATCCTCACTGCCCCCCAGTTCCTATTCTGCCATCGTGCAACCACAGTGCAGGTGCCTCTGCCCCACAGCAGGTGCACATGCAAAGCAGTTCCTGTGAGAGGGGGAAAATGGGCTGCTCTCCCGTCTTATCACAACCAAATTTGTATTTCTGTTACGTGATATCCACAGACATATCACAGAGAGAGGAACCAGGGTGAGTCGCTCTCTGTGACCTCCCTCTAAGAGATCCCACGGCCCCTTTGTGCTTCTCTGCTCCTTAAAGAGTCAAAGTCTTTAAGACTACCCCTGGACAGTATCACACAAGGCGCTGGAGTAGGAACTGATAGACTTGGTGGGCCCGCCGGCCCTGGACCCTGAAATCAGAGCAGGGAGTTGAAGGGAACCAGGTTCTGCAACAGCCATTACTCTGCTGATGACAGCTGTGACCGTCATCAATCTACTTCTACAGGGAACATCGGGTCCTCTGGAAACCTCCAGGTACCTTCTTGGCATGTCCCTCCTCTCCTCCTTGTCTCTACATACACACCTGCACACACACAACATTATCAGGTTTACTAGTGGCTTTACAAGCATTTACACACTCAATAAAGCATTGGTTTGTCTTGCCATTTTGCCAGCTCTTCGTAAATCCTTAATACTCTTCCTTTTGAAACTGGAAGAGAACCAGGCCACCTCTACCAATACTGTAGTTTATAGCTTACAACTCCTTAAAAAGACTTCCCTCCCTTTCCCCTAAACCTCTACCCTTCTGAGTCATGCTCTGCACAATGCCTGAAGTCAGCACTTCACACAAACCAGCTGAAGCTGGTCTTCAGAGAAAACGCAGACACATACATACAGAGCAGGGAACAGCTACCAGCCAGGACCTGCAGCCTTGGCAAAGAGCAGAGCGAATTTGCTGGTGACAGCACCAGCTAGAAATGCAGATCAAGAGAGAACATGGAGAAGCAGAGCAGCTCTCCGCTCTCCACCTCCCCCGAAGGCAAAGATCAGTGTTTGGGACACTAACCAGTCACCTGGGAAACTCGCACCAGGGGAGAGAAAGGCCTAGCACAGGCCTGTTTTTTCCTTTGCATTACTCTCTTCTTCAACCTACAGCTCAGGTAAATGCCTCCTTTGGCCTTGGGAATCCCCCCCAAAATCAGCATCACACTGATGTTATTCAAGGTCAGATGAGATTCCTACTTTCAGCATCAATAGTACAGTCCTCAGAAGAGCTCATAAATACAAAGGCTGGGAGGTACCCCAGGAATATCTAATTTGATTCCCAAGTTTCACTCACTCTCCTTTTCTTCCTCCCTCCTCTCCAAAGCAGCTACAAGGCTCACCACTCTTGTGAGGTCCCTGTTCCCTTTCACTGACCCATAGCCTTTCAGACAGTATCTTTTCCACTCAAGGCTGAATACTTCATCACACATTCCCATGCTCTCAGGTTCAACACTTCTGCTCTTATGGCTTTTCCATAAAGGCAGTGCTGGCCCTGAGCACTGTACAAGACGTCACTGAAGAAGACACACCATTTTGGAAAGACCCACAGGTTCGCTGAGGCAATGCAGAAAAGGTGCTTTCACAAGTCACTGTGGCTGCCCTGATCCAAGGACAAGGTTGTCCACAGAGGCGATCTACAGTGGGCTCAGAAATAGTCCAGGGCAAACCAAAAGCAGTTTTCTTCTCAGGCATTCATCCTGAGTACAACTGTGGGTATTCAGAGGAAAACACCTGTTTAAGTAATGGTTAAGATGTGGAGTTAAAGCTCAACCTGAGTCAGTAAGGAATGCACTGCAGGTCCTGCTCTAGGGGCTGGAGGACAATAAATAATTCAGCATCTGCCCTACTTAGCCACCCCAGACACCAAGAGTCAGCGCTGGTCAGGCTGGGAATGTCCAGAGAATGCAGCGGTTACTCCAGCAAGTCAGTCCCAGGAGATCCAAGAGCCCTGGATAACCACCACCACACACATTCCTGAAAAGCCCTCACAACTTTCAAATACTGCCCTACTCACTTGCCTCCACACACTGGTAGTAACAAGGTCTAATCCCTGACGCCATGCAACGGCAGCCCTATGGAGGAGGCCTCCTGCCCTGGTACCGTCAAGGCACTGCAGCTGCAGAAGGGGATTGATGTTCTCTAGGTAGAGATTGACACCAGACACCACACAGGACAGCTCGCATCCAGCTCCCCTGGGCCCTTTCATGCTCATGCTGCGTCACCTCCTCTGACGGGACACAAAGATGCTGGCTCTATTAGAAGGGTACATTAAAACCTTCGCTCTCCTGTATGCTTTGTTCACGAGGGGAAAGGGAATTCTTCCCCAACATGCAACCAAGGATCTCTTCCCTCACACTAGCCACTTCACAGACGAGCTTTTCCCACCACCATCTCGCATGCTTGAAACAGTGATCTTCTAGGAGGTAACCGAGATTAAAGGGACATGGAGAAACAGATGAGCAGTCTCAAGGGCCAGCCAGGAGAGAAGCCGCCCTGCTTACTTCCTTTTGATCTCTGCAGAGAACACCACGGAGCTGCCCTTCTCTTTTGATGTGTCACCCTGCAGCTTGTTCTCTCGCAGGAGGGCAGGCCTGTTGCAGCACGACTGCTCCTGGATTTCAGCTGGTGGGGCAACAAAGCTGCATTTCAGCAGCTTCTATGAGTTTCACAGACTTCAGAGTCTCTGGGTTGACCCCAGGGGTGGAGGGGAACTGAGAAGGCCAAGGAGGGACACCACCCTCAGACTCAGCTCTAACTAAACCCTTGTCACTCACATAGAAGACGCATAAATTGCTAATGCAACGATAACCCAGAATTAATTATGGCATCATGAAGCACTCCACACCAGGAAACAGAGCAGAGGATTTGCAGTGCCAGGTCTAATCTTTGGCCTACCGTATACAACTTTGATGAAGGGGTTTTTATCAATTACAAAGGCCCTTATCTAAAGCCCGTTCTGCAACTGAAACATGAGTAAGATCCCTCATTACCTTCCCTGCTACACAGCAAGGTCCCCGCACTACAGTGAAGGAGTTTAGAAAGCTCTACTAATCTGAAAACTTTATCACTCGAAATAAAACCTTCTGCTCAGAGTCAAGCCGCTCTGTGAAGGATCCAAGGATGGAGCGGTTCTGTTGCAAGTCAGAATAAAAATCCAGGCAGCTGATAATAAGCATTTTATAAGCCTGATCTACAGCTGATTGAACTTTGCTTGTCTGGTCATAACAGATCAGGTCTGCATAGCATTTGGTATTCACTCAAGACCTTATCACACCAGACGGCAGCTTGTGCTTCCCAGTGAAATAATGAGTGCAAGATCAGAGGTCCAAGGAAAGGAGCAGCTCGCCCAAGTTCTACGGCCAGCTGGTGACAGGCTGAAGAAAGGAACCCATACTTCCCAACCTAGGACAAAGGTCTTTTAGACTTGAGCACTTTCAGTTCCTGTCAGAGCATTATAAGCATATCCCGACCCCAGATCATGACCCCAAGCTTTCTTCTTCAAACTCAAGACCCCTGTGGAGTCCAAACCTGGTGGGTGACCTAGCTCTAAGGTAACAAGGACACTCCCACATAATTAAATCCAAGAAACTTAAGCTTGAGCTGATATGAGAATTGGTGGCAAGGCTTCTGCCCATAATGCTCCAAGGGATTTTTGTACAAAGTCCTGTGGGAAACCAAACCTCCTGCCCATGTTAACACAAGTGAATCTAATGAGAGAACTGAGGTGCCTGCAACGAAACCCTGAAGACTAAAGGAGACCAGTTTCCCCACACACCACTTCTCTATCTGTCAACGTCTCCACTAGGTCCAGAGAGACTGGATCTAAGCCTTGGAGACTCCCAGAGACCACCCTCACCTAGGCATCAAATTTAAGTGTACATGGCAAAGCCACATTCATTTCCATAATGAACAGGGCACAAGGAAGTGAACAGTTAATCTCTGTTAATCTCTTTGATCCCCTGACTGACCAAGCACTTCTTGTTTGCACCGAGGCCTGAACAGGACCAGCCTGCAGCACGCGTCCAGAGCGAACCTCAGACTCACACCTTGGATTTGGGGTTGCTTTTCCCACCAAGCCCCCCCCAACTCTGCCAAAAGGCTTCTCTTTCCTCATACCACCAGCTCACCTAACAAATCAAAACTTTGCAAGACAACTGGCATACACTTGGTAGAGAAAAGACATCACGTGTTTGGTTTGTGGCTGCTCTTTTCTCAGGTTTCCACACCGCCAGAAACAGATGCCCATATTTCCATGGGTTGACACCTCTCACTTTTCTCCTTTAATTCACGGGCAGCAAAGTGCCAGGAAGAACAAGAATGAACTTGCCCTCAGTTGAGTAAAGGAAATCCGAAAATCTGCAGCTTCTGCTGTACAAGCTTGTAGCAACAAGTTGCTGGGTTTCCAGCTAGAGGAAGCTGCTTATGGGAGCAGACATGTTGCTGCCAACTCTCAGTTCCTAAACTTGATTCCTCCACTCTTGTGCTAGTCACACGTTGTGGGGAAAGTTGACTTAAACCATTTCTAAACCGTGTCACCATTTAGAAATGCTGATGAACAGCGTCTGCAAGGCTGTCAATAGATATATGTGTAAGAAGAGAAGCAGACAGCAGGGAGATAGGTGCTTACAACAGTCATTTGCTCTGGCAGCTGTCAACGTTAAACTGATAAAATTGTTCCTGTTGCACTCATGTTAACACACTAAACTTTTCACCACTAAGCGTATCCCTTGTACTCATCCAGCACAAGAATCAAGGAAACAGTGAACTGTCTCTTAGCATAAGCAAGAATTAAAGTTAAGAAAAATAAAAAGTAATAAAAAAGGACCTCATTGACTCCATCTAAATCTTACTTCCTACAAAAGCTGGAAGCAACTACAGAATCATCCGAAACTGGAACCTCCAAGTTCTCAGCCCCAACTTTGATGCTAGCTTACGCATGACTAGATGCTTCACCTCTTCTGCCTAGATTTTTCCATCCAAGGAAGGGGGATAATTAGCTGCAACTTGCTACACAGCAGTGGCATGAGACTTAATTAGTCAGACCACTTTGAAGGTATGGTACCTAATTAATATCTGAAGTGGCTGCAGTGATTATAATGAACAATGGCACAGCTCACAGCTGATGATACAGCTCAGCTCATCAGTATTTTTCATTCTCAAAAGTGCTGTGCAAACATACAGCCAATATTCCACATCAGAAATCTCCACAGTGGTGGATGGTTATCAAGGGCATTTTGTGGATGGAAAAACTAAGGCAAGGCCTGATGGAGCCCAGCAACAATCACAAACCACAGAGCATGGGAACTCCTCGTTTGCTGCTAGGATGGAACAGGGCAGCAGTTTGACATCACAGTGCCATGCCATATTTTGGGTCTGTTTGGAAATGCTCAGCTACATGTGCTCTGTGTTGAATTTAGCAGGCTCCTGTGAGCAATCACAGGGTTGGAGCTTTAAGGGTAGGAAAGAGCAAGGAGGATCTCTGAATTAACCCTCCAGGGCACAGGCACGCACATACAAATAACATGGCAGGACAACTGCAGGATCTACACATCAGCACAGCCTGATGCCACATGCTCCCAGCTGAGTAGCAGGAGCACAGCCCTCCCTCTACATCCACAGGGAAGTCGCATCTCCCTGGTTTTAGCAGCAGCAACCACCACCAGGTTGGCCCCATCCTTGGATCACGGAGGAAGTGAGCAAGCAGTACTCTCAGCACAGAGGCCTCTGCGTCTTCCCTTAACTCAGGTACCCTGAGCTTTATAAGGGTAACAACCAACAGGACTCACTCAAGCAAGGGGCACCTCCATTTCACCAGCAGTACGATGAACAATTAGCAACCAACTTCGCAAAGTGCTCTCAGCAATAGGGAGCAGACGTGTTGGTTTTAGACCTCATCTTTACTTTTCTTCTGTCCTGCCTTCAGGAGATCTGGGAACACATTTTAGCCACATTGCAAAATGCAGAGAGAGTATTTAAAAAGAAAAAGTCTTCTCCAGAGCCTTACAGAAGCATTGCAGTTGAGATCCAGAGGCCCTCTTCTATTGCTGCGTCATGGAGCTGGGCTCCCACCTGTCTCATCTCCCAACAGCTTCTTGGAGAGCAGAAGCAGCAAACTGAAAAGAAAAGGAAGAGATTTTTTTTTTTTTTCTCCTGTCTACTAAAGGACTGACTCCATTTTGAGCTCCTTAGTATCTCAAGAACCAGAGAGATTTGTGTTGATATTATTTTAGCTGTATTTGTGGCAACATCCAAAGGAGGAGAAACAAAACACACTGCTGTGCCAAAGCCAAACAGAGCTAGTTTTGGAGCTCAGCCATTTCTGAGACAGTGGGACATACTGATATTAGCAATTTAATAGTACAGACTTGAGAAACAGATAAGAAGTCATCATACTGTACATACACACTGGGCCGGTTTGCAGGTCTGTACATGGCCAGCATATAAAGGCTGGAAAAAAGAAGGAAAAAACCCACCAACCCACAATCTTTCAACAAGCAGCAGCCCAAAAGGATCCCCCAGGCAGATACTGATCTATCACTCGGTGCATAAGGAACATAAACGGGGTTTCTCGGAAGAGGAAGGTCATTGTAGATGGGTGCGGGGGACACATCCTGTGTGTAACTTTGGGTTGTGTACCTTCCTAGCAACTCTTCATAAAGTTTTTCAGACAAGTGTTTAAACTGAAAAATGAAAATGAAAGGCAAGAAACCCTGCTGACCCCTTTAAACTTCAGCACAGAACAGATAAGTCCAGGACTATTTTATAAATATTTCAAAGTTCAAAGAAAACAGCAACTAATATTGACACAACCCAACAGAAACATCCCAAGGGGCAAGGCTGTAGGTTGCACGATACTCCAGTGCCACCAGCAGCACAACATAAGAAACAGCAACTAGGCGGAATGAAAAGGGGAGGCTGAGCTGCCTGGTAACCTTGGGTGAGCCAACACCACTCAAGTCAGTGGAGCTAACCCATAGACTACAACAAATGTCAGATGAGGTGCTTAATTACCAAAGCAGTAAATGTTATATATTCATAAGCTGTGAGAGACATCAGGCCTGAACCCTCAGAAAAATACGTGACAAATTGGTTCTGCCCTCACTCCCACAGGGATAGTAAAGTTATCCCAGACGTAAAGTCGTCTTTAAGAAAATTAACCACCACCACCACCACGGAAGACACATTTGTCTGTGGCTGAGAAGGCAGAGGAGCTCTCAGGAGCTGCTGGTGGGAGTCCTAGATATTCTCTAAGTAGCAGAACACTGTGGAAGTTCCATTTATGTGAAAAGCCTCAAAGCCTTCCTGTGACCTTACTCAGTCCCTTTAAACTCATGTACATGCACACTGTTTTCACAATTCTAGCCATGGATCCCAGCAGCTTTTCATCCAGAAGGCTGCAGCCAGCCAGCCAGAACACTCACATACGTCACTCTTTCATCCGAACTCATTGCGGAGGAAATCAAAGTGGTTTTTTTTCCCCCCTCCCTCCACTATTACTGCATGATTAAGTAACAAGGAAGTCCCAGTAAGGACGTAAAGTAAAATGCAATCAAAGTTTCTGCCCCTGCACACAGGCTCACCTGGGCATGAGAAATGCTAGCCAAGAGCTCCTCCTGGAGGAGACATCCTCCTCTCCCCTCTTTCTCCAGTACTCCGCTCCCACAACACAACGCTTACTGCACATACCTGGGCTTCCCGCTCACTTTGCAGTAAGGAAGCAACGGAACCTAGAAATTTGTAAGAGTCATCAGTTATCTATTTTTGTGTGTCATAGTCTACTTGATTGAGGTTTTTAATCTGTTTAGACAACACTGTCGAAGCATGACTCCTACTTACAGCTAACAAACCCACTAACTATATATGAAGTAAAGCTAGTAGGGCTATTAAAACAAGAAAAATTAAGTTAAAATAAGACATTTTGCTCAAGTTTTCTTTCTTCCTAGATTTTACTGAAGAAATAAAACAACAAAAAGCCAGAACCCACTGAAAGTTGCAATACTTTAACCTTAGCCAAACATAGCTTCAAGCTTACCAAAGTCTCATTTGAGCCTGTAAGTACAACAAAATTATAAACTCAGTTACCTGGGACTGCTTAGGTGTTGAAAACAATATGAACAAAAAGAAAGATTAAAAAACCCAACACAGTATTTACAATAAAATTAAGTTATTTTTATTTCAAGGATATTATTACAAAAAGCACTCTCTGTTATACACCGAAATGAACACATGCCTGTCGTAGAAATCCCTTACTCCACAGAAAGCTCACACTACTGACAAGCTCCACAGCACACTCCAGGCCAGCCCGTGCATTGATCACAGCCTGACCAATATATCACAGAAGCACAGATTGGGTTGGAAGGGACCTTTAAAGCTCATCTAGTCCAACCCCCAGCAATGAGCAGGGACATCTTCCACTAGATCAAATTGCCGAGCCCCATCCAACCTGACCTTGAATGTTTCCAGGGATGGGGCATCTACAACTTCTCTGGGTAACCTGTCGACCAGACACCCTCAGCAATGATCCAACTCACTTCTTCACAGCTAGGAAACCAGGTTATATGTTTTCCAAGAGCATTTTATACAGAAAACATGACAAGAAGCAGAACAAATAGTACATTGTGTGGGTCAACAGAAATG
Organism: Grus americana; assembly: GCF_028858705.1. Taxonomy (NCBI): domain Eukaryota; kingdom Metazoa; phylum Chordata; class Aves; order Gruiformes; family Gruidae; genus Grus; species Grus americana. The sequence continues at coordinate 1,073,111 of NC_072882.1, forward strand.
TCCCCTTTCCTTGAAAAGCTCCAGGGACAAAACCAGTATGTTCTCTTTTCTTCCCAGAAGTATTCTTGGGACACATAGCAAGCACATATGTAGCAACTTTGATTTCAAGAGCACTTTCTAGGAACAGCAATCTCAGAACCCACTAAGCAGGTGAAAACTGCCACTGCATTTTGCAGGTGGAAAGAAAAAAGAAATCACACAGACATTACTTGCCTCTAACTCCCCAGGGAGGTCAAGGTCTGGTTCCAATAGGGATTTAGGAATTCCTAGATCTGCCTCTCTAAACAGCAAGCACCTCCTTGCCTATGGATTCATGAACATGAGAAGCCATTTATCAGTCACTATTCCTGTTCTGAAGACTCCTTGCCCTTGTCATTTGAGCCATTTGATTTAAAAAGCAAGAGACTTCTGTCCCAGCTGGTGTTCCCAAAGCAACACACCAGCTCCATGGTACAGTCCTTTGTCAAGATCTGGGTTATCCTCTCTGCCATATCCCCATTGATAGCAAGAGATCGGAAGTGATCAAAGTCCTTTCTGCCCAGCTTCCGCAGGCGGCGTGCAGCTGCCCTGTAGCACTTCCACGGCTGAGGTTCAATCAGCAGGTACTTGCACAGAGAAGAGAGGAAGGACAGGAACTCCATCAGGCCACTATCTCCATGATTCAGGTGGATCCACATGGTCACAGACATGCAAAAAACAATGTCAAAGGTGGAGCGGCCAAAACGGCCCAGGTAGGAACTCAGGAATGGCTCCCTGGCACTGGAGTCCATGATGTCCAGATGGGCAAATGATATGGAGGCAGGAAAGGGGCTGAACTGCTGAGCCCTCTCAATCAACACCGGATCAATGTCACAGCACAAAAGGTTCAGATCCTTTCCAGCTGCAGGCTGCTCCAGGCTGCCTTCGCTCTCCTGAAGGCCAAGCAGATGCCTGTACAGAGCCACACTTAGCTCCTGCAGAAAGGAAAACAACAGGGTTCACAGGGCCTGCGCTGCTTCGTTAACACATCATCCAGCACACTCGCAGCAGCAAGGTACAAGCACCAACTCAGGGCATGCTCTTGATGTTCAAGTTCAGAATGATAAGCTCGCCGACAATCCTCCTTTCTTAGCAAGAAGCATCATGGCAGCCCTGACTACCGGAAAGTCAACCAGAGATTGGAATTAAACCTGTATCACCCCACACTTGGGGTTTTGCTCCAAAAACTATGGGAAAGATGAGTTTTAGTAACAGGAATCTTGCTGGATATCCCTATCCAACGTGGGGGTGAAGGCTTCACTGGCTTCCCTAGGTAAGCCTCAGAGTTCACTAGTGACACTAGGAGCTATTTATAATGCCTAAATTAGAGTAATACATTTCTTCTGCTGCTGCTAAAGTAAAAAACATTCCCTGACCACTAGACTGTAGCATAAGATAGTTAAGATGAGAGCTTTCCTTCGAATTTCTTTTCACAGAGTGCGCCACTAAGTGGAAAGCGTATTAATCTTTCATTAAAGGAGACCCAATGTGGTTCCCGAATGACATTGGCTGTGAGCTCACAGCCCACACAGGCGGGCAGACAGTGTCCTCTAGTGGTTAAAGTTGCTGCAGCTCAAAAGAACTGGACTGAGAATGTTTTTACTTGACCTGTTTTACAAGTTCACCTGAAATAAGAGCTAGAATTGTCCTTCAGATAATGCCTTAGGCAGCTTTTCAAAGCTTCTGCCTGGGGAAGAGAAGCCATGGAAACAGCAGTTACTCTTGTCCCCAGCCAGAATGCAATTTCATTCTGAATGAATAATTATTTCTAAGTTAATCCATTGATAGAGTTTCCATCTGAAAAAAAACCCACCACCTTTAAACATAGTTAAATTAAACATTGCACCAGTATGCATCAGAGATGCACAGATACTTCTGAATTACAACACAGCACAGCTGCACACTGAGGAAAGGCCATGAAAAAAAGCAGAACTAGGTAAAGAAAGAGAATGAACTTTTAAACAGGGAAATTCTACAGGATTCATCAGCTCTGTCACAAGATCTTCAAGAGCACGTGACCAGGATTTCAAGTTTCAAGCTCTCATAGATAAATGATGCAATACTACATAATACACAACAGATTATGGTTTCTAGCTCCAGGCTTGTCCAACTCCCCTGCTCTTAGGGCAGTCCTACAGTATCTCTCCGGTGCTTGGGACACGCAGCAACCCAGGGCACTGCAGGCTTAGGCCTCAGCGGCAAAGAGGACAGACTCACCAACACAGCCTCTTAACCCAACTCAGCAACACAACCGGCTCTGCTCCACCCCGTCTTCACCCCAACCTTCACCCTCCTCTCACAGGAGACCTGCAGAGAAGGCTTCCCACACGCCAATGATCTCCTGACCCCCACCAGGCTCATGCTGCACCCAAGTCCTGCTTTCCCACTGTGCTTTTCCCACAGGCTCATCCCTGTCCCAGGCTGCTACCCCTGCCCCGGCTGTTCCAGGCTCTTTCATTCCTCCCCAGGTCAGTGCTCCCCACTACTCCCCAAGACTCCAGGCCACTGCCCTCACCTAATCTTCTCAGTCTGCCCCACTCCTCCCCAATATCCCATGGCAGTGCAGTCTTTCCAGTTTGCCCCACTGACCCAGGCCCTCATCCTCCCCACTGTCTTCTTAGTCTGCCCTACCACCCTAAACCAGTGCCTCACCTCCTGTCTGTTCCATATGCTGGATTGTCCCCCAGTACCCCAGACAAATGCCTCCACAGTCTGCCCCACTGTCCCCCAATACCGCAGACCAGTGCCTCCCTCTAGGCTTTCTCACAGCCTCCCAAAACACCGGACCAGCACCTCCCCATGACCTTTCTCACAGCCCCCCAATACTCCAGACGAAAGCCTCTCCCCAAGCCTTTCCAGTCTTCCCCACAGCCCAGACCACCACCCCAGCGTCTCCCTCCAGCCCAGGCACCCCCAAGCCTGCTGCTCCGCGGCCTACCCCTCCCGCTGCCCGCCGAGACGCCCTCTTACCCCCGAGTTGCACCCCACATCGAGCCCCAGCAGCGGGGGGGCCGCCGAGGGGAACAGGCTCCGCAAAAGCCCACCAGGCAGGAGGCTTACTCGCCCCTCGGGCGGGTGGAAACGAGAATAATTGGGGAAGTTGCCGTAGGGAGCAGCGCCAGGCTCCAAGGCGGGAGACCCCTCACTCATGGGCGCCGCCATTTTCCCGTCCGCCCCGCGCGCGCCAGGTGGGGGCAGAAGCGTTCCGGGGAAAAAGGTTCGGGGGGGGGGGGGGGGTGGGGGCGATCGCGCATGCGCTTACCGCGCTGGCGTTGGCGGGCTGACAGGGATGGGGACAAGGGACAACGCCACTCTCCCGCTGCGAAGAGGCCAACACGGCTCCCCTGCCGCAGGCTTTCCAGGTCCCTTTGAGTGAAAAGAATTCTTAGAGATTTTGTGTAAAAATACCCCATCTGGGCCCCGTCACACCAGGGCAGGCCAAAGAGGGACGGCTCCAACCACCCCGGTGTCACCTTTGCCCTTTGCCCCAGCGTTGCCATGGCGACGCTGCGGCCTAGCATGGGGACGCAGGCCTTTGGGGGCGATCGTGGGGTCCCCCTGCGCAGGGCGCCCCGGCAGCGGGGCCCTGGAGGAGCCACACACCCCCCCCAAGAAACAACCTATGTCCAAAGTGCCAAATAAAGCCAGAAATTTTATCTCTGCTTTCACTCAGTGCCGGTGTCAAAACCAACCTGAATCTGGGCAACCCAACCTCAGCCAGCACTTTCCCTATTTATAAAAGCTTTGACAAATATGTTATTTAAACGTATACATATAAAAATAAATAACAAACATATAAACGTTATTTAAATCCCATTTAAACATGCGATTGCCCTGGGATTGCCCAGGCACCCATAGGCAGGCAGCTAGCAGGAAAATTTACAGCAGAAAAAAATGAAAGCCTGCAGTTAAAGGAGGGAAAGAGTTGGCATGGGGAAGGTTTTAGGGTCAAGTTGACACAGGGAACCTGGATTTCATTTGATGCTCGTGTTTTTATCACAGCGTGAAGAGCAGAGGGCGCCAGGAGCTCAGGAATGCGGGTGAACGGCTCCTGCCTGAATCAGGGCCCTTCTTGCGTTTGGTCCTTGCCGTGGAAGAAGAAAGCAGGGATCGGATCAGTGGGGATCGGATTGGCAGGGATACCCTGCACCCTGGCAAGGCCTGTGGGGAGTTGGCATCAAGAGTCCATCCTTCCTCAAAATACGCCAAGCATGGGAAGGGAAGGAAAGCAGAAGTGCAAAAGTAAATAAAAATTTCCCCCTTTTCCAGTTCAGGTTTTTTTGAGGTCCTCTCTGACTCCTCCTGGTTGTATTTAGGGCCCCCAAATTTCTGTCCTGTTTGCTATAGGCATGGGAAACAGCACCATCCCTTCCTCTTTCCAGCATCCTTTGCACCCTGATGAATCTCCCCATCACCTCCCTTACCCCACATCCCTTCATTCTGCCTCTGAGTGGTTTTACTTTAAGCCATATAAATTTTTGCCCTTTCCTCACCAGCCAAGTGCTGAAATTTGATTGAATCATCAGCCTTTTATCCCGTTTGTGGTAATTACAGGAACAACTAATGATGCCTCATATAAATGCTCATGGCCACCTCATTGTTTGCATGGAAATGCTCCATTTCAGTTATTTTTCCACAAATGCTGTCCCAGAGCAGAACATTACCCAGCAAAACACAGGGCAAAGTATTTTCTTGCTGCAGAAAACACAACTGTGGGCAGGAAAGCCCACGCTGGCTGTACCACACTGTTCAGCCACACTTCTTAAGAGACAAATCTCACACCTGCCTTTTGGGCACAGCTCCTTCCAAAGAGCAAAGATCTGTTGCAACAAGATGCTGCAGTTGGGAATTTCTCTCCTCTGAGAGCTGTGACAGCCTGGACTAATCAGCCCTTCAGAGCTGATTGAGAGAGATGAGTTTGCACTTCCCCATGTGGGCATTAATTTAGGTCAGGTGAATTGCTCTCCAGAGGCATTTCTTTTTCCCCATTGACTCTAGAGAAAGCCTAGTACGTCAGGTTGCTCACCAGAGCTACAGAAAATGCCCTCTGAGGAGGTGCCTTGCTTACAGCACTTGCTTCCTCCCACTCACTTGTTTTTTAATCCTGTGGCCACTTAAACCAAGTCTAAGAAGAGGATCCTCACCCAAGGAGTCCATTGACCCTCAGTTCTCAAATACTTGTGATGCCTATGCTAGAGCCACATGTAATTTATTGCTTTGTATAGGATGTGTTCCTTAGTTATACTCAAAGAAGGGACAGCCTGGTCTTTATTAAAACTTTGGGCCATGCCCTGGTCATCTTCATGTTTTCTGTTTTAAGGGGATGAAGCACCAGCTGTGCAACCAGACCTTCCTTCACCTGTACTTCAGTAAGGAGACCTCACAACAACAACAACAACAGTTTTGCAACAATTTATTAGCAATGTTCAGAGAAAATACAAAATCCTATTTACAATGAAATCATAAGAATGGCCGGACAAACGGAGCAGGGGGATACAGAGGCCAGGTCTCAGTGATGCAGACCTCAGATAAAGGAAATCCACACAGAGGAAGAGAAGCAGCCCTGCACCTCCCCTACGCAGATGGTCAGGGAACCCAGAAGGAACATGCCTATAGCTATATCCCACCCCTAATCCTGTGTTACTTGGCCTCACAAGGACTTCCACCTCTCTGAGCACATACATATTACTCACTGCTTCAGTCCAAGTGCTTTCGGTAAGCCTGGCTTGGATGGACAGCAAGCCACGGGGTCAGCACAGAAGAGGGACCAGGACACATGCAAGAAGGGAGCCCTGTGGAGGGGCATGGGAGGGCAGCGAGCCATCCCTGCTCAGGTGGCCTGGAGATGGAGCAGGTGCCATGCAAGCTTTTCCCACACAGGAGCAGAAAGCCAGGATGTAGCAGCAGTTCAGGCAGCGGCAAAGTTACTCCACACCAGAAGGAAAAAGAGCAAGAGATCCAGAGTGGGCTGCAGATCAGTGTTCTCCTCCCCAGGTCCCAGGGTATGCAGGGCCAGTTTGGAGGAGTCCCAGTGCAGAAAGGGGGGCTGCAGAGCTCTGGTCTAGATTGTCCTCCAGAGGAGGAGGTTTAGGACTATTTCAGAATCAGTAACTCATCACGTAACTCTCCATTCTCCCTCTTCAAAAGCTGGAAAGCAGAAATACCTACAAGGCCTTTTGCTGTGAGCAAAAAATGGCTTCACAGCCCATCTGCTAAGATATTTCAGAAGTGCCTTCATGGGTCTGAGCCAGAAAATTCCCTCTTTAAACTTTTAGGGTGCCTCCCATGCTGCCCCCTCCCAATTCTGCTTGCTCAGTAATTCAAAGCCCTTATTTCTTCTCTGCAATGCACTGCAGAAATCAGTGGGTCATGGACTTAATGCTGTCATCACCTTAGTCTCCTTTATCCTTAAAAAGATTTTGGCTTGGGGTTTTTTTGTTGTTGTTCTGGGGAAGAAGGTGAGGTGGAAGGCATCAGTTTTGCTCCTGCATGATCATGGACAAGGTCAGCACAGCCACAGAGGGGCTGAACCATTTTTACTCTCTGCACAGTAACTTTCCTCTGCCCAGCTCGGGGTACTGAACACGTGTGACAGGAAGATACAACATGTGAAGGGTAAAAGCCAGGGCAGCAGCAGAGGAGGAATGTGCGGTACGGAGCATTTTGGCATAGCCTCTCTAACACGCAGGGATTGCTAGAGGCAGCTCAGTGACGCACTTGCCCTGGCATTCCCAGAGAGATTGAAGATACGGGTTTCTATCAGCAGGAAGGATCACTTTTTAAATAAGAGCAAAAGGCCTCTTATCTCCACCTGGAGCTTTACAGTTAGAAATTAGCCAGCTAATCCCCAAACAGGGGAATGTGAGCAAGGGGAAGATGGAAAGTTACCTGAGCACTTGGAGGCATCCAGTGCTCTCACTGACATCCCAGTTTGGGGGAGCAAAACTGGAAAATAGCAAGAGGCAACATTGGTGTTTGCTGCAAAGCAGCGCCCATTTTGAGCAACAGGCATTCACCTGGCCTCGGTCTTTGGATAGTGACCACTTAGGACCAATAATCTCGAGCAACCAAGAGAATTTTGTGAAGGCATCAGATCCTGATGACGGGACACGGGATCTCGGCCACCCATTTCCCACATCAGAAGGTGCCTGGCTTTGCCTGGGCTCTGAAACTTAGCCTCTTTCCTCTCTTCTCTGCCAGTAATCCTTACGTGGGGTCACAACCCTCCCAGGTGAAGAGCCACACTTCAGAGAGAAAAGTGACATATGTGTCCCCCTTGGGTGGGGAAGTGAGCCCACAGCCGGCAGTCCTGCTGTCCCACTCTGGGAAGGAAAGAAAGTACACGCTCAGCCCCATAGCCAGATGCAAAGGATACAGAAGAATTCTTTCTGCAGGGGCATTAGGGATGTCCTCAAAGAGGCTGCACGTCCTGAACAACAGGTTCCCTTGCACCTGAAGGACTGATTGCTGGGACATCCAGACTACGTGATCCCCTGCTCTGCACTTCTAAAAGCAGGCACTATCAGGAATATATCTCTGCAGAGGCTACAAGGCTCCAAATGAATGCAGGAGAGAAACAAGGGGACACAAGGATTTCCCTAGCCTTTTCCCTTTATTCAGCTAGTTTTCTTGCCGGGATCCTAGCTAAATTCCTTACTCTCCTCCCCTTAGTGTTATTTTCCCTTTGCAGGGCTGTTCTCAGCACTTCAACATCCCACGATGTGCAAGACAACACCAGCAACTCTGACAGCCTCTGGGGAAAAGAAGATCTTGGTCTCATGCCTCCCAATCTCTGGTCTGGTTTGATCTCAGTAGGAGCCGAGGGTGCAGAAGAGACATAACACTTAAGCCCTGCTTTGCTTTCTGGGTCACAAAGGCCTAACAGCATATATACAAGCTGCATAAGGAACCCAGGGGTTTTGCTCAGCTGATTGAATGGAGCCTGCTAGTGGGCCAAAAAGGGTGGGTTCAGGTTGGTTTGTTTTAACCCTCTTTTCCTCTTCTTTTAAATTTTTCCTCTTAAACATTTGCATCTTGCCAGCAAAGAGAAGATACTGCCATGCTGCACTCACTCCTGGCTGGAACCAAAGAACTGGAGGAAGAAGGAGAAGATGTAGATGATGTCCAGATAGATATTGAGGGCTCCAAAGATGTATTCCTCTGGGTTCAGCGAGTACCGACGATTCCCCATCAGCATCTGGGTATCAAATGCCAGGAACTGTGAGGAAAGAGGAGGAAACCAAATGACAGTCACGTGGAGGTTTGGCACAGGGAGGCAAGAAGTACTCTAATGACAGGAGTTCTGCCAATTGCTTCACTGTACCCAGAACAAAAATGCAGCCACTTTTTATGAGCTGTAACTGCAATTTAAAAGCTCAGAACAATGCACTGAACAAGCTGCAGCTTTCCCCTTCCTTCATTTCACTCTTGATGGTCAAACCCTGAGCCTAACTCTTACTCAAGGCCTACTTCCTTCGTGCTTCATCCATCCCAAATGTGTCCCAGGATCAGCTCTGGAGCAGTTCTCCCTGTGCCTCCTCAGCCAGTCCCTACGACTTGTTATTCCCAGTCTTCTCCCAGTTCAGAAACACCTGCCAGGTAACATGGTGACCTGGACCCAACGTGACATTGCAGCAGCTCTGCGAGAACAATAAGGAGCAAGAAACCCCAGATCCCGGGCAGCACCAAGCCCTGCAGAGGTAGCCAGACCCAGAGAGGAGCTAACACCTTTCTGAGGTACAAACACAGCTAAGGGCAGGGCAGATTTTACCAGTGAAGCCATCACAGTGGGAATCCACTGCCCAGCCTGCCTGCAGGGCCACAGCACTCACAGGAACAAACGTGGGCTACAAGGAGACCTGCGCCTTGTCGCATGACTTCAAGCCCAGCATCTTCTCCCGTCTCACCTTTACTCCCTCTGCTAACCTAGCCTGTGACAGACACCTTGGCACGGAGCTCTTCAGGGCTGGCGGAGCATCTTTGCCATCGCCTGGGGTCAGCTGGCACCTCTGCCCTCCGCAGTCATAAATAACAACTGATCTTCCCAGACATTGTCAGGCTGAGCTGACAAGCCTGGCACAATAGACTCCACCAGCTGAGGTTCTGACTGAAGTTTATGGGGTAATTATAAGCTGTTTAGCCTACTTGTATTTTACAGAACAGTCTTTAATCATGAATCACAGGAGAAATATCCGAGCTCACTTGAAATTACTTTTATAGCTAATAAATGAAATTGCTCAACTGTTCTTATTCACAACGTGCCCAATGGGCACCGCCTTGCAGCCCAAGGCAGCCCTCCTCCTGACCCCCACCTCAGGGTAACGCCAAGCATCTTCCCAGACAACTCCCACACCTGAACGGCAAGCACGGCACTGCTGGGACTTGCTCTGGGAAGAGACTCGCCGGAGGGATTGCTGGGGAGCAGTTGAAGGAATGAATCCAGGCTTTTCAACTTTTCTCGGAGGAACTGCCCAGCTTCAGGGCTTTTCCTACCTGCAATGAACCTTAATCCCAAACCACGACCCCTTCACTGTCTTTCTGTACCTCTGTTTCTGTTAGTCAAACTCATACCCAGTCCTCACCTCACTCCCGCTCAGCCAGCTCTGACTTGACTTTGCTTGCTTCTGCGGCCTCATTTCATCCCCAGGCTCCCTTTGAGCCCAGCTCCCACTGCTGTGCCAAAGCTTAATCTCTGCTTTTCCTACTCCAGAGCTGCCTCTTGCCCTGTCCCTACAACGCTTTCTGCTGTTCACACCTAGTATTGGCAAACCCGTGCTGTATGCGTAATCACACCATGCTCTGCACCAGTGCTGCACGTACACCAACACCTTCTCGGGATAAGGCTGAGGTCACTACAATAATTACTATTCACAAAGCATTTGAGGATGTGGAGCTCTCTGCAATCCTGCAACTCCCTCTTCTCCCTTCTCCAAGCACCCTTCGAGGCTAAAAGCATTTACTCCTTGCTTATTTTTCCTGCCAACACGCTCCCGACCCCCCGACCAGCACCACTTACCATAGTAAAGATAATGGCACCAAGCAGAGCGTAGATCGCGTGGAGCCAGGGGACCTAAAAGAAACAAATCCATCAGTGAGTGCTTGGGAGAAAACTGCTTAATTAGGACTTGACACAGAAGAGGGCTTAGCTCTCATGTGGAGGATACAAGTTAGGGAAAGTGCTCTCTAATAGCCCAGGATAGACTTGCACCACTTCCAGCTCCAACACAGTTTCTGTTGTTGACCTTTTCATGGCAAAAAAACAGGTCGCCGTGCCTCAGTTTCCCCTCTCACTGTGGCCATTGTGTCTACTTGGCTGATAAGCTTCTAGATCAGGTATTTGTGTTTCCAAATAGCCTCCTTCCACACAGCTGCTGTCTCTGTGGAAATATCTTAGCACTATCCTGCTGGAACCATATTTTGCAGCAGCCCTAGGTGTTTATTTACCCAGACAACGCTGATGCCACTGGTAGAAGCACCAAACGCTTCCAAGAGCCAAACCCAGCTTTAATTAACAACCATAACTTAAATGTGTTCATCTGCTGGAGTCACCGCAGGAAATTCACTGGAATTAAGACCAAACCTCAACCCCTGCTTGCTGCAGCACAGTAGCACACAGCACTAACGGAGAAGTTCCCTGTATTCCAGGAGAAGGTGCCCACATGGACGGCTGATTCAACTCGGAGATCGAAGCCTGCCTCCCCAGATAGACAAGCTCATTACAAGGCTGCCTCAAGCTATGCTTATCTTGACAAGCTGCAAGATAAAGAGCAGTTGTCTCAACAGTTTAATGGCAGTGGCTTGGCACTGCAAGCTGCTTTATCCTCACGTTTGCACAGGGGAGAGGTGGATCTCAAGCCAAGACAACCAAAATTCAAGCTCTTGGTTTTGGAAACACAAGCCTGTGCATTTGTTCATCATCAGACCAACTCCAGAGCTAGCACCAGTGGGAGTGTCTCCTGTAGGTCTGGCCCTTAAAGTATGACTCAGGTCCCCAGAGAAGCCAGGTAAGATGTGAAGGGTTTGGAGGTCACTTAAAGGCTGCTGAGATCAAAGCCGGTTGCCTCAGTTCTCCAGCGCAAGCAGGAATTCAGGGTGATTAATGGTGGCTGCACAGCCCCACACACCTTCCCTCTTTCATCAGCATCTTCCAGGGTCTGTCAGGCTCTTGCCTGAATGACGACTCACCTAATGAGACACTCTTGGATGGAGACCAGACATTCTGTGCTGCCACGCCAAGCCCTCTATCAGGTGTGGTCACAAGCTGCTCCAAGATTTCAGCTGGGCACAACTAAAGCCATCTGTGACCAGGGAGGGTGAAAGAGGGGACTGGACCCACACAAGAGGCAACTTGCTGGCAGCAGTTGGAGGTGTGACAAGGTGGTCACTCATCAGCAGCACTTGTCCCTGGGGTCTGAATCACCCTCCAGAGGTGCTTATTGCTGAGAAATTTGAGCCTCAGGATTTAAATACAGCAGGACAGTGCCTGCTGTTTGTTAGCGTGAATACAGTCAGGTCTGGCCAGAGAGGTGCCCCACTGCACTCGTCCAGAGTCCAAGTCCTGACATGAATTTGAGGCAGGAGCCCTGTTTTGCATTGAGCAGGCCAGCGCTTTAATGTGCTCACTACCCTGGTTTCACTGGAGGGGAAACTGAGGCACAAACAGGTGATGTGACCCACTGTGGGGTCACTACACAGCTCCAGGAACAGAAGCAAACTTCCTCAAGCCCCAGGCCAGTGCTGTCCTACAATCCAATATCTGATTGTACAACAACCAGGCAAGAGCCACCTGGTTTTGCCTTTTCTTTCTGTTGGTGTTTCTGCACGTTTTTGGACAACAGGGAGCACACCCCTCCCCAAGCCAAGCCCTGGAGTTTGCCGGCTTTAGGCCGATCAGCTCCCAGTCTTGCTCCAGGACTGATGGCACGGGGCAAGGAAGGAGGGGTGCAGGTAGTTACTCACATATTGGTAGGGCAGTATCACAGCCAGGATGATGCCACCAAAGAAGAGTACCATGAGCATCACGAAGAGGACGCCCTGGTAGGAGGTGAAGTCAAACTGCGGAGGTAAAGCACATCGCATTACAAGTGCAGAGTGCTGGAACAGGGGGGCAGCATGGGGACCCAAACCTCCCCATGTCCCCAGAGAGGGACCCTCCAGAAGCACACCCATCTTGCTGTCATATGGCAACTGCTTCCTCTGCATCTCAGGTCCCATAGCCCAAGACCCATCTGTATGGCAAGCCACTTACCATGTCCCCTTTATTGCCACAGGCAAGAACTCAGTACCCATCACATACCTGAAATCCAAGAGCCCATCATACATATTTGTGCCAGCATCCTTCTGTACCCCACAGCCTAACCCTCCAAAAAAAACCCAGCTTACCCCCATACATTAGCATCTTCCAACCCCATCTATACCCCTGGCACATCCCTCACCCCCAACATCTGTCCTAATCTTCCTGACATCTTCACTTGACATGCCAGCATCCCTCAGGTTGCTCCTGTATCCAGAGCCCTACTGACCTGCCCCTCACACCTCACCCTGCGTCCTGCCCCAGCAGATGCCTCTCCCAGAGGCACCTATCAGCACAAACTCACCTTGGTCTGGAAGCTGAAGATCGTGACAGACAGACACACCAGGGCTGTGATCCCCAGACACAGAAGGACCGACTTGGTATTGTAGTAACTGCAAAATCAACAGCAAAACCACTTTACAGTGTTTCCCACAGGGAGAGGTGGAAGGAGGGATTAAGACAGGCAGAAGCTTAGCAGAGGTGTACAGGGAAAGTGTGAGTCCTAGGGGCACAACGGCACTGAAATTATCAATGCCCCCCCTAATCTAAAAAGGGAAGGGTAGAAAACAGTGGGAAAAAAACCCTAGATGGGTTAAATAGAAGAGGGTGAGCAGGAGAACACGTCTAGGTCTCCTGGGAACTCATGAGCAGCTAAGATGGGGACTTACTATAAAAATCTATCTGTCCATGGACAGATGGGGAAGGGGGAGGATTCAAACTTGGAGGTAATAAAAGCAGAATGACAAATACAATTGCAGCACAATGAGAAATCAGAAAGCTGCAGCCACTGTTTTATTACTGATGTGCTTGTAACAGGGAGTTGGGTCTTGGAAAACCCTAGGGAAGGAAGGATGGATTTGAAGAGACACTGCAGGCTTAGGTAATAGTTTCATGTATGTCTGACTGCTGATTTTGATTACAGCACCAGGCTCAGCCCTAAGAAAAGCCAGTCCCCACTCTCCCCTTTGGTTTTATTGGAGAGTGAGCTCACTGGTATTTTCTCCGAGTTGCTGAAGCTGCTACTTTCTTTGTCCCCAGCACGCATCCATCAACACCCACTGGCTCATCTACCTCATCACCAGGGACCCACGTGAACCAGCGCTGATCTTGTGAGCAGGCGGTAACAGTAAAAACACAAGCAAAAAGGAGCAAGCTGTAAACTACAACAACCCTGAAACTGCTGGAAAAAACCTCCCTGTCTCACTCCAGCCCCATCTGCTAGAGTGCTGCTTAGTGGAAAAGGTGAGATGACAGTGTATGGTCATCCCATACAGCCCATCGTGCAGGCACTGCCTTGTCCCTGGCTCCCTAGTGCTCTCCTATAGGATTTAGCATAGTCAGGAATTATGCTGTGCTGCCCCAGCTGTGACAGAGAAGGGGATGTCACCTTGGAGAGCTTCTTTAAAAAGTGCTTCCAAAAGGGAGGGTTTGTGTGGCTACTGGAACGGCTCCAGAGAGTGCAGGTGGCCCATATATTTCAGAAGTAGGGAAGGTTTTTTTGCAGGAAGATACAGGACACAGGAGCAGAAAACCTCCAGAGGCCACACGCTCAACCTACCTGGAGAGCATCCCAGTGAGATAAGCCATGGAGAGTGTCTGGGAGGGAAGAGAACCACATTACTTCTGCATTCATGTCTCAGGGAGAGACATGCAACAGATAAAACATTTTATTACAGTGATGACGATAAAGGCAGTGAAGCCTCTTAAATGGATGATCAAGAGAAGCAATTTTTGCATAGTTTCTAATCCTCCGGTGATTAATATCCACAGGGCAGGTTAAAGGAAGGGCAGGCCACCACCCCGAGAGCAGTCCCACCTTCTCCATTCCTCTACCCCTCTTGCACAGGACTCCAGCACCCTACCCCAGCTCCCACCACTGACCAGCCACCGCAGGCATTGATTTTATTATTTATTTTCTTTAAACAGAGACTCCCTTCTTTCCTGCTTATCACAGTCTAGTTCAATTACAGCTCCTCAGCCCAAGTGCAGGGCAATTAGAGGATGAAATTCCTGCTTTCTGCAGGAATCCAGACCAGACGTCTCTCCTGCTTGGAGCCATTATGAAACCCAGGGCTTGTCGCAGGGGCAGGGCAGACGCTGTCCAGATGTGCTACTTACAAAGATGCTCAGCAGGATCAGATTCCATGGAAAATACCTCCTGCAAGTGAAGAAACAGGGACTGGTCAGCCCTGCGATGCGGAGAGCGGAGGTAGTTAGCAGCACTGCACAACAGGTTGCATAAATTATGCCATATAATTAATGGCCTGTGCAGCAAGTGGCAGGGGTGGTGCAAGGGGACAGTCATCCTGTTGGGAATGAGAGTGTATTTGGGGTGCTGCTAGACCAAGAGGGCAAACGTCCCTATGATATTCCAGCAAAGCAGCCAGCAGTGTCCTGCTCCACTGAGAGCACAGACAACCATCCTCGGCAGTATTTAGCAACGAGCATTTGGAGCCATACAGCAGTGCAGTTTTGGCTGCAACATAGCTGCCTTTCCAGTTGCAATTTGACTTCAGGTTTTAACGCTGCGTTGCGGCAACCCACAACTGCATCAGGCCTGAAAATACAGCTGCCACCTCAGTCCCTACGTCACTGTGTCAGCATGACCCCATCCCACCTCTGCAACATTGTTGGTCATGCTTGAAACAAGAGGAAAATAACCACCCTTCATTTCACAGGGCTGTTTCAAATGCAGAAAGAAAATATTTTACCTGGGTCCAGAGCAGCAAGCAAGAATCAAGTACGTCACAAAGAAAACAGCACTGCAAAGAAAAGAAAGAGGGCAGTTTAGGGAGGAAAACCCAAGCACTGTGTGTTGATGCAAGAGAGAAGTCCCCAGCTGACAAGTTTAAAATGCAAGCATCGTGCCAGAAGTCGAGGCTGGGTAGGAAGCAAGGATGTTACTACCTCTCACTGAAGCTGTTTTCTGCCCACAGCTGCCTACTTTGCTTATGCCAGTCTCCGAGGTGGGACAGCAAACCGTTCCCGAAAAACCTGAACAACATTTTTAGAGCAGAGAAAGGGTAGCATTCAGGTCCAGGATAGATAGGGCACCCAAATGTGTTTGCTGTTGATGCGCCATCAGTGCATGAATAGCTCATACAGAGGCGGCCAGACTTTGCCCTGCATTTCCAGGCACTTCCTAGCGTGGTGGGATCAAGGCATCCTGCTGGGATTTCAGCAGCACTTCAACCAAGATCCACAGGGCTGGTCAGAGTGACTTGCCTAAGGCCAGAGGGAAGGTCTGTGTCAGAGGGAACTGGTCCCATATTACTGCACCAGCACTCAAGGAAGAGTTCAACAGGAGCAGGATCCTCGAGGTCGGTGAAGCTCACAGACACAAGCCTAATATGCTGTTGCACAAGCCATCCCCAGGTCACAGGAGAGTTATGTATCTCACATGACTTGACCCTTCAGCAAAGCAAAAAAAAAATCCAACAGCTGAGGGATGGTCTCCCTCCGCTCTGGACATCACGCAGCCCGGGTGTTTTTCCACAGCTGCTGATGGGTTATGGCACAGTGGGAACCTGCTTACCTGCTTTCACCCAGCGCCTGGGGGGGAAAGCAGCTTCCAAGCATGCCGATGGCTGCACGATAGCCACTCACCTTCGGTCTAATAAATGAACATGACGGCAAAACCCACGGGCCATGATAAATGCACCAGAGATAAACCTGAGCATTGCTCTCCCACGGGGAAACCAGGAAAGCTGGAGTGGACACGGCTGAATAGATGGAAAGAAAGCACGTAGGGAGCAAAGAGAGCCATTGCAGGTGTCCATCTCCTTTGCATCCCTTGTTGCACATCTGCTCTTGCTTTATTCCCTCTGAGCCATCACCCTGACAGTAGGAAAACACCCTAAGGCACCCACTTCTATTTTACAGAGAGAGAGTTGGGGTCTCTGTGATATGAAAGATCCAGACCCAAATCAGGACAAACAATTGGAGACACTGGGATGGAGAGAAGGGCTGGCTTGCTGGGAGGTGAAGGGCCAGACAAAATTTAAGTCCCTCAAGTACAGAGCCTACCCCAGTTGGCTCAAGACAGGTTTGCTCCTACTGAAAGACAGAAGTGCTGTTCAGTAAGCTACAGGAGATGAACCCACAGGTCTAAGCATAGACCTGAGCAGAGCTTGGTCTTGTCACCCTACGTGACAACACCGCTTCTCCAACCTAGCAACTGCCCAAGGAGCGCATTGTTTTCTTTTAAGGTCAAAGAGGCATGCTGATGCCAGTTTCCTTCTATTACTGCTATTTTGGGTCTTTTTTTTTCTTCCAAGTTATATAAGTTGGTGTCTCATCTCCGGGCCTGGACACATTTCATGATTTGGGTGTGAACTCATTAAAGTCAAGTTCACAGAGCCTTGTTCACAGACAATTGCATCGCACACTCTGCCTGCTTAATTAGCAGCACTAACACAAGCGGCATCCAGGAAACCAGCACGACTGCAAACATACTAATGCATTGAAGCACAAGCCTACGCTACCTCTGAGCTGACCTTTTGGACCAGGCTTGACTAATGAATGGCATCCCAAATTCTGGGTACCAAGAGCAGCTCCGTGATGAAGACACAGGCATGACAGCCCCACAAACATCCTAATCCCTCCCCAAATGCATCCCCCCCCATTAACATTGCCTGCACCCTGCTTCATCTGTTACATATCAAGGCACGCGATGTAAATTCAGGCAATCTCCTTGCTTTCAATGGGACAACCCCAAAATCAAGCCTCTAAGGTACCCTAGGCACCCTTTCAGGTCTCACATTTAGGTTCTGCGCTGTTTTCCTGGAAGCTTCCCGGTTTTACCTGGTTTTCTCTGCAAGCAATACTCATGTGTTTGCTTTGACCCTGGTTTGTAGAGCAGCAAGCTCCTTTTGGAAGTATTTGGAGGTATCTAGCATATCTCATGTCTCAGACTCATTTAGGTGAGATTTTCTATCTTTTCACCTCAGAGTTATCCATGAATTTCCCCAGCTCCCCTTGCACACATATTAGTGCAATTCTTCACACACAAGATACAAAAGTATTTGGAAAGTGTCTCCACATCACCGCAGCCACATCCAGAGCTGCTTGGAGCATACATGGCCACAGGAGAAGACAGAGATACTCACTAGGAAGCCCAATACCAGGCAGCGTGCGTCTGGATGTACCCCTTGACCGGCTCACTGCAAGACAGACAAAAGGGATGCTGAGCAGAAAGCATGAAAAAGCCAATTACTTCACAGGTTGCTGCTAAATTAAACCTGGGAACACATACAGGGTGATGCAGCATGGGGTATGTGATAAAAAAAAAACCAACACAGTTGAATCTACCCAGCAGACTGACCAACTGGAAAGAAATTCAACCTGTCAAGTCGGAAAGACGGCCCTGCTGTTATCAGTTACACAGCGGGGCTTGCTCGGGGAGCAACCTTCTCTGAGACGTGATTAAGGAGCTGCAATCTTCAGGCTGACAATGATTCATTATTTATTCTGGAGGCAACGTGAGCTGCACATGCCCAAAATGCTCAATCATCCGAGCTAGAAACAGCCGCTGCTTGAGTGTGGGGTATCTGCTTCTGCAACGGGAGGTAACCCAGTCCCCGAAGCCGAGGTAGGCTGGGATCCGATGGCCTGGATAACTCCCAAAGGAAAAATACAGCAGTTGATACTCAAGGGCAAACAGCCCAGGCCTCTTGGCTGGGGATAGCACCCAGAACAGACAAGGCACCATCCAGAGGACATGTGGGAAAGGTAGCAGAAGTACTGAAGGGTCTCTCAGGGTTCCCTCAGTTTTGTTTTTCTATTGGACCACGTGGGGCGGGGGGAGATAAATTATCTACATAACAGACAACACCCCAAAGTAACAGATAGTTCAAGGGCAGGTCATACGCAGGACAAAGCAAGCATTACTGCTACACAAGAGACCTACCAGAAGGTGAAGAAAGCCACAATAACAACAGTGACCAAGAGCTGGACCATCAGGATGGCATAAACCTGCAACGAGAGGCAGCCCATGGGCGACCTGCAGACTCTCTGCTTCCCACCCAGCCCGGGGAAGCCAGCAAAGCCATTGCAGCCAGGTCCCCCCCAGGGTCTCAGAGCTGGTCTCCTACTTTTGCAGGGGAAGGCTGAGCCTGGAGAGACTCGGCCCTTACCTTCCTGATGAAGACTCTGCGCACATTCCTGTCATCCCAGCTGAAGGACGTGAGCATCTCTGTGTCCCCTGGGTACCCGCCACTGCCATAGCTCGGGCTCGTGCCTGAAGCAGAAGCCAGACAGATCAGCTCCCACCACCCAGTTCCCTCAATCTGACCCCGGCGATCACCTACAGCTCAAGAGCCCCAAATTTTAAGGTTTTCTTATTGTACTGCAAAAGAGGCATGCTAGGAGGCACACTGCTCCCTTCCTGCTCCTGCATATTATTAGGACCATCTCCAAGAACGGAGTGGGGAAACCACTTCTGCAAACTCCAGCACGACAAGGACACCAGGATTAATTCCTGCCTGTGGTAACACCGTATTTTTAATGGCAATTAGAGGGCTCGTATCACATCCTTGCTCACCTTTCACTGAATATTAAAGCATCCCCCAGAGGAGCTGTGACTCAGCACCTCAGTCATCCCCATCAGGAACTCTGGTGCAGGAGGATTCCCTCGCTGCTCTGTAATTGCCTGAGCTTAGGCTGCGTCTGCATCGTGTCTTATGTCAACAGTGTGCCCTTTCCTCTGAGAGAACCTCGTTACAGCCAGCTTTTCCATAAGGTCTGTCTGTGAATCCGATTTCCATGCAGGGAGTCGGAGAGCAGTTTAGCAGCAAACCTAAACGAGGGGAAACAACCCTGACACTACCGCTGAGAGTACCTTCCCAAAAAATCACTGCACCACACAACCCAGCTCTGCTTTGCTGAGGGCTCTGCAATACAAGCTCTTGCTGCTGGAGGTTCCCTGCAGATGGGCAGAGAGGAAGCCTGGACCAGAAAGCATCAGTTTGCTCTGCAGCCTAGAGGGAGATGGAGGGAAACATTGGAAAACCTCTGCCTGCTGGGGAGGCGACTGCCTCGACAGCCAGGGATGAAGGTAGCGGGGAGGATATTGGAGGGGAGGGAGGGTGCAAGGAGAAACCCAAAGCAGCAACTTCTCCCTGCTAAGATCAGCTGCACAAATTAGATGTAAGAATCAGCCTTCTCCATCTCCTGAACCTCACGCTCAAGAAAAAAAATAAAACAAGTACTGAAACCTCAGTTGTCTTAGCGCATCGTTCCCCTGTGCTATTCGCTTCTCTTGCGAACGTCCCCTTCTGTGTTACTAACAGTCTCCCCACTTGGGTTTCCTATAGAATCAAGGCTTATGCGATTCCACCAGCTATATATTCATGTGTTCCCATCTGTTTGACAGATGCCTCCCCTCCTTCTCAAAGCTTTTCAGCTCAGTGATACTCAGATCCTTCAGGCAGATGGAGGAAAGACCCTCTCAAGCTCAGAGAACAGGCTGCGGGCACCAGGAAAGCCAAACTCAAGGCCCTGGTCTTAGATTTCTCCCATTTTACTGGTCAAAGGTTGCTTACTCTTATTGCAGAAGCCTCATCCTATAGATGCCCCTGGCAGGAAATAAATCCCTTGTGCTCTTCTTGTGCCTAATAAACCTCTCGTGCCTTTTTCTACACCCCAGTGGAGATGAAGCTCCTGCAGCATGTCCTCCCTGTGTTTCTGCGAGATCTGTCATCACCCACACTGGCTGAGAGCACCTGAGGCCCATATCCCCGGGACACTTCAATGCCTCCTGCGTCAAAGCAATCAAGGCATCTAAACACTAAATTAGGCACCTAAATGCCTCCGAGGAATGGAGGGGGTTTCCTCCTCCCTGCCTACTGTCCCCAGCACCCGTCACCTCCCACCCATGGCCACATCTCAGGCAGCAAGACAGCGTGTCCCAAGCTCATTATTAAAGCAACCCAAAACACATGTCACTTCTCTCCAGCTACTCCCAGTCTCACATAAGCTGTTACATGCAGCCCCACGGCATGTGTGTGTGTCCCCCGACCCTGGTGCAGGAGCCACAGGGCAGGAAAACCTCAGCAGGGATCAGGGCACAGGACACAGCTGCAGAGAGGAAATCCTGCCAGGCTTGTCAGGGAGGGGACGAGAGATGACACATCACCTAAACAAGTCCTCCGGGATACCCAAAATACCAGCATCCTAACCCATTTGGGCTTTACCCATCCTAATTCATCATGACAGTAGAAAGACCCAGATGGTTGTTATAGCAAGCTGGGTGGTTATTTATCCCCTCTGTTTCTGACCTCTAAAGGCAAACAAGAATGGAAAAAGTCTGTGAAACCATTGGAGCATGCAGGCACACACATCTCAGAGGGGTTTAGCTTGCTCTTTCCCCTTCCCTAAACATCTCCATCCCTGCAGCTGCGACCATCCCCGCTGGATGGAACAGTCAGCAAAGCACAACAGAGGAAAAGGATTGAGCAGAGAGGGGACTCGGGAGTCATTAAATCCAGTCCCTCTCCAGTTCAAGCCGTGCTGATGGAGCCGTTGGCCACCCCAGCAGACTCGCTTGCCAGCCACTGCATCCTGTGTCCATCCCAGCTTGCCGCTACACAGCCATTCCCCTGTTTCGGGCACAGTCGAGCCTTTGTCCTCTTGTCATGACCAAGCAGGAGCTGCACGCAGCACCCAGGGAAGAAAAGCTGTTTGTTTACCAAGGAGTTGGCCACACAGATCAACACTGGAACTGAATTGTTCAGCCTTCAAGTCCAGCAGCGTTTTAACCTCCACTGGCTCTGAACACCAGCTCGCAGCAGCCAGACATCACTGATGCCGTGACACCGATTTTGCCAGTTCAGCAGCTTCTTTGAAAGCCAGGGTTGAGCAGGAGGTAGAGGGGGGGCTGCTGCCTGCAGAGCGGGGAGCATTGCACCAGGACTCTCCCCAGCCCTGGGAGGTGGCACTGCCCAGTGCAGCAAGCTGGGAGAGGGGATTGTTCCTGTTCCAGTTCTGGGAAGCAAAGCAGGGACAGAGAACTGGGGTTTAGTCCCACCTCTGGAAGACAGTGTGGTCTAGTGGTTGGGTGAAATGGCTTTTACATATAGATATTGACTTCGATATAGAGCTTATAGCTCTAGGGAGAGCCCTACCAGGACCATCCCTGGTTCCCCTCTTCTCTACAAGCCTGGGGGGAATCTCTGCACCCCTCTCCTCCCTCTGCAAGGGGCTCACCCTGCGTACAGCCGCAGAAGGACTTACTGGGGTCGACGTACGCCCAACTGGGGTGGAGCGGGACCGATGGTGGAGGAGGGTAAGCACCAGACTTCATCCCTTCTCCTGCTGTTGCTTCCTCATAGGTTGGAGGAGCTGGTGGAGCCGTGGCATTGTCCTTCTTCTCCCCTTGCCCCTCAGAGTTGGGGGGTTTGTTGTTCACAGAGAGCTGCACAGAAAGGGGAGGGGAGGGAAGAGAAGGATTAGACTGTAAAAACAGCACAGAAACTGCCCTGCAACGGGGACCTGACAGGGCACAGACAGAGGTCTGGGCATCCCTCCATTGGAGGAAGGGATCACGAACTAGAAGGACACCCAGCAACTCCTGTGGGGTGGCAATGGGCCCATCCCTGCACCCCCAGGAAGGAGCATCCTCCGATGTGATTGAGGCAAGAGGTGGGGAAACACCTGACACGTTAAAGGGGATGAAAAGTTATAGGCAGCCAGGTCTGAGGGGAGACGCAGCCTTGCCCAGGGTGACCCGTGGTGACGCAGGCTCACATGTAACACTGCAAAGCATCCAAATAATTCTCTGCTTTTCAGCCTACTTCTTTTTAAATTTCCCATTAAGAAAAGGAGCTTTCAGTTACTGGGCAGAAAATCCTGAACTCCTCCATTTCCACTTACACCCACATTTCGGGGAGTTTCTCCTAGCCCCCAGGAAGTGCTCTGGTTTGACCTACCAACATTTTCTTCTAGCTTGTTGCTGTCTGCCCATCAGAAGCTCAGCCTTGCTGCTTTCCATAGTTTGAAGATGCAGCTATGGGACTTGGGATCCCATATCTGAACACTATGAAATCCCAGCAAAGAACCAGCCTCAGGCCACCTGAGAACTTACATCTCCTCAGGAGCATTACCCATTTAACCTTCCAGATCTTTGTTATCCTGGGATAAGTTATGAGCCTGGTATCCTGCCCTTGCTGCCAAAGGGGTTGCCAGCTCAGCATCAGGGATCATAGGGATGGAGGGTTGGAACCACAAAAAGTCCAAAATGAAGCAGATGGACTAACTAGCACTGCAACAGACAGCACAGTCCCTGTAACAAGGTCTTTAATTAAAGGTGTAACAGGCCCTTGAAAATAAAGCCAGGATACCAGGCTGGGACAGGCACCACGAGCTGCATGGGGATAAGTGTGCCACCTCATAGGGACTGTCCTCACCCTGTCCTTTGTGACACAGCCCTTGGGTATAGGGTGGCCAATATCATACAAGACCCCCAGAGATACCCAAGGAGATACAAAAGGGACAGTGCTGCCTGCATCCAGCAGCCTCCAGCATCGTTGTCATGGCAATGGTGCACTGTGCAGCAGAGGATGCCTAACCCCCCCCGCCCCGGTCTCAGAGCATTGGAGAACCCCAAAAATCCAGAGTTCCCTGGACCAGGAATGAGGTGCTCAGAGCAGGTGCCAAGTGCTGACTGCTGGGGGCATGGATGGGAAAGCACAAGCACTCCATTGAGCTCCCCTGACGTCCAGGACAGGTGGAGGAAATGGCCACAGGTCCAACAGCAGGGTTGAACTGCACATCCAGCACCAAGAAAAACAGCCCCCAACCTCATGACGACACAGCCCTCCATCCCCTTCCTCTGCCGAAAACACCCCCATTGCAGGGGCCAACGCACCCGGCTGTGCACAGGTACCCAGCTCCCCCCTCCGCAGCAATTGTTTTATTCCTTAAATCCCCTCCCTTCAACCCACTTTCCCCATCAAAACATGCAACAATTATACAAGCAGGACGACTCATCATCCCAGCACTGGCCTCCCACCTACCTTCCCCTGGGTCATTGCTCCTCGCTAACGATGCTGCCGGACCCTGCGAGCAGCAGCAGGAGGGAGAGGGCCAAAGCTGAGCACGATCCTCCTCGGTGGGTCCCTTCCACCCCCCTTTTCCGGGATGTCTCGGGGCTGGCTGCAACCGCTGCAGCCTCCGCAGCCTGCGCTGATGCCTTCACCTTCTAGCAACATCCACGGAGCAACGGGCGCTGGAGAGAGGACCGTACCATTCCCAGCCTGCAGCACAGGGGGAAGCCGGGAAAGAAACAGCTAAAACAGAGGCGAGCGGCCACCGGCAGCGATGGGGAGGATGCACGGACACGGCACTGGGGAGGCAGCAGCAGGGTCCCCACACCACAGCGTGGGAAGCAGCTGCCCCAGAGATGCTGAACTCGGGGCTGGGCTTGCAAAGGGGAGGGAGACACGAAGGATGCTTCGCTGTAGCATCTCTCTGCTGCTGCGTATCAGAGCTGCCCACGGGCCAGGGAGCAGCAGCTCCTTCAGGCCCTGCCGCAGCCTGGCACAGCAACAAGGGCCATTGTGGGGGGCTGGGGGAGAGGGGAAGGCCTGAGCCAAGCTCTAGCGTGAGAGCAGGAGGGAGGAATCGCACACAGCCCTGGCTCCCTTCCTGACCGTTTCCAGGCTTTGCACGGAGGGAGGGGACAGGGAGGACAAGGCTCATTTGCCCCACACGTGTTGTCCTCTCTGGACCGATGCAGCCCCACAAGGTGGGTTTGGAGGTGTCCCAGGGCAGCCAGCAGACCATGAGCACCACGCAGCCCCCATCACCAAAGCGATATTATTAATTCAGCCCCACAAAAGGAGAGGGCTGAATGGGGAATCCAGCTCCCAGCCCAGATTGGGGAAGGGGCACAAAATAAATGAGGTTTTGCCCCCCCATGTCAGGACCTGGGGGAATTACAGTCTGGAGAGCGCAGTGAGATGGAGACATCTCCTCCTACCACCCAGCCACAGCAGTAGAGAGAAGAAAAAACGGTCCCTTTACACGGTGAAATGCTTCACATGGGCAGAAAATTTGTCCAGGAGAGAGGAAGAGAAACAGTACAAACACAGCACACCTTCTACCTAAACACATGGAGAGACAGGCTTGTGATGAATGAGAGGTGTCAGCAGAGCAGTCTTGCACTGTGTTCCCACAAAACGAAAGCACAATTTCAGATGGTTCTGGACTACACACAGGCTAGGAGCTGTGCCCCCGCATCCCAGCTCTCCACATCACCCCTCCGGTCCTTCCCCAGCCCCTTCAAGTCACTTATTGCTTGTCATGCCATAAGCATGCATCACATCGCTAATTCGTTTGCTAAGTGTATAATACAGGTACGAAAAATAAATTAGCTTGTCTGCCATGAAGAAAAGGCCTTGCCACATTTTAGGCTCCCTAAAGACAGTCCTAGAGAAGGTGAAGAATAGGATGTCTGCAAGAAGAGGAGGTTGAAAAGACCATCCCCATTCCCAGCTTCTGCCAAGCAGCAGGCAATGGAAGGGTTAAAAGGAGAGCAGGAGCTGGAAATAAAAGAATGCAGCCAAGCAATGTACAGCTGGCATCCATACAGACCTAGCCCGAGCTATTCAATTGGAAAGAGAGGTGATTACCACAAGGACTGCAAAAACTTGTCAGGATTATTCAGAATCAATTAAGTGCCTGTTAACCACAAGCTCCTCAAGGGCTTTTATTCTCCTCGAGGTTGAGCAGAGGCATAAAACTGGGTAGGTCCTCAGTGAGGGAGAGAACTCAACCCAGCAGGTGGAGTTCTCACTGCTCCGGCTTGTTGACCCCCTTCAAGCATGGGATGAGCCATGGGGTCAAGGACTTGGGAACAGAAACTGCAGGTTGTCTCATTGTGGTGAGAAAAGAGACACCCATTTGCTTAACGAACTCCAGAAGGGCTCATCCCAGCTGCAGTCCCTGACGCAGCCAGATTCCTTGGGGGGGGATAACGCAGGACCCCACATGCTCCATCCCAGGCTGAAGGTGCTTCCAAAGAGTTAAATACTGGGTCTGGAAAAGGAAAAACCCTCAAAGAAAAGCAGATGGCATTGCCTACCACAACAGCCTCCATCTCAATAAAAAGCAGCAGGGAAGAGAAACCAACCCTCCCCACCACCCTGGTGTCCAGAAGGCCCATTCCCACCCCTGAGCTCCCAGAGGGTATCTCAGTCTTCCCTCGCCGCCCAGCCCCAAAACAAATCCAACACAACAGGCAGTGTTTTCAGGGGGCTCTGAGGAACCATCATGTCTTTCTGTAGCCAGGAAAATGAGCTGGGAGAGCCCATGGGCTGCAAGGCTTGAAATGAATCTCATCTCTGCCACGGAGAGGACACGAACAACTCTGCCCAGCAGTGAAAAGCAGAGCCCTTCAGCCCTTGCAGGCACCATTCTTCTCCACCAAAAAGACTGCTCCAAACCTAGCTCCTTGCTTTTCTGTTTGAGCTGGAAGCTCTTAAGTGTGCTGAAGCTCTACCGAGACGGCAATTTTCTCTAGATCTTCTCTTTTCCCAGTCTCACAGATGCCTTAGGAGGATAAACACACACAAGAGCCAGATTCCAGACTGTGATGCTCATGCATAGCAACCGTTCAACATCCCCCGTCCAGCTCCCCGACCAACCGCTGGTCCAGCTCAGCATCAGGCCACATGAAGCAGCCATTTGCCTGCACTAACATACCTTTAATACACATGGGGGGGAAAAGAAAGAAAGAAAGAAAAAAAAAATCTCTGTCAAGGCCACACCCTGCCAAATCCACAAGGGATTTCACAGGGATTAAAACAACTTTGCTGAACACTCAATCACATCAAAAACAAGGTAAAGAAAACCTGATGGGATAATTAAGGGATCTGCTGCATCAACATACATGATGGCACGCCCAGGAGCCCTCTGTAAATATTCTTTCCCCCATCCCCAAGAGGGAAAAGCTCCCACTATCAGTGAATGCTCTGCCATGGACTTAAATAATAATAATAATAAATAATTTAAAACCCCAGGAATTTACCCTAGGCTTTCAGGCTGCTGAATTATCCCTGGATTATTAATGCTAAATCCTGCCACCAGGCTCGGTCCCTAGATGGGAGATTAGCAGGCAAGCTGTGAACGTGAAGAGGGGCTTGGAAGAATAAAAGAAATAAAAACTCCCTTATTCTCAAGGGGCAAAGCCCTGCCCTCACCACCCCTCAGCCCCAAGCGAGCCACCCCAGAGCCTCACCTCCATCAGAGGTGGAAACCGGCTCCTAAGTGCCAAGATCTCTCTCTCTCCTTGGGCAACATATACCTTCTTGCTCTGTGCAGAGTGCTTCAGCTGAAACAGCCCCAAGCAGTTCTTGAAGAGCAGAGAAAATTCCCCCTTAACGTACAATATAAGGGGCTGGACAAGCCAAAGCTGGTTGAGGTGGGATGTTTTCCCCACTGGCTTCTGCAGCAAGCATCACTCTCTAGCTCAGGCTTTGATAACCAACACCAGTGCCCAAGCTAAGAAAAACACCCCAACCCTCCATCACCCCCTTTATACCATCAGTTTTCCATTGACTTGAAGAAAATCCTGCAAACTGTGTCCAGCTGAGCTGTCACACCTGACCACAAGAACCCCCAGCTGCTGGGTTAAATTAATTTAAGCCTTCAGAAGGGTATTTTAATTAGAGAGGGCTCAAAGCCCACTGGTGGGCTGTAGCTGCAAGTCAGCTGGGGACTATTGTCTGATTAAGCTTCTTGGTTGCTTGCAGTTGTTTGCCCATGCTGTAGGGTTAAGAGAGTGCCAGGATTTGGGCGCTTTGAGAAAATTTGCCCTATTTTTTTTATTTTTTTTTTAAAAAATGCCTCCAGAGCTGCAGTGTGTGATTTCAGTGCATTGCAGGGAACAAGTTCCAGTGATGAGGTTAAAAAATAAACGGAAGCAAAATCCGTGATACCCACAAACCACGTCAGAGAGTAACAACAACACGTGCATACGCCAACCAAACAAATAGATAAATATAAAGATGAGGCACTCCCCAGGATTAAATTGTTCAGCTGCTCAGGAGTGCATTTCACTCATCGCTGCCAGAAGAACATGTTCTTACCACCATCATGTGCATTCGATGCTGTTAAACGAAAGGAATTGCACAAGTATGCAAACTTGCCTCACTGGGAGTGGGGGAACAGAACAGGTTTGGGTGACACTTGGAGTGACACCTTCATGCCACTGTGCAGTTTCTTCTTTAAACTATTATGAAGGAACTTTATATAATACAATCCAGGGATGTGCACAGGGATTTTTTAAATTCTTATGAGCCTGTACAACAAGTGACCCGTGGCCTTGGGGGTGACGCAGCAGCGTGACGCCCAGGACCCAGGCAATCAGCAGGGAGAAGACACGGAGGAAAGAGCTTTGCTGCATTTCACAGCCCAAATTTCCGGCACTGAAACTGGCCTAAAATTCCAGGTTAGTTGGTGCTATCCTGGAAGCTCAAAGTTAGAAGTGGAGGGGTTTCCCATCTGGCCTAATGATGTCCCAGGAATAGCTTGTAACGTGTCCCCTGTCCTCCAAGCCCACGGCATCTGCCTTCCTTGCCTACATCCCCAAGCGAGCAAACACCTTTGCATTTCCTCCTTCACATATCTCCAGAGTTCCCGGCGAGCTGCTTCCTTCCTCGCTTTCCTCCTTACACCACATCTTTCCCATAACATCCCTGCAGAAATGACTTTGTTAGGTCGGGAGATTGATGCCTGCCTTGCTGAAAACAACTTCATTTCCTGAAACTTGCCCATCTGCCTGTAGATTTCTCTCCCACTGTTATACCACGAGTGACCTGACTTGCACTATCTGGCTCTGTACGGTCTTGCACCAGGCTCTCCTCATCCGAGATCAGGGCTCCTACTCTCCGCAGTCACCTAAGGTGGAAGATTTGCACACTTGGTGTGTGCTCGTTGAGTGGGATTTTTCACAGTTTCTGCTGGATGACTGTGTGTCCCCCCCCACCGCAGTGAGACCTGGCCCCTCTTGGATTCACGCTGCAGCAAATTTACGAGCTCCATCGGACCAGCAAAAAGGAACACAGAACTCCCCGGGTAGCTCAGTCCCCACCCAGGAGAGAGCAATGCTTTCCAAATGCTGGACTTTGCTGGCAAGGTCTTGGAGGAGCTGCCAATGCTCCTCTCCGCTTCATACAATTCAAGGAAGCGAAGCAAATGGCACTGACACTCCAGGGCCAGATCCCATCAAACACAGGCATAAATGCAGAAGGAAATCAGTGCAATAACCCAGATTTTAAAATAAAAAGTCCTCAGAAAGTCTTTCTACCAAAGTAGGATGGCAATTCACGCTGCTGACAACCCAATCCCTGTGCCGCACCCAAAAACCCACACAGAAATCAAGTAACTAACCACAAACAAAAATATCCCACGCTAAACCTTTATTCTGAGAAGCAGAAAGGAGCCAGAGGCTTTATGAAACCAACTTTGTGGCTCCCTGACTCGTTGCAGCCCTGGCATGGATGTCGGTGGCTGGGTAGCACCGTAAAGCGCAGAGAGATAGAGGCACATAGGGGAAAAAAAGGATGAAAGGTGATAGTTAAAAAAGGATAGGAGGAGGGAAGAATAATGGCACATTCCATTTCAAATTTAAAAGTGATAGGTTGTATCTTCTCCTATCTGCATGCTTTATGTAAAAGTGTAAGTTTTAGGAGCAGTTTTGGAGCCTGTCCTAGCCCTTTGCGAGTGTATGTCGATCACACGGACCAAAGGAGACCTCGCAGAATCCAGCACAGAGGAAAGGGCTAATGGCCGGTTCTGAAGGCTCTTGAGGTCTTTTCATGGGTGGTATCCAATCTATCGAACCGTTCTGCTCCTTTCCCTGCTTCTCCCACCTTCCCAGATTCAACGTAAATCTCCATCTGGTGTGGGAGGAACTTCCTGAAAACATGAAAAACATCAAGGTTTTGTTTGATATGAAAATGATTGTCACTAAAGCAGCTCTCAGCGAGCAGCTTGGTGGAGAGGACCTTCTGGGAACGTACACCAAGGTCCTAACCATGTTTCTGATGCTGTCCCAGAACAGGAATGGTTTCCAAGCCAGTGTCCAAACCCCTATATGGATAATTTCAGGCAGAGGGTAGCCGGTGGATGCCCATGGGCAAAGTCATTCTCCCACAAAACTGTTCTTACCCTCATGGCTCTGGGCCAGCCATCCTGTTCACCTGCTGCACTGCTTCTTCCCTGGAGCCCATCTAGGGTGGGAACCCAACCCGCTGTTAATTGTTCAACTGGTTCTGCACAAACCCCACAGGCCTTTGGGCACCAGGCATCGGAAACCCCAGGATGGAGACAGGATGATCCCGCCGTGGGCTGGGAGTGTCCAGTAACTCCAAGAGTTACGGGATGAGGCAGCACCACTTCGTGACCGGCTCCAGGCTGCTGGTGAGATTGCACATGCTGAGCTTCATGTTTTTAGGATTGTGCTGAGACTCTTGAGTTGAAGACGCCTCTGAGCAGTTGCAGCCACCAGCTTCCTGGGGCTGCCAGAGCCTGACCCCATACCCAGACCCCAGCTCCGCGCTCCACCAAAGCAGAGGCAGAAGCAGCTTCTTACTCAACAATTGATTTCAAAATGCCTGTTCGGTTTAATGGCTGGGCGGGTTTCAATGTAGTCTGACATCTCATCTGGCTTTCTCTGTGATTGCTGCACTGCAGCCTGAAAGTGATCTTTTTTTTTGCCCCTGTGGACCACAAAGTTTCTTGCAGTGCTCCCTTTACCTGGCTGTACAGTGAGGACCATGGCACTGACCTTGGTCTCAGATGAAAGATGCTGTTTTCAGAAACCAAGCACCTTTATCTTTCTCCATCAATCCCAGCTGGGATTTTTGCAATAACCTACTTTCATCTGTGCACTGTTCATGCACCTCCTGACCACACGCACCAGCAGCTCCCCAGGAAAGATGCTGAGATAACAGCCTCTTCTCAAAGATAAAGTTGCCAGACACACTCCTGCTTCCCTCCCAGCAAAGATCAGGAGATAGCAGCCAAAAAAGTCCTGCAGCACAGGTGAGCAGCCAATACACATATTGGTACCCACAGCACTGATGGTGAGATAACACAGGTATTGCAACAGCCCTGCCTCTGCAATCCCTCACGGTGACGGTGACGAGCATCTCAGATCCACAGGGCTGCAGAAGACAGGACAGGAGGGGGGAGAGGGGACATTGTTTCTAGAGTCACCGGCAGGACCAACTCCTGGCAGTAAATAACCTAGCTTTTCATTTTTAAATCCAGGAGAATTACCTAGAGAATCGCACTCATTCACTTTTCCTTCATGGACTTCAGCTCAGTTACTTCTTATTTACAGAAAAACGAGAAAAATAGTGAAAAGACCAGCCACTGGATGCTCTCAGTCAATGTCACTGCGCTGATGTCAAAGCCACATCCCCAATTTACACCTGCAGGGAGTTTGGCTCATTAGATGTGATTTGTTTTGCAAACATAATGCTGGGTATCTGGCTGAGGTCTCCTGCTCAGTTCTGTCACCTGAGGATGATGTCGCAATCTGATTGATTTTAACTAATGTAATGTTCATGCCTGGGTAAGTAGCAAAGAGCTCCCAAGACCTGGTAAGGCCATGGGTCTATCTCACTTCAAAATCTGCTGGCTATATGGATATCCTGCTGTCTGACTTTATTTTTTTCATGGATTCAAGAGAAAAGGCATTAATTATTTTCCTGTAAGTGTTTATGCAAAATATGCCATGGCCTGGCCTTGAACTTCAGCACTCAAACAAGGGAAGAATAATCTCCTTTCTTCACCCCTTAAGGCATGATTAAAGGGAGGTCATCACCCAACTCAGCCCCGTCTCTGACCTTGTAGTATGTTGGGATTGGCCATATCTCGTCTACTAAGTCTTTCTGCAGAGGCGGAAACCACAATTTCTCCCTCTCCCTAGTTCTGGACAGGCTGGGTCTTATTACCATGTTGTTAGTGAACGAAAAATTCTATTTTCCTGCAAATCACAGGAAGAAAGAATTAAATCCTTGTCCAGGTGCCTTATAGAGATCAGATCATGCTGGGGTGGAAGGCTTCCTGGTCTTCACGGATGTGAGGGTTTTCTACAGCCACCAGAAATGTGTACTGATCCTGGTGTGATCCAGAGCCCAGCTCCACCAACACCAGAGTCTCGCTGTCTACCTTGACTAAGACCCTGGGCAAACATTCAGGACTGAACTTGCAAGTCCTTGAGATGGGATAAAAAAATAAACCGAAGCCTTCTCCTAACACCAGGCCCAGTTCCTGGCCCGCACTCAAGCTCAATTCATTGAAGTCAGTGAAGGAAATCAGGGCTGCATTAATCCTTCTGTTTCAGTTAAAACAAGAACAATAAACACTGCAAGAGCCAGCAGAAGTTTTGCATGAATAGCGATTTAGGATTTGGCCTGAAATGCCGGAAAAGGTGTTGATTTTTTTTTTTTCCATTTTGCTCCTCTGGATGAATGTCCTTTTGATGTAATATGACGATGAGAGAACATAACTTTTCCTGATGGTCACCTCGCTTTGGGGAATACAGACATTATCCTCTGCTCTGTCTGTTCTCCAACCAGGAGTGGGAGAGAGGCAAGACTTTCCTCGTACATTGATGAAATGCAATTAAAAACATGCCTCGGTTTGCATTGCAGCAAGAACTGCTCTGCTGCATCCCATCACAAAACAGCCTAGAGCTAAAAAAGGGTCTTAGTCCGCTCCCTCGGTGCTCTGCAGCTCACTGTGAGCAGGTACCTCTGTATGCCCCATCCCGCATCGGGCAGTGGGAGCCTAATGATTAACAAACTCATCGTGGAGGAAGGTGAGGGACCTGGGGACCTGGCTTTGGTTCTTTCCCTGCCAGGTGGACCCACAGCCACAGACCCACTTGTCTGGGTAAAGCCCAACAACATTCATGGTGGAAAGGTCCCTGGAGCCAAACTAATGCTGCAGGCGCTCTGATTCCTAGGTGAAAAGCTAGCCGAGGTGTTTCTGCCCCTGCTGATCCCAACACAAAAGTGTCCATACCCTCATCCCCACCCGCTCTGCTTCCCCAAGCGTCCTGGCAGCCCATGGCTGCCATTCCCCCTGCTCTGCTGAGGACCGTGGATGGGGCCAAATGCACCGGCACATCCATTTATCCAGGCAGCAAGCAGAAAACCTCAACAGAGAAGCAAGAAGGTTGGTCACAATACTAGAATTAAGATTTTTTTCGGTCTTATCCTTTGGCTTCTTTTAAAGGCTTCGCCTAGACAACTCTTAGAGGTAGCATTTTCAGTTTATTCCTTTCTCGGAAAGAAAACATTATTTCAATGAACAGCAGAACCAATAATAGCCAGGTTTGTATAAAGTTTTCTCCCAAGACATAGTCCTGCTGTGGATTCTCCGATGTCTAATAAAAGGGGCATTGGCTGCCACGTGAAGCATAGGTGTGAGTTGTCCGTTCAGCTGTCGGAGAGGAGGGGGAGTTGTCTGCAGGCGCTCTCTATTCACAGAAAAGAGCAAAAAAACGGAGCTTCCAGCGAGGTCTGGGCAGCACATGCACCTTCTGCGACGGATCAGATCCAAGCAGGAAAACTCACTGTTGTTTATGCAATAAATCTTTTATTCTCTGTGGCTTGGAGGTATTTTAGATGGAATGGAGATACCTTAAAGATGTTTATACTTTCCTGAAAGCCAGGGAAGCAAAGATATCTGAGCCATCTAAGTCACTCGAGAAGCAAGTTGTTGTGCAAGCACAGTTCCCTCGCTTGCAAAATGTTCTTCAAAAACGCGTTACCAGGCCATTTTCTGCCATCGGGAGGAAGTACGGTGTATCAACCCTCTGCAGACGCCAACACGCTCTTAATGAGCATTTGCATTTGATCCCAGGGGAGGGCTGATAATGCTGTTACGCTCCAAGGGCTGTGGATTAAAAGGTAGAATAACGCACTTTCCCAACTCAGCTACAGGGCTGAAATGCTCATTGCTGCTCCCAAAGCTGCAGGACACTCGGTGTGAGGTGTAAAGCCACATTACCATCAATGCCAGCAGCTCCAGGAACCCCTCCTAGATGCACGCAGAGCTTCAGCAACCCAGTACCAAGCTCTTCAGCTTGCTTGGGCTCCCGTTTCTCCGTTTGCCAGGCATACGGCAGGACGTACGGCCGCGGCACAGGAAACCTTGGCTCTGCCACTGGCATTAGCGACAGCAGCGTCTGGCTTCGTGCCGTGGTCGCTCTGTCTGTAAAACCAGAAGGATTACGGTCACTGCAGCGCTAGAGGTCCCTGGGTGAAAGCTGGGATGTGTTGTTATTGTTCTTCGCAGCAATAATTTGCTCTGCCCCCGTCCATGATAGCAGAGCTCTCTTTCAGCAAGACGGCTTACAATGCAACACCGGTCCTGTCATCACGGTACGTAGCAGAAACTCACCGTCCATAGCACAAACACCTCAAAGCGTGGCAGAAACAAGAGCTGCAATGAACTTCTGCATCGCCAGATAAAAAGTGAGGACCGTGAGGCTGCGTTAGACTTAAGTTGCTCAGAGCTAATCCTGCTTACTTCTCTTTCCTTTTAATTGGTCTTCATTAAACACTGATACATCACAACTCGCTCACCATGAACAACTTTTAATCAAATAGGGTATCAGCTCCAGTTAATTGCCCGCATTTGTTCCCTATCATTCCCTGCGCTAATAACAGCCTGCGTTCGTAACTAGTCCCTGACATAACTAGTTCTTGAGTAACGCTAAGCTCAAGTCTGTACCAGGCAGGCAGGAGCAAGAGCCTACAGACTGGATGTGACCGTGTTTCTGTGGCTCATCAGCACCCCAAGTATATTTAGCCTCACAACCTGTTTTATGAGATTGGTTTCGTTGCTGGAAAACCGGAGGCTGGAGCGATGCCGTGATGGGCCAAAGCCCCTGAGGAAGTCGGAGAGAAGGATTTTTCAGAGGAAAAGGTTTCCTAGGACCACAGTCCCACCTCCTTCAGACTCACCCATGGACTGGACTTGTTCTCCCCACAATCTCTCCCTTGTTAAGAGCAATATCCCCGTAAGCATCTTTTTTAAAGAGAGGACAAGAATAGAATAGAAGTAGAATAGCTCAGTTGAAGGGACCTACAACGATCATCTAGTCCAACCGACAGTATTGTTACCCACCTTTTGTGGAGGAAACAACAGGCCTTCACATATCCTTACGGGTCCCTTCCAGCTTGAGATATTTTATGATTCTATGATATAATTCAAGCAATATGGAATATTTTACATCAATCAGTTTGGTGGCACTTGCACGGTTCCTCTGGAGGGGAAAAATATTTGGTTTATCGTACAGTGGCAACCTTTGTCAGAGCCAAAAAAAAGGACTCTCAGTTCTGGTGCTCTGCATCCCTCTGAAATAAAATGTTCCTTTCAAGTCCAGCTCTACCCTGGGGGAGCACTCCTCCCAGCTCGTTGTGCTTTAAAATAACTCCAGAGTCTACTAACGAGGGTAAAAAAAGAAACAAGTGCTATCTTTCCAGAAAACCCACCAACCCCAATGACATAGGGAGCAAAAGGTTTTACAGACATCACCTAGGAATGGACAAATGTGCCCTAAGAAATGGGAGAAAAAGGAAAAGAGACTTGTTGGGCAGTTAGTGGATGGTTTGATGTGAAGAACGATGCTCCAGAGAAGAAAATATCATTCCTCTTTTGGGGATTAACACCGAGTAGTAAAAAGACATTTCTGAAGAGCTGAGTTGGCCAAAATCCCTGTAATTAGAGCACAGCCGATACTCCAGCTGTGCGTGTCATTTTTTCACACTACAATTTCTTTCCTGACAGTCATTTCTTGGGGCTGGTTCCCATTTTCCTGGGTAGCAAATCTGTGCCCAGGCTGTAAAATTCTGGTACTCTGAGGAATCGAGTTGTAGTAAGTCACTTGGAGTTTTGTGCCTCTGTGGGACTCCTCCGCATCCAGTTTTACCTGGTTATTTGATCACAGCCCACGTCCTGCTTCTCAACACAACCCCACCTCAGCTCCATCTCTAGCTCTACAGAACCCCCCCTTGCTTGCTCTTCTCTCCTCTCCTCTCCATGCTGCAGGTAGTAGAGCTTGGAGAAGAGAGGAGCAACAAGCATCTCTAGGGACAGGTCTCCTAATAAGAAAGCACAGGAGAAAGTGTTTCATGCATTGCTCAAGGCTGATTTATGACCTCCCAAGGGTGGCAAACACTGCATTCCCCAGCTTTAATAGAGGGGGCAGGTTCTGATGTTCCCTCAGCTGGAACACAAAAGAAAAAAAGGCATCAAGTTTCCAAGGACCACAATCCCATCTCCTCCAGCAGGTGATCCTTCAGCCCCCTGCATCCATATATATATGTTGCCCCTCTGTCATCCTCTGTGGACACAGCAGCCGCAGTAGCAATTGCCTGAAGACACCACGGGCAGGGTCAGTCCTTGCAGCCTTCAGCAATCGCCGCTCCATGATGTGGGAACTGCGATCCGTAGCCTTCACCCGGGCTGTCTTTGCAGAATTTCTGGCGACTTTGGTCTTCATCCTCTTTGGCCTGGGCTCTGCTCTGAACTGGCCTTCAGCTTCTTCTCCGAGCATCCTTCAAATCGCGCTGGCTTTCGGCTTGGCCATCAGCACGCTGGTCCAAGCCCTGGGGCACATCAGCGGAGCCCACATCAACCCAGCAGTGACAGTGGCTTGCCTCATCGGCTCCCAAGTCTCCTTCCTCCGAGCAGTCTTCTACGTGGTGGCCCAGCTCCTGGGGGCTGTCGTGGGGGCTGCCATCTTACACGAGATCACCCCAGCAGACTCTCGGGAAGGCTTGGCCATCAACAAGGTAAGACTTCAGCCCATGGATGGGCTTGGAAGGGAGCAGGAAAGATAGGGCAGGGCTTTTGGGAAGGGCTGAGGGATGTGAAGAAGGGTTTTGTGGCCAGCAAGGATCCCCCTTTATTTAGTGTTGGGTGGGAAGCCACTGTCAGCTGCAGCCCAGCACCATGATCTTGCTGCACCAAGGGTCCTTCCAGGAGCAGGGACAAAGGCAGGATTCCAGGCTGCTTCCTCTGCTTTTTAGGACTAAAACCAGAGGTACGATCCAGGTGGCCACATAGACACCTCCCTTAGAAGAGGTTTTATCTAGGGCTGTATTGTGGAGGATTTGGAGGAGACCAGGTGTTTAGGGAAGGACATGACCAAAAGTATCACTTCTCCATTCCTCTTGCCCCAAGCTCATCCTACTTTCCAGTTGTGGTGTGGGTACAGGCGGCCTTTCCTCCCCGCTGCGTTAGCAATGCCGCTATTTACAGGCTGCTGTGCCAGATTCCAGCAATGGGGATGTTGCGCCAGGGTAGAACGGGGTGGCTTGGGTCTAAATCCCAGCTTCTCGTTAGATAGCACTGCTCGTTAAGTTGCTTCCCATTGTGAAGGGATGGCCACACCAGATTCAGCTGGTTCATCCCAATGCCCAACACACACGGGTGCCCTGGCAGTGCCACTGTCCCCTTCCCCACCAATGCACAGAATAAAAAGAAGGGGAAAATAACTTTAAAAGTCACGGGGTTCACTATCCCCTCTCCGTACCCCACCACTCCTCTTCAGACAGATACAGGCAGCTGTATCTCCTGTAGAGATGCCCATGCTAGGAGCAGCATCACCCGAAAACCAAGCCGAGCAGTGAGGGAGGAGGCGGGCACCGTGTTTTAGGAAGCGGCACACGGAAATCCCCTTTCTTGCAGCAGGGAGACACTGCCAGGACCTGGTTTTGCTGCCAAAGAGATTAAGAGGGTTGAAAAAGGGATTGCGGATTAATCTGAACAAGACTATTTAAACTGATAATAGCTCAGGTTTAATAAACCCAACAAAGCAAGTAGGAGTTTTAAGAGAGACTTTCAAAATGCTCAGCTCTGTTGTTTTACAGCTAAAAGAGGGAATAGGGATTTTGATTATTTCTTTTCCCCTGTGGGCTATTCATCTTGTAGCTGCCTGCACAAATTGCACTTAAAAAAAAAAAAAAGAGGGGGGGGTGGGTATTGGAGAGGAGAGCGAGCAAAATCTGACTCTGGATCTCGGCCAGGAGGGCAATTCCACCTTCGTGGCATCACCGAGCAAAACGCTCTCCGGAGCAGCATTTGGGAGGATGAACGATGTCTGAAGCAGGAGTGACACGGGGAAAGAAAGGGCAGAGATGTGCCAGGACAGGCTGGGGGAAGCGACGGTGAAGGGATATCGCAGGCAAGCAGGACTGCCAGCTGCAGATCCATCCAGATCTGGATGAAAAACCACCAAGGAGCAATAAAGTGTCGGAAAGCAGAGTTGGAGGAGAGGGGGTGCAACCAGGCACAGCTTCAGATCAAATCTGACAAATTCTTTCAGTCAAAAAAGTGTGGGAAGGGGGAAGGCAAATTTGGTTTTTTTTAATGCCAAAACATTTCTTTTTGACATTTTCAAAATGCAATTTGTAAACTTTTCCAAAAGGCATTTTGCATTTTAAGTACGAGGAAAAGAAAAACACATTCCTAGGAGGAAAGAAGAGTGGGGAAAAAAATACCCAGAGAAATAAAACATTTCCTTCCAGGTCGATCAAGTATTATACATTGACCCACCTTTACTTTTACCTGGGATTTTTTTTCCTCCTTTTCGTATTGGTACCAAAAATCTCACTTATTTCCTGTGTCTGTTTGGTTCCCCTTGGTTTGGGTCTCCCTCTCCACATTTCCAGTCCGATCACTAAACTTGCCTGTCCCTGAGACACATTTTTCCTCCTCTTCCAGCTGCACAACGAGACGACGACGGGGCAGGCAGTGACCGTTGAGCTTTTCCTCACCTTCCAGCTGGTCCTGTGCATCTTTGCTTCCACCGACGAACGCCGGGAGGACAACCTGGGCTCTCCTGCCCTGTCCATCGGCCTTTCTGTTGCCGTGGGGCATCTCCTTGGGGTAGGTAGAATGGGCTAAAACTCAGCACTTTTTGAGTTATCTTTGTGTTTATGCCCAAAACTTGCTTGGCTGCACGCTCCAGGGAGGATGGGGGGGGTTGTAACTCACGTGGTGCCCATGGCTTTCCAGCAGACCTAGGAGAAAAATCCCAAAGCCACAACAGAGCCGTAGCCTGAGCTCAGCTTATATTCGGCATGAAAAAAACTTAACCTGCTGGGCTCTGCTGCTCCTTGAGCTCCAGGGATCAGCGAGGTCTTCTATCCTGGGAGTGAATGGGTTAGAAACTGAGGCACTCAAGACCTCGATAAGACTGGGAAGCGTTTGGGATGGACACCCAGGGACACATACTTTGGATGACAGACCAAAGCAGCCCCCGACACTCCCAGCCTCTCAGTACATGCATTAAACCAGCGATGTTTATGCCGCATCTTCCATCTTTCATGCTCTGCAAGCCCGTTGTCTATGGGACTGTTCTTCTCCCATCCTCAGTGGCAAGGAGTAGCAATTTACTCCAACACTAGGCACAGCAGGAGCTCATCCCCACAGTCCTTGTCACGCTGCAGGGCACGTCACCCAGCCTGCAGCTGAGTTGCAGCGTGCTCAGGACAGATGTGCTCACGCGGAAGATGCGCAAATACAGACAACTCACCCACATTGACTCAGGTGGTGGAAGCTGCTAGCATCCCTTTTCCTGGAACAGGCATGCTGGAGGGTGAAACATCAGCTCATTGAATGAATCATGCTAATAACACACCAGGATTTTTTAAAATGTGCTAAAAGGGCTTAATGCTAACAATAAGCGTGGTGTTTCTCGGCAGATCCGTTACACTGGCTGCTCCATGAATCCAGCCAGATCCTTCGCCCCTGCTGTGATAGTCGGAGACTTCAGTGACCACTGGGTAAGAAGTCAGGTCTATCTATGTGTTGTTTTGGTGGGATGAACTCCCCAAATTACCAATATCCCTCAAAACCCACAGAGCCATCCAGTTTCCTGGCATTTCCATGCCAGCTCACAGCTGGAGGAGAGATGTGGAGATTAGCAAAAAGAGGCGGAGCTGCTGGGTGCTTAACTGGCTTATCTAGGCAGGGTGCATTGCAACAGAAAAAAGGTGTGTGATCTGTTGACCATGACTTAGCAAAAGCAGCAAAACCAGTGGACAGTGGAGCTCTTCTTGTCAGTCCTGGGGACTATTCCTAGTTCCAGTTGGATCTAAGGCATGCATTTTCCACCAGCTCCTTTGGGAACACTCCCGGGCATTTCCATCTGAAAAGGGTATGTTTGGAGCCAGAGCTGTGGTGGGTCAGGTTGACTTGCTCAGAAGTGTCGAGCCACCTCCTCTCTGTTGCAACGTGTAAATGGGTAGGAAGACACTTCTCCAGAGGAACCCAAATCATTAAGCACGCTCACGATGGGCCTCTCAGTGATGAAGATCACACAGCTCTCAGAGGAGGAAAGACAGAAGAGGATGGTTAGGTATATCAGGCACAACAGCACGGGATGGGAGTTCAGGTCAACAGTGATGGCCAAAGCAGAGCAGTTCGCACACAGGGTAGGAAGGACCATAAGCCCTCTGCAACGCTCTTCAGAGTCCCTGGTTCCTCTCTGTCCTCCAAAATCAGGCTGGTTTTTGCTCACCCAACTCTTCTCTTTCCCTTTCCCCCAGGTCTTCTGGGTGGGCCCCCTGGTTGGGGCAGCAGCAGCCTCCATCATCTACAACTACATCCTCTTCCCGCAAGCCAAAACCTTCTCAGAGAGACTTGCCATCTTCAAAGGCTTTGAGCCAGAGGAGGACTGGGCAGAGCGCGAGGTCCGGCGGCGGCAGTCGGTGGAGCTTCACTCCCCACAGACGCTGCCGAGGGGGATGTCAGAGAAGGTGTAGCTGAACCTCCCCCTGGGCCGAGAGCGGAGCTGGGGAAAACTCTGGCATCTGTTTTAGAGACAGCACTCGTTCACATGAGAGTTTCACCTCTCCCCTCTCTCCCATCATTTTGGCTGGGGGACTAAAGTTGACTGATCTTCTGGGGAGGTGCAGTGTGATGGTCCAACCCACCTTCTGTCACCCAGCTCTCCCCATGGCCGATGGTTTTCTGATGCTGGGGGAAAAGGCCATTAAATCAAAGCCACCAGTGTAGCAACAGGAGCGAGAACACTGGGATCCTACCCTGGGCCGGCTCCTTCCACGTCCCCCTTGCAGGAGGGACCGCTTGGCAAAGTTTGTTGCCCTTCACGAAGAGCTCTGAGGTGCTGCGGAGAGTTGTTATTACAGCCATTTGCTGGGTGTGGAGGTTGCCACCCGATGCCTCATTGCTGTTGAACTCTGCTCACCTGTCTCCCATTTCTTCTCACTGCCCGGCTGTTTGCACACACACACACACACACACAGAGGAGTGCTCGCTCCTTGCCACAAGTATCTCACGAGCTACAAGTTTTGCTGCTGCAAGGAACCAAATTGCCGTTTACCAGCCCCTATGGGATGTAGGTGCCCTCGGCTCACATGGATGGGACTGGAAGCGTGTCCTCGAGTCCCTGCTGACCCCATTGGGGAGCTCTTGCAACTGCTCTCTCCTGTGACGATAAGAAACCTCCTGATTTTCAGCTCAAATTCATCCATGGCTTGTTTGTTCTTCGACCACTGTTGTCCTCTAGCTTTGATGCTTCATCTCTCTCCCTGGTTTTTGCTTTCTTTCCTCTGTTCCTATGCCACTCTGATTCTCAGAGGAGTAACACAAAGCGTTTCAGGTGTGACCTTCTCCATCACTTGCTTCCTACAGCCCAGATCTCTTTTTGATCATCACACCAAAGCCTCATAACCATCCCACCCCTTTCTCCTGCCATGTCAGGACCTGGTTATGGTCCCCAGCATAGTCAAGGAATTTGGGTTAGTCTTCAGGATGCAATTTTGTTGTTCAACCATTAATTTAATCCTACTTCTATTACTTAAGCCTGAAAGTCATACATTTCTGGCATGACATCCTAATGCTTCTTTCTGTCTCCCCAGCGTTGCACCATCCATAATGTCATCACGACATTAAAGCTTTTTTCTGCTAAGGCTGTAAATGGAAATATTTAATAAGATTGGACCCAATTCTAAATCATAAGGAACACTACTGACCATTTTCCTCCCTCTGACTGTTTTGACATGAACCACCACCAAATGATGCTCTTTTCTTCCTCTTTATTCTCTGTGCTCTACTTGCACCAGTCTCCTCCTGCTTTTGAACTCATAATTTCCTCTATTCCTCACTGTGCTCTTCCTCAAACACATGCTAACGGCTATTGCTGGACAGAAAAGGAGTAAACAAAGCTTTGATCTGACCCGGACCAAGTGTTATCGTGGACTTCATTTCACCATACCAAGCAAGGCTGAGAGCATGGGAGCTCTGACATCACCTCCTCTGTCATTTGCTGTCCCTGATGACATGCTGGGAAGCAAGGGGAGAAATGCTATCACAGATATCAAGCTTTATTTGTGGTAGCCAAGGATCCATTTTACTAGTCAATTAGTGCAAATATCCCCAGAAGGCTGCTATCGAAGTGCAGCGGGTTTAGCGCTGGTTTAACCCGGAAAAAATACTGATTCTGGTCCTCCACTTTGTTCCTTCAATGGCAAAGGAGCATCTGAATATTATTTTAGAAAAGGCTTTTCAAAAAACCCCTGTCTGTTCTTAGGAACGGGAATTAAAATCATGTTTCAGATGAGAGTGTAAAATTGTATTTAAATCACAAAATACTCAGTTTTAAAAGTAGTTTGTATTTGTGTTACTTTTCGAAGGAAAACAAATCCATGTATGTCAGGAAAACC
The DNA here is from genome assembly GCF_028858705.1 of Grus americana. Lineage (NCBI taxonomy): Eukaryota > Metazoa > Chordata > Aves > Gruiformes > Gruidae > Grus > Grus americana. The sequence goes on from NC_072882.1 coordinate 1,115,141, forward strand.
CAAAGAAACTTACCCAGATTTTATCCTGTCAATGATCTGCTGTGTAAAATGCCTTACAGATGATTTTATTTTATTGGCAACGTTCAAGTTAGTTACGTGCCTCTTCTCCTTCAGATCTAAGCATTTAATTTATTATTTACCCTGACAATGTTTAAGATTCGCATAAACTGCACAGGGCCCAAAAATGAGTTTTAATGTCTAATAATTACTGTACTCTTTCAAATAAAGTGCTTTAAGTTCAGTAGTTAGAAGTGAACCACTAATTCGTGTACCACTGAATTAGTACATGTCAATCAAATAATGACACATTTATGGTCATATAATATATATACAGCCATATAAAGTAACCTCCCAGACCCTAAACCCTACAGTCACCAGTGCAGCCCAGTCCAGCTTCGAGTGCAGCTGCCTTGTGCCAACAACCTGTCGATGTGCAAAAGTGATAGTAAAAAAAAAAAGCAAACCAAAACAAAAAAACACCTCCGTCTCCAAAATAGGGACCCACAAAATAAACAAAAAAACCCAAAAAACACCCCCATCTCCAAAATAGGGAGCCAGAAAATAAAGACCATTCCTGGTTCGGCACCCCTCGGATACTCTGATTTCTGACCCGCCCGGATTCTGGTCTCGGCACGGCAGCGTTAACACGAAGCGATCTCACTAAACCAGATTTTCAGATGGCTAAAGCAGCCTAAGTCCTCTCGAGTCAATCAGGAACACAAATTTACCTTCTCTGCAGAGCTGCGTCGTTGACTTCAGTGGCACTTCCAAAACTTGCACTGTCAGGAAATCAAGCCAGTCATTCCAGATTTACATCGGTGCAACTCGAATTAGAGGGCAGGATCAGAGCTGCCACAGACCAACCCAAAACCTCACTAAATTGATAACACTTTGTATATTAGACCTCAACAGGAATGCTTTGAGCCAGGATTTGAAACCACCCAGCCATGGCTATCCATGAGCTCATGACTCTCCACAATGAATATCTGCAATATATATTGCACCATACATTAACCTTTATTGGCTTCGTCATGGACCTGTGATAAATAGCACGATCATGACATCAAAATGGAAATCACAGTACAATGTGTCTCAGATCACATTGCTTCTTATGTCCCTCCATCACTTGAGACCGTGAGGCTTTCCTTCACCTCTTGTTGTCCCACCTCTGAGTTCTGGAGGTTCTCAGCATGATCAGGTTTGGGGTGTAGGACCCTTGGGGTGCTGTGAAAATTCAAGACATGCCCAGAAACATTTTCTTGACTTCACTGCTTGCTACCGTATTCAGCCCACCCTGATGCTTTAAGATACCAATTAAAGGCCAAAACACTCTATGTCTTCAGCAGAAATATGCAATTTCATAGAAACATCATTTGGACCACTGTGTTGTCACCCAGGGCACAGTCACATGGTTTCCTAAGACAATTCCCCCAGCCACCTCTGGTAAGGTCTTCATCCCACTGAGTCTCCAGAGGTCCACAACTACACAGCCCAAACATTAGCTATATCTCAAGACCTTCCTCCCCAGAGCACCCTGCTGGAGATGCTGCTGGGACCAGCATCCTGGAAGATGTTCCACAAGCATGGCAGCTAACCAAGGCACCGTGATGTTTCCCAACATACCGACCCTATCCAGGAGAGGAGGAACAGATGCAAAAGGCGATAAAGATGTGCAAATGTTATTTCGAGAAGTATTGTTGTATTTTCAAGTGAAGGAAATCTCCCCTTCTGCATGCTCCTGTGCCTTTGACATCAACTGTTCGCCATTGACCTCATGAAACGCATACTGACACCTTTTACAGGCATCTTGTAGTTATTAGTGAGATATTCCCTCGTTTCGGCATTTAAACTTCACGAAGGACAGTTGCAACATTTACGTATTGATTTTTTACCTTGCGTCGAGGTGAGTGAGAGCAATCTGAAAGTGCCCAAATCTCTGCTCCGAAGACAGCTGGGACAGTCTGTCCCAAAAGCACAGACCTCAAACCCAGTCCCTGAACTGGCTGCAAATGGGGGAAGTGCAGTGCCTGACCTAGGAGAAAATGGAAAGAAAACCAACCCAGCTTGGATAACACCAAACCCACCGGTATCTTGAAAAACATAGCAGCAAACCGCTTCGCTCCCGTAGAGAAAGGCTCACACTTGTAGGACAGAGAGGAAAAGAGCTCAGCCCAGCTTCAAACCTTGGAGATTTGAGCTGAGTTTTTCTGCTCTGAATTTCTTGGCCTGACCTTGTACAAATGCTCCAGATCTGGATCTTCAAGGCCATGTGAGCACCCAGCTCCCATCTGGCACCTACCTTGCAATGGCATGACCTACCTAGGATGCAGGCACATCATTATTTTTATGGATCTATTTATATATGTAGAAATATTTCCCAAGCAGGTTTTCCTTGAGGAGGGGCCAGGAGGCTAAATCCATCCAAGACAGCAAGAGGAGGAGGAGGTATGGTCAGGTGTAGTCTGAGAAAGGACCACAGACCTTCTCAGAAGGTGGCTGGTGCTCCAGGGGGAAAGCCAAACCCCCAGCTAGATCCTGTATCTTCAAGACTTGCAGCGACTCCCATTCCACAAGCCTCTGCCAAAGGGTCTGGGTGCAAGACCAGAGGCTCTGCTTCGATTTTTAGCCTGTTTTTCCAGGAACACCAACAACCTAAAGAAAAAAAAAAAATCACACATTTCTCCAGAGACCACTCAGTGCAAAAGTTTTTAGCTCCAGCTCTGATGCAGCAAGGGTTGCTACCACCACGAGTCTCTTTAAATCAGTATATACTATCTAACTTTTTAGGTTGAGAAAATTCTTGATCCATTTGCTCTGGGTCTCACAGGCAGACCAAAGCAAAAAACTGATTTTCCAGTTGACCAAGGTAACCAGCTGTCCACATATTGTCACCAATATTTTGCTTTCTGAAGTCATGGGCTCTTGGAACCAGGTGATTATGTGAAAAATTCAGCTTTTAAGAGTTTCCAGATTTCTGTTACATTATTTATGACTTTCATGGGTGCCTTGGAGCCTGGTCGTGCTTTTGGTTCCCCTCTGCCTTGATGCAACCCAACCTTCTCCACCCCAGAGCTGGCCCCTGCCCTCCAGCCAGCTCCATGCCTTCCCATCCCAGCAGCACGCACAGCAGGCTGGCATTGCCAAGGCGAAGAGGGGAGATCGCTTACCCCGATGGCAGCTCTCTCCCCACATCATTTCAGCATTGATTCTCAAGTGTACTCCTTGAAATCTTGAAAGGAGACTGCATGGGTGAAGAAGACATTTCTATGGCAAACGCATTTTAAGAGGAAAAACACCACTGCCCCAAACACAGCTCTGTCTGAATCCTGAGGACACCGATAAATGGCTGCTGGCCCGTAAGAATTCAAAGTATTCATCTAGATGAGCAGAAATGCAGCCTCTTAATGTCGCTGATGGAGGTGGCTTTGCTGGAAAGGGCTGGACCTGAAAATCAGGACGCCAGGGTTTCCAGCCCAGCTTTCTCACCGCGTGATCTCGTACAGGTCTTTTTTCTAACCGGCCCTTTGCTTTCCCTGATACACATTATTATCCTCATGTGACGATTTAATGATGATTTCAATGCAAATTAATTATTAAGGATGCTGGCGTTTCCATTGCAGACCAGCCCCAAAGCATTTGCATCCACTTGTACGCCTCAGAGACCGCCAAGTAATTTCTAAGCGAAGAGCAGAGCGATGCTGTTATTAAGCATTAACACTATTCAGCATTTAAAGAGCATCATCCCTGTTTACAGACTCACGGGTTACAAGGTCACTGTGACCACCCAGCTCAGCATTGTGGCCACCAAGGGCTGGGGGGCAGCTTTAGGACCCTCTTCTCAAGCCAAAGCGGTGGGACAGCAGCAAGGGATGGGGGGGGGGGGGGGCATCCCCAAAGCCAAACTTGGGCTCACAGGTTTTTGGTTTGGGGTTTGTTTTTTTTTTTTTTCTCCAAAGCTGGGTCAGGTTACCAGGGGAAGCAAAAGCTTTGGTGCTCCAGGGCAGGAGAAGGTGGAAACACCACCAGCCTCAGGCCAGGGGAGTAATCCCTCAGAGAGCGCAGGCAGATCGTGGGTTAGATTAGAGAAATCCTTGAAAGCCCTGTCTGAAACACCAGTACAAGACATTGCCTCGTGCTAGAAAGCAGCGAGGCTTTGCGCTAATCCCACCACTTTCCCTACCACCACGGCAAGAAGCAGCCCCAGGAACTGAGGATGAAGAAGGGGAAAGTTTGCTGCTTCTTGCTCCACTTTTAATTCCCAGTGCATATTATTTTTTTTCCTTGCTGCAAACTCCCAAAGCTGAGCCAGCAGGAAACAGCCTTGATCTTAAAAACAAACTAAACCAAACTTTCTCCTCTGGCCATCTAATCCCAATTAATCACAGATTCCAGTGGAAGGAGTTGTCTCCTGTTACTATTATTATTCCTGCTTGTATTATTGTGCCAGTTTTAAGGTCCTGGGTCTAGATGCAGAGCCAGGTGAACGGGAGGAAAAAAAAAACCCAACAAGAAACAGGCTGGTCTGAGTCTCAGCAGCATTTATAATCCGAATTTGGCCACCTACAATACCATCTGCCAGGCTTTGAGGTCCACCCCGGAGTTGAACTCATCAGAAATCTGGGCTGCCACGGAAATGACAAATTAATAGCAGCCCCGCGCGGGCTCAGAAAATGAAATCAGCAAACTGGGGACAACAGGGACCAACACACGTATTCAGTTAATAACACACACGCCTCCGTGGGTGAGGCAAAGCCTTGGGCGAGGATGAGGTACCAGCTGCCTTCCTCCCACCCAGGCACCCTGCTCCCCGACCCAGCGGTGGGCTCAGGTCCCTATCCCCCTCCAGCACATCATCTCCAAACCGCGTGGCCCCGCAATTGAGTGGTAGGTGTGGGTGATTTTTGGTTGTGCTGTTTGCGTGCCAACACCAGCGAGGAGGAGGAGGAGGAGGGAGACAGCTAAACCTGTCCTCCTTGCAAAAAGCCTCCTCGTTTCCTTTCTTCCAAAAGCCACGGGGTGAATGAAACAAGGCGTGCATGACCCCACCACGTAGGTGTCCGTCTGTCAGCAGGGACCTGAGTAATGCCTTCTCAACGTCTTGCCTAATTCAATTAAATTTGAAACATCAAAGGCGCTTTCGGTTCATACAAGCTCCTTGGAGGGCATGCAGCCGAGGAGAGGAAAAGGAGCCTTCCCAACGCCTTCCCAACGCCTGCCCAACATGGTTAGACATCAGAGAAGCCAAGCAGGAATTCCCCAGAGAGAAAAGTCTAGCAAACAGCCTCAGGAAAGTGGGTTTTGCATGGCACATTGTTAGGGAAACATCTTGTTTCTCTCAGGAAGTTTTCCCCATCGTTTTCAGCCTTGTTTGATTACATCTCCTAGCCAGCCGGAGGATTTTGCTAGGACGTTATTACCCGCAGTTGGGAATCTGGGAGAGCATCTTTCAGCTCAACGCTGCTTTTTAGCTAAAGCGAGGCGTGCGGCGAAGGAGCTGCCAGCAAAACGCGGCCACCTCCGAGGGAGATCTGTGGCGGGCGCGTTACGAAAGGGTTTGGAGGATGGGAACAAAGCGCATTTTAACCAGCTGGAGCCACAGGCAGGGCTGAAGGGAAGTGGCAAGCAATTACTCCAGCTGGAATCCGGCCAGGGTGTCTTGAAATACCAGCTTGCAAAACTTTCACCAAAACACGCCAACGGACCAGGTGTTTCTAGGATAACAGATCTGGCCTTTAACTCTGCAATCTTCCCCAGGATCAGCAGAACCAGGAGAAACCCATTATCAGGAATTAATGCTGTAACGGATCCTCAGTCCCTCGAGACTCTCCAGGTCTGTTTGCTGAGCTCAGGACTTTGCGTACAGCTGGAGGAGAAAGACCCATTTATTTTTCAGCTCTGGAGGAAGAAGTCCGCTCTTCTTGCTCTGAAGAGGAATCCCTCCTAGCTTTTGACCCTGCAGAATGTGTGCAGGTCTGACAGCACCCAGCAGAAGGCAGCAGTGGATGCAACCTTTTAGCGCTTTTTAAATTTAAAAAGGGATTTAAATTATTTTACCAGTCTCCTGCATATAGCGCTTTGCTCCACCGCGTGCTGGAGTGCGACTGCTTCTGCAGAGGCAGCTGTGGATAACTCCAGCCCGGGCTTGCTGCATTATGCACGGAGAGATGGGATTACTTGAGAAAGGCGAGATGCAATCAGCCAAGCAAGGAGAGCAGATCTGGCACCCAAACCCATTTACAAAAAAAATAAATTAATCCTGGCGCAAGGCTGCGAGGACCACAAGGGAACCAAGAATTCATTGTTAAGTGTCACTGGAGCCTTTTTCCACCCCAAAACCTCAGCCCCCCAACAGCTCTCTGTTGCGCAGCGCTGAGAGCCTCCCCTCTCCGCTCCCTGCCAGCCGAGGATTTGCAGCTGGACAGATTTAGGATGGAGGACAGCGCCACAGGAACATAAAAGGAGACATGCAAACATGGCCTGTGTCCATGCAAAGCCTGTGGCTTTATGCTGGCATTCCCAAGAGCAAAATCATTGACCTCGTTGAGCAATAGCTTGACAAGCAAAAAGAAAAGAAAAGGGCCTGAGATGACAGGGGTAGGATACACCCTCCCTGGCTACAGGCAGCGAGCACCCCCCAACCACCAACCCACACGCCAGCAAAACCCACACGCGATGCAGAAAGGCAGCAAAGGTCCACAGTCAGGCTCTCCAGCGATCAGCCCTCTTGATCCGAGTTGCACCGTCCCATTCAGCCTCCACCCAGGCACCTCGAGGAAGCCCCAGATTGTTTATGGCTCCCCGGCTATGCAGAGCATCCCCCAAACCCTGCCCTGCTCCCCGGACAATTGCAAGCTGCTTATTTCCTGGGGTTGAGCTGTCCTGACAGCCTGGGAGCAGCTCCAGGCGCTTAGCTTCACTTTATCCTTCAACATCCCGTGTAAATCGAATGCACCGGGACCCCTGCCCCGGGAGAGCTCCTCCAGCTCGACACCGGCAACAAGACTTTTCAAACAAAACTACGGTCCTCTCCAGTCTGCAGGTAGAAAGAGGAAGGGAATATTAACTACACCTCTGCTAACGAAACACCCGGCACCTGGCGAGAGGTAGTAAAAGGGAAAAGCAGAGGAGGGACCACAGCATCGTTATGCAACCGCGTTATCTAACGACCACAGAGACACCCTATAGGGGCTCTTTGTTTGCAGAGGGACAGAGAAAGAAATGCCACCAATATCTGAGTCATTGGTTCACCAAGAGGCTCCGAAGTTATTTTCAGATGGAAACTTTTCCAGTTTCACACGATAATTTGGGAGGACTGGCTAATTCCCTGGCTCCACCCACCGCCTTGTAACACAGCTCCCTGCTGCTCTTGCATATATAGATAGGTATGGCCCTACAACTGGGTGCAGACAGAAGAGCCTGGAGACAGAGGAAACCTAAACTTCCTTCCTTCCTAGCTGCCCTCCACCCGCTCCCACCATGAAGAAGGAAATACTAACCCTGGCCTTCGCTCGATCCGTCTTTGTCGAGTTCATCTCCACACTCATCTTCGTCTTCATCGGCCTCGGCTCAGCCCTGAAGTGGCCGTCTGCTCTCCCCAGCATCCTTCAGATCTCGCTGGCATTTGGCCTGGCCATCGGTACGCTGGTGCAAGCGTTTGGGCACATCAGCGGCGCCCACATCAACCCAGCGGTGACCATCGCCTTCTTTGTGGGGAACCAGATCTCCTTCCTCCGGACGCTTTTCTACGTGATTGCCCAGCTGGTCGGGGCCATTGCCGGGGCTGGCATCCTCTACGGTGTGACACCGGTCAATACTCGTGGCAACCTGGCCATCAACGCGGTAAGTCTCCCCACCTGGAGATGGTTCTACCTTGCTGCGCGGGCTTTCCTTTCCTTGTGAACGAGGAGCTGGTGCTGGCACCGACCCGGAGAGCCAAATCCATAGGGATGGTTGGTCTCAGCACATTGTCCTGCATGCACAGAGGGACAGGAATGGGATAGGAGCAAACACCGACATAGCCAGCAGAGTATTGACATGACAGCTTTATTGTGCGGGGTAATGAATGGCATGTTTTTTTCCTCCTTTAATAAGCGCTTCCTTTATCCTAAGGGCCTGAGTGAGTCACTCGCACCATTGAGATGTTCTTGACTGCAGCCTCTCCACCTGGAGATTAGTGCTGGGATAGGAGCCGCGCCAGGACAGAGGGGGGAGGGCAGGGAGCAGAGCCCAGTCAAACCAGTATGGGCAGGGGGAGCAGAAGCCCACTGTACTCAGTGCGTTGGTGGAGCTGGGAAATGGAGGTGGATGGAGAGAGGTGGTGGTGAAGAGGTGAAGGAGCAACGTGGGGGAGGGCACGGAGAGGCTGAGAGGGGCAGGGTCTGCTCTTGGAGGAGGAGGGGAGATAGTGGGACCCTCTGATAAAAGCGGGGATAAGGAGCACATCTCAAACCCTTGGAGCAGTGCTGGAAAACCACCTGAAATGGGAATGGTGGAGCTACCGCTCCAACCACGGCCAGGTCTGGACCCCTCGGAGCAGCACAGATGTGTTGCAGAGGGTTTGATCACTAGGATGAGGTGCTGCAATGCATCTTATTCCCACATGCTTCATGTCCCAGGTCAGTCAGCTTTAGCTAAAAAACGAAGCTGCGATGGCTTGGGTCGCTTTGCCTCTCCCATGCCCAGTGGGGTTGAGTCCATCTGACAGTCCCCAGTGGTTAGCACAGAGGCAATGATATGATGACAGCCCACCTTACCCCCATGACACACCCCAACCTTCTTCCCACCCCTCGCTCTTCATCCCATGCCCCTCCGTGGTGGCTGCTGGCTGCTCCCCAGCCTCTTGGGGAGGTGTTCCACAAAGTGCAGGGGAGGAGAGTCAGGATACGACGGTTTGCAGTGAGCAAGGGGGAAAGAAATGCAGGGAGTGGAAAGAGACACACAAATTGGTGGGAGATTTGGTGGGAAAGCACTGAGTGTTGCGGAGACAAACAAACAGAGAGACTTGGAGAGCCCTGGGAAGGGAAGGGCTTGGGGGAAGAGAGATTTTGGAGCATTAAACACAAAGAAAGAGAATTTCTTCCCTTATGGGGAAAAGGGCAGTGAGCTTGAGCAGCAACCAGCAATAGCACCTTGTGCCCCAGGGCTGGGCAGAGGACCTGGAGGGGCTTCTTGTGCATGGCTTTGTCAACCCAAATCCACCAGCAAAGCACCTAAGAGTCCTCCTGGTGATGCTGAGCCCCAAGACAGTTGATTAATTGTCGATCTCGACTGTTCACAGCTCAACAACAACACAACCCCAGGCCAGGCCCTCGTGGTGGAGATCATCCTCACCTTTCAGCTGGCCGCATGCATCTTCGCATCCACTGACAACCGGAGGAACGGCAACGTGGGCTCCCCGGCACTGTCCATCGGCCTCTCCGTTGCCGTAGGCCACTTGGTGGGGGTGAGTGTCCAGGCAGGAGGACAGGGCTCCCCAAAACACTCTCATGCAGTTAGTCCCGGATAGAGCTGCATTGGGAGAGGCAAGATGGGACATACTGGGGGGCTCCTTCCTCATGATGATGGGAGAGGACCTCTACCTCTCTGCAAGAGAAAGAGTATCAGGCACTGCTTCAGTCCCTGCCTTTGAAAAGTTGGTCGTATCTGCTAAGCAACACAATGCATCTTAACTTGGTCTCCTTTCCACACTGACAGATCTACTTCACCGGCTGCTCCATGAATCCAGCCCGGTCCTTTGGGCCCGCGGTCATCGTGAGGAGGTTCAGCCCAGCACATTGGGTGAGCATCAGCAGCATGTCAGGGTGTGCTGGCCCAGAGGCTGCCAGGGCCAGATGCAGGCAACGATGGGAGAGGGCAGCAACTGCCACAGGGATTACAGGGCTGGGTGTTTCAGAGGCCATCCCAAGAGCAAAAGGGTAAAACAGGGCTGGAGAATGGGGGAGGTTGTCCCCCTTGATGCATAAGGAACAGGTTATCCCCATGGCACAGAGCCAGCAAGGAGACAAGCATAATTCCCCCCGTACAATGGCACACCGAGCTAGGGCATCATCTGAGGTCAATAAAGCCCAGAAAAGGCCAGCTTAGGCTTTCCACTCACTGGTTCAGACCCAGCCTTGCAGAGCAGGCTTCGTGCCTCCTTGCCAACACACCACATCTCTGCACTCATGAAGAGCTTGATGTCTTCAGCAAGCAAAGGTTGAAGGCATTTCAGCCCAAGAAGTCTACTGGACAGGGTATTTGCATCTCTCCATGGGCTAGGAGATGTGGAGCAGTGAGGGATGCTGGCGTGATGGCTGGACCTGGTGCACCAGTCTCCAAGACCTGCTCTCACCCTCTCCGTTATTGCTTTCTAGGTGTTCTGGGTTGGACCCATCCTTGGGGCTTGCTTGGCTGCTGTGCTGTACTTCTACATCCTCGTCCCCTACTGCATGAACATGTCAGATAGGGTTGCCATCATCAAAGGCACCTACGAGTCAGAGGAGGAATGGGAAGAGCAGAAAGAGGAGAGGAAGAAGTCCATGGAGTTGACCCCACCGTAGGAACAGTTGGAAAAGCCAAGCAAAAGGAGGAGAGGAGGCCCCACACATGGGCTCATGCGTACACCAAAGCCCAGGAGTGAACACATCCAGCTACAGTAGACTCTTAAGCAAAAGTCTTTTATCTCAAAGACCATCTGTGACTAAGAAAGTATTGCAGTGTCTGTGTATATAATCCCTCTACGTGAGCGTCAGTGCTAGAACCTATCCTAGCTTAACCGCAGCCAGCTAAGCCCAGCAAAGGAGTCTCAGTCTGGGGCAGCCTCTCAGCTGCCTCCCTGCCCTCCCAGATGCCAGTTTTGCACAATTTTCAGAGAGGCCTGAAACCACATGTTCTGACACACGCAGGATTTCACCCCTGCATCTGATGGCCCAGGGGAGGGGAACACCGTGTAGATACCAGCAAAGAAGAACGACCGCTTTGGGCAGGTGGGTGCAGCAAAACCCCCTGCTTTCTCCCCACCACAGGGCCCACGCTGCTCATAGATGCTCTTTCATGCCTTACCTGGTGCTGGTGAGTCCTATTTATTCATGGCTGCAGAAAGAACGTGATTTTTGGATTTTGTGTTGAGATCTTTGTGATATAGTATATTATTTATTGTGAATAAAGGAAATTTTAAGAGAGCCGTGGGTGCAAACCTGCTTGGGTATCAAATTTTAGGAGCAAAAATGGGTTAAGGTGGATGCAAAGCCATCCCAAAGAGCCAGGGAAAGAGCAAATACTCGGACCCCAAATCCTGCGGCAGCTGGCACCACGAGCAGGAGGGCTGGGAGGTGATAGTCATTAAACCCAAGAAGGAGAAATGGGCACTAGAGTTGGAGTTGGGGGGAGAGCAGGAGGTGCCCCACAGCAGGGCGCCAGGTCCAGGGCAGTTTGAAGCCCATCTCCGAGGCTGGCATGGGCTGGGAGGAGCCGGCAGCAATCCTCCTTCACGCACTTTGCCGGTTTGACTCAGGCACGGCTTTCTGCCATACCAGTTCTCCCAGACGGCTCCACAGGTGCCCTCAAAAACTGACCCACAACCCTCCCCAGCCCCCTCGCCGGGTGCCAAACCCACACCTTCACCCTGACCTTCTGCTGTAGCCCTGCTCTTCCAGTTCTGCCACAACCCTCTGCCAAAGCATCTCGCTCCCAACCTGGGCACGGGGACACTGCACGCTGGCACTGTCCCAGCCGTCCCTCCCACCGGTTCCCTAAATCCAGCCCCATACAAAGCTCTGCCATCACAGGTGGAGGAGAAAAGGAGGTAGAAAAGCCCTTAGTTTGGATCACCAGGTCAGCAGCAGAGCTAGGAAGCTAGAATTGCAACCCCACAATCTGTCTTAACCCTCCCACCTCACGCCTCTGCAGGGATGGGCCAAGATCTACAACGCTTCTGTGCCTCAGTTTCCCTTTTCATAAGGAAGAAGATTAAGCCCCTTCCTCATCAGGAAAGGGCAGCACGCTCGCACGCAGCACAGCCACCAGCCTCAGGGAAACATTAAAGCACCTCCAGCTCCCAGAGATGCCCCCTTAGAGTGACCCACAGGGCTGGGGCAGCACCCAGCCCACGTCACAGCAGGTCAGCACCTCCAAAAGCCACACCCCAGTCTCCTTCCACTGCACCCCAGACCCTAAAGATGCACCCAAAGGGGGCATTGAGACCCCCCCAGAGCAGGCAACCCTGGGCATCCCCCCTTGCTTTGCTGCTCTAAACCCCATCAACCCTCGTGGCGGAGAAGAGACCCAGGAGTCCCGGCATATCCCACAGCCATTCCGGCAGTGGGAATCGGGGGCCACTGCAGCACCCCACGGAGGGACCCAGCCCACACCAGCACCACCAGCGTGATCAACACCCGGGAGAAGAAACCCAGCCTGGGTGTGAGCCCTCCATGGGGATGAATCAGAGGATCCTGTGGCAGCAGCTTTGCGTCAGCACAGAAAGCATCCAGGACCTGGCTCGAAAACAGGGGCAGGATGGCCCCACGCGGGGCTGGGGTCAGCAGGAAGGGGGCACAAGCGATTAACCCCCTTCCCCAAAGCACAGGCAGAGACAGACCCTAAACCACGGGGTAAATGGAGGCTGGAGCCCAGCGAGCACACCGGTGAAGCATCCTTCATGGTGCAGAGGTTTGGTGCTCAGCATGGGCCCCGGCGCACTTTCCCCATCCGGCTTCTCGCCGGTCCACGTTGCATTGAATCTGGGCAGAGAAGTTGCATTTAACCCAGACCAAACCCTGGCATCCAGCAAGCGCCATGACCTCACCTCCGCCAGGACGGGCATGGGGCAGAGCCTGGGTCGCAGCTGGGAAACCCTGAGGTCCTCCTGCCTGTTCTCACCTGCCCAGGAAAGGCAACAGCAGCGCTTAAAAACAAATGGAGAATTATTTTTTTTTTATTAAAAACATTCAAGCTTCTTCAGCCCCATTTTGAATGGGATTGTCGCAGCTGGCCACCAGCCTTTCAACACTCCGAGCAGAAATAGCCATTTCATAGAAAAAACCCCCTTTATTTCAGCAGACACAGCAAGGGCCGATATAATCCCTGCGCATTCAAACCAGATTTACCTGTAGCGCACAATAATGTGGTCACAGCTACGCCACGCTCGTTTTCCCAGCTTCTCCCCCAAAACAGGGGTTTCCATTTCGGGAGCAGCGTCCCAGCACTCCTCCATCCCACACACCCACGCTGCTGCCTACGCGTCCCTACGGATCCAACACCACTTCGGTTATAAAACTGAGCTATATTGGTGCTTTGCATTACCAGCTTTTTTTCACCCTATTTTAGAGGTATATCACCAGGTGAGACATTACACCAAAGCGTACCATCCTCGTACATATCCACCCTAATTAAGAAGGGGGAATGGATGCAGTTATTTCCTAAATATGCCTACTAGCAATTTCTTTGCACTAAGAGGATTTCACAGACTATCTCATTCTTGAGTATCTTTTCCATTAGCAGGTAATTACTGCATGGCTTTAAAAATTTCATTTTTTTTTTCCTAGCAGGGAGGAAAACCCCAAATATTTTCACATGTTGTAACAACCTAGAAACTTTATATGTTTTTACACATCAAAGGGCTGTCAGTCTGTTTAAGGAAGGTCTCCAGTAGCTCTGTGCATCATTTGTCCCTGCAATGAGCTTGCTGGGACAAGGGAAGGAACCAGGTGCTGGAGGAGAAGCAAGACCCAGTGGCAATATCTCAATTAAAGATTTCTCAATGGGTTTCAGGTGCTTCTTTGCTTCAGTCCCTTGCAAAGGGTCAGCCCCATCTCTCTCCATCCCTCTGCCCCAAGTGAGAGGCAATAATGCTCCACGACTCAGGAGTACATCCCTTCTACCCTGCTACCACCTCAGACTATTTTGCAACCCCAAGTGCAAAAAGCACTTTGCTTAAAGCCGCGGTTTCTGACTTCACGTGAAAAGCATGAGGCTGGTTTCACCTGGAGAACAAAGCAGAGCAATGCCCAGTCCTGCTTGTTGAAAACAGGATGAGAAATGAAAAAGAAACGCAAACAAATACCAGGGAAGGTGGAAGAGCACTGCTGAGGGGTATTGCAGCACGCCAACCATCCCCAGAAAACCCAAGCAACACAGGGCAGCACCCCCCACCATCTCCAGGAGGATCTCCACCACTTTGCTAGAGAGTCTCGAGCATTCAGGGACCAACTCCGGAGCAACGCGAGCCACAGAGAAGCCAACCTAGAGACATCCTCCCTCTACATGTTGCTCCGCACCACACAGAGATGCGCAAAGCTGGAAAATAAAGGAGTTCCCAGTGCATCACCCAGGGCTGATGGGCAGAAACGCTCCCGACAGAAGAGAAACCTCTGCGCAGAGACATGGCAGAGGCTGGCATGGGTGTTGGCGTTAGTCACGGCACAGACAGTGCCAGCACCCACCTCCTTTTGAGCGCAAGCACTGAATCTTCCCCCTCCTACTCAGCCTCTGCCCAACCTATAGTTGCTGCAGTACCAATTCGTTACAAGCCAGGAAACAGCTCACACGGCCTTTGAGGGCCAACAGCCACCCTTCCTGTTGTCAAAAGGCATCACCCCGGCCAGGTAACGCAGCCTCCGCCTGAAGATCAGCTGCTGTAATTTGTATTTTGCTCACTGACTTGTATCATGCACAATTTGGGCTTGAATGCAATGGGTGTCCTCACCTGGGCCGAGCTGCCCATGCTCACGTAAGTGTGAAGCCACCAGTGCCCTGCTTGGGCCTTGCTTCAGCATCATCTCAGTGCACCAAGACCCTGCTGTGTGCATGGGCAGCCGCAGCCCTATAATACAGAGAAATTCAGGATAAGATGAGTTTTGCCCTCAAATAAACCATGCAATTAAAGAGAAGAAGGGCAGAAGATGTGCAGAGACTGGGGAGGGCAAGAGTAGATGTGAATGGTGTCTCTGTTCCCCCCTCAACACCCTCCTACAGCCCCAAAAATGGCTCTTTAAAGCCTGGCAGAGTTAGAAGTCATTAGCAGGTGCCCCAAGGTAGAAGGGAACAAGGGGTCAGCCTGCCCTGGCACCAAGCATGGGTGCTCTGGAGCAGCACCCATGGGAGAGCAATGGGTGCCCTGGGCATCTCTTGCTGCCCTCTGCTGGGATGCTCCATGGAGAACAGACACAGCATCAGGGAAACCCTCACCAGAACAGGTCCATCCGAGCAAAAAAAACCCCACTCTTGCTTCCACCCACCCTTCCCCAAAGACCAGCCACGCTACCCCACATGAAAACAAGGTTCCCTCCTTCCCCGACACGTGGGGACCGCAGGCTCAGCGCCGGCTGGATCGGGGCTGCGTTTCTGCTGCCAAGTTTCCTCTTGCTCAAACTTTTGGCCTCCGCTTTCCAGGATACAGCCCGCCGCTGCCCGTTTGTTCTTAATCACCCTCCTGCAAACAAGCAAAGTCCAATGGCAGCTGATATAATGGATCCTTGTGCTGCTGGGTGGTGCCATCAATAAAAAAAAGAGCAATAAGTAAAGAAGGGAAAATAAAAAAGCAACCCTGCAGCCCCAAGGTCTGCCAGACAAAGGTGCTTTGTTGGGAAAGGTCAGGTCCGGAGCCAGGAGGGTTTCCCAGGCACAGCTGCCGAGAGCAAGGAGGATGCAAGGATTTAGCAAGCAAGGAGGGGATTAAGTGCAGTTTTGCTAAACCACGGCCCAGTGGAGGCCTCTGAACTGTCTGAGCTCCCACCCAGGGGAGATGCACGCTCAGGATTTGGGCTCGTTTACTCAAAAACAAGAGGTCCCCAAGGTCATTGCCTCCAACCAGCATCAGGATGCAGAGGAGCAAGGGAGGATGAGCCCTCGAGGACGAGCCCTCGAGGACCCTTCGCATGCAGCAAAACTGCAGGACTAGGCACGAGATCAGGGAACTGGTTCAGCTCAGAAACAACCCCCAAAAAATAACCACTAACCAACAAAATAAAACAAATCCTCTGGCATGTGTCCTCCAGGAGGCCATTCTCTGCCGGCTTGACATTAATCCTGTTTGGCAAGACAGCAAGAGCTCTTTTGCCCACAAGCAAGGTGCAGCTGCAGGTTGATATAAAGCCCTCTTGTGCAGCCTGGAGAAAAAAAATGTCCTACACAACGTGCCTTTTTAAAAAAAGGCCATAAAAAGAAAAATCAATTCCCCTTGCCCAACAATTCTTTCAGCTTTTAACAACTGGGATTTTTCACCTATTCCCAGGAGCTGTATTTATTTGGTGGCAGAGCAACCCTTTTCCTGCCAAAGCCCTTTCTCCACTCTTAAAAAAAACCCTCCCTATTTTTTAAGCTAGTTATCCAAACAGCCAATTGCTTTCTCACTGTGAGCCATTGCCCCCCCACAGATCAGAGTCCATAGGAATGATGATAGCTGTTATCAGCACCAGCCACCATCATAAAGGGAAGGGATATAAAATGCTATCAGCTTATTTTGTTCCAAGTAGATAAAACATCTATAGGTGTTTCACAAAGAAATCCCGTAAGAACAGTTAAGCAGTGGATAAAGCCTTCATTTGAGTGTGTAAACATGCACCTCCTAGCACTAGTGATATTCGCGGGCTTTTTATCTATACGGCTTTGTCCTGGAATTTTGCCACATTGTCTGTGTTAGGATTTTGCTTTGGGTTTTGAGCTAAAACCGCAGCTGAATATCATTAACCAGCAGAGCTCAGCTCTCCCTCTCTGCAGGCAGCATCCCTGCAAGAACAAGAGCCTGTGCTTGACTCTACTCATCCCTTCCGTATCATTCCACCCCCAAATACTCATTTTTTCATGGAAACAGCAATGCATCTGAAGAACACACCTTTACTCCTGCAGCCACCCCAAATTTTCAGTGGTTCAAGCAAAACAACGTCTCGCTGCACTAATAAGACTCTTCCCCAGCACATCCACCCGCATCAGGGCAGGCTCCAAGCCTAGCTGTAAATGAGACATCCCGCAGCACCGGGATCATCAGGAGCAAACATCCAGCAGCAGATTAGCTGCTGGGTTTTCAGCTCGTGTTCTCATTATTTTACCAGCCCTACAGTCTCAAAACTAGATCAGAGTGGTCAAAACAGATACGCACGAGTGCAAGGAGCTTTTCCACCTGGGCATGGGAGCTGCAGGTCTGAAGACAACCCCTGCCCCAGTCTGGTGGGACTCAAATCCTCCTGTGCAAGGCTGGAGCACCGCAAGAATAAGTTCTGCATGAATGTCTTGGAGAAAGGAGGGCTCAGACAACTCAAAGTTGCTGAAAACTGTCGGTGCAAGTGAGCAGACAAACCTTCGGTCTCCAGGTGATGAAGCTGAGGTCAAAGGGTCCAGATTCTGCAGCTGCAGCAGGGTGCAACTTCCCAAGTTTATCATTTGACATCCCCTGGGGTAGATTGAAAACCATAGCCAAACATCCCTGGCTGAGCAAATGCAACTTCTCTATATAAACAAGCAAGTGAATCTTGAGGCATAATTTGTCATCTAATTGCACCAACACACCCAGGATTAATTGTTGCATTTGAACATGAAGAAGTTTTGATTTATGGCACAATCAGGTTTCATCAGCCGGTTACCAACAATTGCTGCCAAACTAAAAGCCATTGCAGACGGCCAAAGAAGGTCTCTAGTAGGGGATTTTTTGCAGAGCTAAAGAATCAAGGGTTATTTAATCACACACAAGCCTGCTAAAGGCCCAGAGAAATCAAGAGGGTGAAATTAAAACCTCTGCCACATTTGCTCCAAACCCTACTGAGGGCTTTTTAGCCCGTGCACAATGGTGACTTGTCTCATTAGGGTCTATAAGATTTTTATGGCATTATGGGCGCAAAGAAGAGGCAGGTCAAAAAAAGAAACCTGACAAAGTTTTCCATGTTTCAAAGCCAAGGGGCCATTCAGCAGAAATAAACTATTAACCACCATCTCCCTTTGTCTCAAATAAAGAAGGGTAATTAAAAAAACCACTCTAACCCTAAATCAGGATTTTGGCAGGCTGCAGGCACATAACCACTGAGGCGCTGAGCCAAACCTTCCCATGGCCACACAACCCCATGGGCATCGCCCCAGGAGCTCCCCACACGCTCACAGCTTCACTTGCCCAGTTCAGCTCCCGCAGGGCCCCAGCACAAACCAGCAATCGCTTGGTGCAGGGCCAGGGTGCCCTGAGGGACCGAGCCTGCTCAGCGCACCCACAGCTTGCTCAAAAACCACCTAATAGCATCTGGCACGGCTCACAGCAACCGCTCTTCTCCAAAACCAAAAGGGAAGCACCCACCTCTTGTTGCAGAGCATCATGCTGAGAGCGCACAGGGTGCAAGGAACAGCCAGGGAGCAGAGGAGGATGGCAGGCTTGTAGAGCTGAAGGCCATGGAGGGGCTGAGCACCAGGCTTTGTAGGCAACGAGGGCTCGGCCAGGTGTCCCACATCCTGCTCCACCTGCTGAGGCTGATTGCTGGGGTTTGGCCAAAGGAGGTAAAATGCACTGGTTAACCCAGGTGGAAGGACAGAGCCTCTAACCTGACCTTCATGTGATCCCCAAGGACCACATGTGAGTGCCCCACGCTTGACCCCAATGCATTTTGCCTGCAACTCCCCATTAGCTCCCCCATCTCCCAGTCCAGCGCAGGTGCAAGCTGGTCCTTCATCCAACCACCCATTAATGAAACCCGTTGCACTTCTCCAGGCTCACATTCAAGTTTCCTATGTGGGAAGCACGTCCTTGGCTGTGGCACCAGATGGCTTTCCTTGCCATGCGTGCATCATCGACATTTAGTGCTCAGGAAAGGTGCTCGGGGACAGGAGAGCGATGGGAGCTGGGGCCAAGAGGGACCTCACCCAGTTTCTTTTTAACAAGAAAGCGATAAAAGTGATAGATTCATCAAAAATGGAGATCCACCATGTGGTAGATAGAGCCTGAGCTTGATTTCAGGAAGGGCTACATGGCATCGACCCCTATTCTTAAGGGCTCACAGCTCCAAATGAGCTCGTCACAGCCTGCCACGTAGCTCGGCACCATCTCTGCATCCCACCGCACTCTTCCTCCCTGGCAGCGAGGGTCAGCCACAAGCACAAGCCAGGAGGCTGCGGGCCCTCGACTCTGCAGCATCAAAGGCAGATACTGTTTTCTGCCCCAAAGAACATGCACAAAGGGGAAAAGAGGCAGGAAAATAATCCACATCCCTTCAGAGCTGCTAAAATACTTACTGGGAATGCAGAATATCTTTCTTTAACAGCCTTCCCCTTGCTCTTAAAGAACACCTGTAAAGCAAAACACAGGGAAAAAAAGCCCAAAAGATGCTGAAACCGAAACCGCGCACTCGGTGTCACCCTGAAGGAGGTGTTTCAGGTGAAACCACTGACCCGAGAAGGTCTTTCTTTGCCCAGCTATGCCTTGGCAGTAGCCGCTGCCAGCGAGAGGCAGCACGCTCTGACGCACAGGTATAAAATTGCCTCTTGTTGTGGTGGGGAAGAGCACAAGCACCTTCAGCCGTGGGGAAAATAAGAGTGGAGAGCACTGATTCCTGGGCCACCAAGCTCTGAAGTGTGGTTGCCAGGGGGACACAGTGGGAGCTTTTTCCATCCCTGGCCCTCTTGCGCTGGGTTGGATCCAAAATGCATCCCTGTGGGAAATGAAGGTCTTGTGGAGGATCCAAGAAAGTGAAGTCAAAGCATTTTTTTCCTCCTTGCTTGCAGCAAATTCCTCCAAAATTAACCATCACTTGGTTTGACTGCACCTGCAGCTACAGGACAGTAGTACTGGAGCAGTTTGATGCATCTAAGATGACTTCGTGGTTGCCTTCGAGGCATCCAAGCATGCCAACCTGACCCCACCACACCAGGCAGGGAAATCGAGCCCCAAAGCAGGAGCCGGCTGGTGGCAGAATGAAGCTCAGCAGGTCTGTGTTGTAATTTAAGAGCAGGCTTAAGCATAAACTCATCTTGTTTCCAGCCTGATTTTGGACAGCCCAGCAAGGCCACGTCCCACCATCCCCATCAGAGCAGCCTGGCTCCTCCAGCATCTCCCCATGCTTGCAGAGACCAAGACTGGCAGAGGCGGGCAGGTCGGCCACACAGCCAGTCCTGGGGGGACCTAACGGGACAATGCAGCAAAGGTTGGATGAGTTTATCTAAGGGTTGGTGGACATGGAGTACAGTCCAGGAGTTTTCCCCTTATCAGCTTCTTGGTCCATGCTCCATCAGCATGGGATACTCATGTGTCCTCAAAGGTGCTTCTCCAAAGATACACACGGAGCAAGAATTTAAACCAAAACCAACCCAACTGGGCTGTGACATCAACGTGCTGCCACCGACAGCATCCCTCAGCCTGGGATCTTCCATCCCCGAAGAGAGGGACATCAAATCACTTTGTCCTTGTGGGGACAGACCGGGTGTTTTGGGAGCCACCGAGCAATGAGGAGGAGGCTGTGAGGCAGCTGAAGGACGGGTAGAGGAAGGACAGGCAGAGGAAGGTCAGGCAGGAGAAGGATGGGCAGAGGAAGGTCAGGCAGGAGAAGGATGGACAGAGGAAGGACAGGCAGAGGAAGAACAGGCAGAGAAGGATGGGCAGAGGAAGGATGGGCAGAGGAAGGACAGGCAGGAGAAGGATGGGCAGAGGAAGGCTGCCACCTGCTGTCCATAAAAACCTCTCCAAGTCCTAACGTGGGACAAAAATCCAGATCTGCATGTGCTTATTAAAACAGGTCCATGTCCCCACAGTGCTGTCCCGCAGGGTGGGACACCCACCAGGAACTCAACCCAGGTGGGAGGGGGAAGACCACAGAGGACACTTGGAAAGGGGAGACTGTCGCGTCCCAATGGGCCAGTGAAAATCACCCGTGGACAGTAGAGAAAGCATCTTGTAGGACATTTCTCCAACCCACTCTGACAATGGGAGCCACAATTAAGAAAA